>NC_064860.1:84820452-85192952 GCF_024139225.1 Suncus etruscus | reverse complement strand
GAAGAGTGAACAGAATCTTCCTCAAAGAAGAAATACATGTGGCCAAAAGACAGGAGAAAAAAATGTTCTGAATCACTAATAATCAGGGAAATGCAAATCAAAACAACAACACGATATCATTCCACATTCTAGAGACTGGCACACATCTTAAAGAACAAGAACAACTAGTGCAGGTGTGGATGTGAGAAGAAAGGGATTCTAGAGGGGATGTTTTCTGGTCCAGCCTTTCTCAAAAAACTATGGACATTCCTAAATAAATTATAAATTGAGATTTTATTTGATCCAGAAACTCTAATTCTTAGCACATGCCCAAAGACCTAAAAGCAAAATGTAGAATAGACATTTTCTTCCATATACCCCTTGATACACTATCAACAATAACCCTGAATCTAAAAACAATTTAAGCATTCAAGAATAGGTGATGGAGTAAAGAAACTAGGGTAGAATTGTACAAGAGAATATTACTCAACCATAAGGAAGATAAAGTCATAAAATTTTCTGTTATAAGATGGACCTGGAGAGTATCATGCTGAGTGGAGTTAGAAGGGAGACACAGAAACAGAATGACCTTTATCATATGTGGGTCATAAAAAACAGAATTTTGAAATAATGGTTATAGAAAGAGAATTAAAACCAAAATCATGAAAACTGGTATTCAGTAGGACACATGCCACTTAAGGGAGCTTGAGAATAGGATATCATATACCATAGTGCTTTTTAAATTTTATTTATTTATTTATCTATTTATTGGTTTTTGGTTCGCAACCAGTGATGCTCAGGGGTAACTCCTGGCTTTGAGCTCAGAAATCGCTTTGGGGACCATATGGAACGCCAGGGGAAAGAAACGTGGGCCCTCCTAAGTTATCCACCTGAAAGGCAATTACCTTACCACATGCATTACTTCTCTGGCCCCATAGTGCTTTTTTGTTAAAGGGAACGTTTTGCAGTAGACTGGTAAGTGGAACACAAATGGGGTGGACTGGGGTGTCATTACTTGAGAGTAGTGGACACTAGTGAAGGGGTCAATGTTGAAACATTTAATGCTTAAATCCCAACGATGAAAAGCCTGGAAATACCATTGTGAATAATTTATTAAAAAAAAATAAAGAAATTGGGGGCCGGAGAGAAGGCATGGAGGTAAGGTGTTTGTCTCGAATGCAGATCCCGGCATCCCATATGGTCCCCTGAGCCTGCCAGGAGCGATTTCTGAGCATAGAGCCAGGAGTAACCCCTGAGCACTGCCGGATGTGACCCCAAAACAAAAATAAAAAAAAAGAAATTGCAAGTTTTAGGGGAAATAATAAGCTTTTAACAAATATGTTAGCAACAAACTGAAATTAAAATATACTAACATGGGCCAGAGGAATGCCGCAAGTAGTCATGTGTCTGCCTTGAGCATGCTAGCTTAGGACAGACTACGATTCAATCCCCCAGCATCCCATATGGTCCCCCAAGCCAGGAGCGATTTCTGAGTGGCCCCCCAAAAAATATAAATAAAAAATATATATGCTAACAATAATTTTTAGAATGGGACAAACTTTTTGAAATATATTTTAATTTCAGAGTTAAAAAAAAGCTATTAAGTAAAACATTAATGAACCAAATTATGATCTTTTCTATTTTGGAAATTGACCTAGGACCAAATATGTCAAAGAACATAATTGTGAAAATCAATACAAACTTATTTTTAAAGTGGATCACATTTCACTTCTTAATGTTAATATTTTATATTTAATTTTTATATTACATTTTTTAAATTTTGTGGAATACCTGGCTGTGTTTAAGGCTAACTTCTTGTACTTCACTTAAATATCATTCCTGTTGATACTTCATATGTGTGGGTCGAAAGTGAGTTGGCTATATATAAAACACATCCCATACACCTAGACTATCTCACTGGCCTTTTGGTTAACTGATGATAAATTTGTTCATATTTTCACCTTTATGGCCATCCTTATTACTCATTTAAACAATATTAGCAACTAAAAATAAATTTGAAATTTCAATATTTCAGTACTATGTAACAATTTAATCATGCTTTGTATTGAAAATATTACTTTTTCTTTTTTATACATGTCTTTTACTTCTTCACTTACTGAATATCCTGTGATCAATTTATTTTAGTTTCCATTTGAATTCTTAGTTCTCCTTTCCAATGTGAATTAGATTTTCTTTCCATTTATTCCTCCATAATCATTTTAAGTCATGAAGAAGTTAAGTAAGGTGACAGCTTGGATGAGTTCCAGATGTTCAGAGAGTATATGTTCATATTTTTCATCAATATCCTTAATACAAGAAAATGGTTTTCAGTGTTCTTAAATCTTTAAATTGTTATTGGATTGTATGAGGATGTAAAGCTCAATGATTTCAAAAAGTCATTGTCTGAAACAGATATATATCTGCTGGTTGAAGGCAAAAGGCTTTCTTCCATTGTTATGACTTCTAAATTACCCTGTTTTTTTTTTTCTTATTAAGTTTAACAAATGACTCAAGCAGTGACTGGAGGAGAAAGAGAGAGGTTAAAGAGGGTTGGTTATTACCTGTGAAATATTCTTCATGCATGTGCAACTTTTCTCCGACTTGTTTTCACAAACAGATTTTGAATTCAAATTGTATTTTCTGTGTAAATTTTTAAAAGCTTTCTTCATTATAACAAATACAGCTTGAGCTTATGAATGAAAGGACAGACTTTCTTATTTACAGAATACACTTATGCAGTAAATGTTAGTCTCAGAGAATTAAGAAAGGGTTGATGTATGATTATATAACTCTATTTGTATAAAATACCATGCCTCTTAGAACAGGGAAGTTCAAACCTATATGTAAATAGTTGTATCCATAATTTAATATGGTAGTACATATAAGCCAAAATACTTTTAGAAAACTCAAGTGCATTTTTTTCATTTTCATAGTACATAAGAAAAATGTGGAGCCAGAGCAGTGACACAAGACAAATGTAGGACATTTGCCTTGCACTCACTAACCTAAGGGCGTACCTGTGGTCCCCTATGCCAGGGGTGATATCTGAGCACATAGCCAGGAGTAACCACTGAGTGTGACCGGGTGTGCCATTCCAACAAAAAAATTTAAGTGACACAAAAATTATATAGCCAAAGGAAAGGAATAAAATGAATTCACTAGGATTCTATAATTTCTTGATATAATAGTTCACATAATTATGGCCATCCTTATTACTCATTTAAACAATATTAGCAACTAAAAATAAGTTTGAAGTTTCAATATTTCAGTACTATGTAACAATTTAATCATGCTTTGTATTGAAAATACAGTGATGTTACATATCAGACACAAATTGCACAACCTAAGGCTAAAGTAGAAACATAACCCATATTGAGAAGAAAAATGGAGGGCTCAGAAGTGATGAGTACACAAAACCTTTTACAAAAGTAAATCATCTCATATTTACTTTCCAAAAATTGTGTACATTTTAACAGTAAAATGTATCAGTGCTCATTATTCTCAAATCCCCTTAATATAGATATACAAGTTTTAACTTTCAAATTATTTTTATCAATTAAGAAATTGAAGTCCTCTTTGCTATCTGTATTTTAATGTTTATCTCATACTTTAATAACCAGTATATGTAAAGTATCTGGTACACAAAGTATCAAATAGAATTAGTTCTAGATATTTGCTAAAAAATGATAACAAATTTTGTTTGAGTTACACAGTACTGAAGTGTAGATTTAATCTAGTTTCTAGTGCTGAAAAAAAAAACATGAACTTTAGAGTCAAAATTCAAAGAAAGTAAATCAATAGATGGAAATAACAAAAACACATAGAGATTTTACAGATCAGCGAGTAAGGCTCTTTCTTTGCATTTGGCCCAACCAGATTTCCATATGGTTCTCTGAGCACTACCAGTAGTGATTACTAAGCACAGAGCCAGGAGTAACCTATGAGAAAAGCTAGAGAATGACTCAAACATACCAAAAGAAAAAGAAAAAGAAAAGAAAGAAAAGAAAGTTTCATCAGATGTCAAGGGTAAAGTTTTCCCAATAAACTGAGCTCAAAACACCCAAGGCAATGCTTAGGATTGGGCTAAACTGTTTTAGAATGTTCGTCAAATGGGCTGTCATAGACATCATTGACTCATCCTTCATTCTTTGTGTTGGATGTCACAATATTGACATTTGAAATTCACTGGAACATCTAACTGGAAATCATGGGGAAAATGGAAATTTCTTGCAAAATTTAACTGAAACATTTCAGATTCTTCAGAGTACAATTGAGAATCACTGGGGCTAAACAATTTTCACCTAGTCAAATACTCATAGGTGGCAGAGTTCTAATGTACACAAGTTTCCAATCCAAAGTCTAAGTATTTAATGCATATCTTTTTTTATAATATGAGCACCTCCATTTTGAGTTTCAGTGACTTCCCAAGTGGTGCTCAAGAGGTCTGAAGTATCGTAATATTGTTACTGAAAGGTTATCATGCATATTACTTTCAGCACCCAGTTCTTGTCCAGAATGATCTTTCTCTGACCAAACTGCACTCTTTCAATAATAGGGGCAAGCTTCCTACCATGGACTGATCCTGCTATGTCTCATCTTTACTGTCTATTGGATATTAATACTACATACTATATATATTTTATACCTCACAAATGAGTATGATCACTCTATGTCTATCCCTCTCCTTCTAACTCATTTATTCAGTATTAACTTTCTATATCCATCCATGTTTAAGAAAATTTCATGACTTCACATCTCTTAGCATCTGTGTAGTATTCCACTGTGCAGATGTAGCACAATCTATTTATACACAAATTTTCTTTCTGGTACTTGGGTTGTTTCCGGAGTTGGCTATTTTGAATAGTTTTGAAATGAAAATATAAGTGCAAAGGGTTTCTCTGCATTGTTTTTAGGGTCCTGGGGCACAGTCCTAGGAGTGTTATTTCTGGCACATATTGATGTTTAATTTATAGTTTTATGAGTAATATCCATATTGTTTTTTTTATAAAGGACAGACCAGTCAACTTTCCCATCAACAATAAATAAAAGTCCCATTCTCCCTGTATTGTGCCAAGACTGGTTGTTTTTTTTTTTTGTTTTGGTGTGTGCCAGTCTTTGTGGTGTGAGATGATAGATCATAGTTGTTTTAATTATAATCAGATTATTAATTATTAATAATTGTTAATTCATTATTAATTATATGGAGAATTTTTAATATGTTTTGCCACCTGTATTTCTTCTCTGAGGACCTTTCTGTTCAGCTCTTGTTCCCAGTTTTGGATGGGCTAGATTTTAATTGCTAAGTCAACCAGTGCCTTATATATCTTATTTATTAACCCATTATAGAGAGGTGTTGAGTGAATAGTTTATCCCATTTTATGGATTCTCGAGGAGATCAGGTTCTTGTTTCTTTTGAGGATCACAAGTTTCTCAGTTTAATGTAATCCTATTTATTTATCTTTGACTCCTCTTGCTTAATCAGTGATGTTTCATCCTTGAAGATTCCTTTAGCCTTAATGTCATGGAGAGTTCTGCCTATGCTTTTGCTATGTACCTTATGGTTTTAGAGCTAATATTAATTTTTTGGTTTTTTGGGCTACACCTAGTGATGCTCAGGGGTTACTCCTGGCTATGCACTCAGAAATCGCTCCTAGCTTGGGGGGCCCATATGGGATGCCAAAAGATAAAACTGCGTTCCATCCTAGGCAAGAGTGGGCAAATGCTTTACCCCTTGCACCTCCTCTCCAGCCCCTAATATTAATAATTTTAATCTACTTTTATTTAACTTTTGTGCAGGACTTTAAAGAAAAGTATGAGTTCACTTGGATCTAAGTAACTCATCACCTGTTGAAGAGGCTTTTTTTTTTTGCTTCACTTTGTATTTATTGTACCTTTATCAAATATTAGTTGATCATATACCTGAGGGTCAGTCTCAGGATATTTAAGTGTATTCCATTTATCTGAGTGTCTTTCTTTATTACAAAACCATAATGGTTTAAAGATTATTGCTTTATAGTACAGTTTGTAGCAGAGGAAAGTGATGCAACTCATATTTATTTCTTAATCATTGCTGTAAATATATGTGGAAGTTTATTTTTCCACAAATTTTATACATATTTGATTTATTTATTTAAAATAAGTCATAGGTATCCATGTAGGGGTTGCATTAAATATTTACAATATTTTGAAAACTATTGTCATTTTACTAATGTAAACCATCCCAATCCATAAGCAGGGTATGTAGTTCCATTTTCTTCTGTATTCCTTTATTTCTCAAAGCAGTTTTTTTTTAGCTTTCTTTCTATATGTATCTCACCTTTTTATTCAATCCGAGGTATTCAATTTTATGAGGCACCATTTTAAATGGGATATCTATTTTTATATAGTTTTTTTATTTTATTATCTGCTTATAGATAGCCCAAGGATATTTGTGTATTAATTTTGTGGCTTGACATTTTACTAAATAAATATATGGTTTCTAGAAGTTATTTTGTAAAGTGTTTCAGATTTTCTAAATATAGTATCATGTCATCCTGAAACAGTCAGAGCTTGATATTCTCTTTTCCTGGTATATATTTGCCTTGATATATTTTTCTTGATATCATGCCTAAATTCTGTGACAACTAATAGCAGTAATATATTTAAAAAATTGGCAAAAGTGGTAACCTTGTCTTGTTCTGGATCTTAGATGAATGAAATTTACGCTTTCTCCATTGAGTAAAATGTTTGCCAAGTATTCATAGTAAATAGCTTGACTATATTTATAGTTTTTATCATAAATGGATGCTGGATCTTGTCAAATAATTTTTTCTGAATTTATTCCTATCATATGATCTTTGTTTTTTTCTTTTCTTGTTATAGTATATTATAATTATTTACTTGAATAATTAAATATATTAAACCATCCTTGCATCTCTGAAATGAATCCTATTGAGACATGGTATCTGACCTTCTTGATGAATTGCTGGATTATATACTTGCTAATATTTTGTTCAGGATATTTGTGACTGTATTTATCAAGAATATGGGCCTTTAATTCTCTTTCTTTTTTAAGTGCCTCTCTATGCTTTGGGTATCAAGGTGATGTTAGCTTCATAAAAATTATCTGGGAGTTTTTTTCTTCCTTCAATTTCCTTAAAGAGCCTGAGAAGTATTGGCAGTGGGTCTTCTGTAAAAATCTACAATAATTCACTAGTCAATTCATATGGGCATAGACTTTTACTTTTGGGAAACCTTTTGGCCCCTATTTCAATTTTCTTGATTATGATAGGTCTGGCCAGGTGTTCCACTTTATCTTTGTTCAAAAGTGAGAGGAAATAGGAGTGTAAGAATGGATCCATTTCTTCTAGGTTCTCTTGCTTGTGGCATAAAGATTTCAAAGTAATCTCTGATTACCCTTTGAATTTCTGTAGTATTAGTTGTGACACTCATCTTTCAATTCTGATTCGGTTTGTTAGAGTTATCACTCACTCTTTGTGAATCTTGCTTATGATTTATATATCTTGTTTATTTTTTCAAAAGAATCAACTCTTGGTTTCCTTGACATTTTGGTTTGTTTTGGGGATGTATAATTCATTAATTTCTGGTCTAAGTTTTATTTTTTTTCTGCCTACCAGATTTTGGCTCATTTTTTGTACATTGTCTAATTTGTTAAGCTGTGTAACTAAGTTATCTATGCAGCACTTCCTGATGAATACTTGTAAAGTTGACATTTTGTCTGAATAACACTTTTGCTGTGTCCACAAATTCTGATATCATCCCCTCATTCTCATTTGTTTCCAGAAATCTTGATTTCATCTTGATCTCCTCTTGGACACACTGGTTGTTTAGTAATGAGATGTACAATTAAAAAAAATTTTTTTTGGTTTTTAGGCCACACCCAGTAGCACTCAGGGGTCACTCCTGGCTCTATGCTCAGAAATCACCTCTGGCAGGCTTGAGGGACCATATGGGGTGCCAGGATTCAAACCATTGACCTTCTGCATGCAAGGTAAAGGCCTTACCTCCATGCCATCTCTCCAGCCCCGAGATGTATAATTTAAAGGTGTTAAAATTATTTCACTTGCAATTTCAATGCATCTTGTATGGTCTGAAAAGATATTGTCATATTTTTGTAGGAGTTTGGAGTGGTTGTTGGGTCTGCCTTGCTTAGAACACACCCTTCAGTTCTTCTTTTAGGGTTGCAAAGTTTTTTAGGTTGTAAAGTTTCTGAGTTGTTATTTTTCTGTGAATCTGAGTATTTTTTTAAAAAACCTGAATGAAAGTCTGGCTGTGTGAAGTGCTCTTGGGGAAGCATTTATTTCATTGAGGTTATTTTTTTCCACAATATTCAACCACTGCTTTCAGGCCTGGATGGTTGCTTGTGATAATTCTGCTGTCAATTGTAAGAATGCTTCTTTGTATGTAATTTCCCTTTTTTTCTTTCTGATTTCCCTTTTTTAATCTGTATCTGTAGGTTGTTTTTTTTTTTTTTTTTATCATTATGACTAGGATGTCCTTGGAGTGATTTTCTTTTGGCCTATTTTAGCAGATACTCTGAGTATCAGGATGTGAATGCATTCACTTTTCAGCTCTGAGAACTTTTTAGCAACACTGTTGATTCTTTATTGGGGTTTTCTTCCTGAGTCTCTGGAACTCCAGTGATTTTTATGTCTTATAGGCTGTCATTTAGTTCATTCCATGGTTTCTTTGACTTCTTTGTATAGTCTCAAATTTTCCTCTGTAAAGTACTTATCAGAGAGGCTATAGAAGTGGTTGATACTAGTTAGGCCTTTGGATCTATCATTCATTTACTAAGCATATTGGGGTTCTTTCTTATTGTAATCTTTCTTATTGTAATCTTTGCAGTCTGGTGATTTTTTTTTAATGAGCGGCAATGTGGTTCTTTGATTAAATGAAATGCATGCCTGCTCCATTTCAGACTGAGCCATGTTCTAGGAGTTCACTTACTTGGGATGAAAATGTCTCTTCTCAGGGCCCTGAGAGATAGCACAGTGGTGTTTGCCTTGCAAGCAGCAGATCCAGGACCAAAGGTGGTTGGTTCGAATCCCGGTGTCCCATATGGTCCCCCGTGCTGCCAGGATCTATTTCTGAGCAGCCAACCAGGAGTAACCCCTGAGCATTGCCGGGTGTGGCCCAAAAACTGAAAAAATAAATGAAAAGAAAAAGAAAATGTCTCTTCTGAATCGAAATAGAACCCTGCTTCTAGTTTGTCTGCCTTAGTTTTTTGGAATTGTGTCAAAAAATGTTAAAATTATTTTTAACTGATTAATATCACCCTATTGTGGACTTTGGTGCCCTTTGTGATTTTAAATAAGGAAATTTTGGATAATTTATTTTACCAAATGTATTGTAATTTTAGACAGTTAAAATATATTGACCTGTCATATTTCTGAATCTTTTTAACATTTCTTTAATAATTGTTTTGTTATTTGAAAATGTGTTTTTCAAGACTCTCTCATTTTATCTTTTGTTTTAATATTCTACGCTCACTAATTTCTAATTTAATTATTTTATTTCTCATCCCTATTAAGATAAAGGTATCATATCCACATACATTATTTTTTGGTCAAACAAAAATAATTTCTAATGATTTGAACTGAGTTCAAAACTTGATTTGCATGTTTATATGGAGAGGATAATAAAATATATATCAGAGTTTAGAAAGACTATGTGAATTCTATGAGAAATGCTTTAATCAGAGACCAGTACATGGTAAACTCTTAAAAAAAAAAGTGACGTGTTTATTAAATTATCAATAAATGAACTTAAAGAAATGTTTCAGTCCACTTTATCAAAATTTTATAAAACTTATTTTATAAAAATTTATACAAATATGAAATTAATATTTTTGCTGACACCTGTCTAAATTTAACTTGTTTCAACTTCAAATTTATTTTTTCAATTTTTTAACTTTTCTCAAAAAATTATTTAGTTATTTTCTAGAGTATCTCACACAGTATCCTAATACTTTCTGAAACTTATGCTATCCTTTTACATCTATAATGATCTTCATACTTCAGAGAGAGAATAGTTTCCATCTCACTGTGTTAAGTCTTGTTTCTTTTCGACTTGTTTTATACATTAACATTTTCCTAACCTATTTACTTTTCTCTTGTTTCAGAAAAACATTTTCTGTTATCTTGGCAGTCTGACTTTTTCATGCACCAACCATTTTAACTTCTCTATTTTTATTTTCTAGTATGCAATCTTTATAGTACTCATTCACATTTGTAAATTTTTCAATTTGTGTGTATTTGTCCTAACTATTCATAAATGTCCAGATTTTCTTTACTTTTAAGATTACTCTCATTTTCTCCTTTTTCTTCTGTTTTTAGTACTATCTCTTTCTATTCCCCTTGCTTTAATGAATCTGTTCTCAGAAAAAATTAATTTAGTTATGCTTAAAATATTTGCTCCATTTTCTACAGTCTCAATAGCACAATTTTATTTTTGCTTTTTATCAGTTCCTCTTTATTTTTTACTTTTAAAACCACTTTGTTAAAAACAAGAAAGATAATTGATCAAGAAAAGTTGGGCAGAAATATAGCTCTATAGTTAAAGATCTCTGCCACTCAAGAAATCCTAATCAAAAGTTAACATCTATGCCTAATTTGCTGTAGTACAAGGAAAAGTGGATATTTTTGTCAAAAGAAATTTAAGATTTTATTTTATTTGTGTTGTAAGCTTTATGTATTTTCCTCCATATATTTTTATTTGAAATTATAGTAGATTACTTTGTCTTTCTGAGCACTTCAATATTTGCAATATTCTGAAAATATACTAGAATTAATAGTTCATTAACTATTCAACTATTGAAAATACAGTCTGAGGTGAACAGCACCTTTGGGAATCCATATATTTAATATATTTAAAATTGTATGGATGTCTCAAGATTTATATGTTTGTGTGCTAATATATGCCTACTTAGAAAACATATATTTACATTACAAGCCAACACTGGAGAAAGTCAATTGAAAGGAATATTGACTGAATATCAAGGGAACTTCGTTCTCATATCATTTAAACAAGAAAAGAGCTTTTAATTATTTCGGACCTAATATACCTATAAAATGTATTGGCTCACATATTGAAGAATTTCTCTACTTTGTTTACATTTATGTCCTAGATAACTCATCTGCATGTGCTACTTTAGAAACTAAAATTTTAATGACAATTTAATGCCTATAATTCCAAAGCCAATGTGTACCCCAAAAGTTGAATTCTGTGTACTTAAACTACTCTTAATTGCTGCCTCAAATTGAACATTTATCAGATTTTAAATATCAAAGTGTTCAATAATTGACTAATAATAATAAAGTTCTCCCACTCTGCCAAATGAAAAGTAGAATATCTGAAACAAAGTATATCTCCATCAAATCTTAATCAGTCTTTAACACTGGAAATCACTTATCTATACTAGAATGAGTTTCTTATCACTGCCAATGCAGCCATTTTTATAAACTTTTCAATTATATATAGAAAGCAAAAGCCTTGGTTTATCCTTGGGTCTATAATCATGTCCCTAATGTGATTTGAGAGTATGTATTTTTGAATAAACTTTTAAAATTAGTTCAGAATATGAGTAATTGTTGCCATTTTCTATAATCAAAGACCAAATTGGAATAATTGTTTATCAGAATTATGGAATAAAAATTACCTTTCAATTTAATTCACAGTTCTTACTAAAATTTCTTATGCAAAACACTTTTAATGCTTAGCTAAAACTGTAGGTATTATATTGTTATTGTGCTACATTTAAAAGTTAATTGAGGGGCTGGAGTGATAGTACGATGGGTAAAGGACGGTTCTTGCAACTGATCAATTAGAATTTGATCCCTGGCACTACATACGATTCCCAAAGCCTTCCAGGAATGGTCTCTGAGTGCAGAGACAGGGGTAAGACCTGAGTAGTACTGGATGTGGCTACGAAAAAAAAATCAATTATCTTCATGTAAAATTTTTTAAAAATCTAAAGTTTTCAGTGTATGTTTGCACATACACATATCATTTTAAAAATACTTTACAGACTGACATTAAACTTTTGAGGATAAGAACATCAATTACCAATATTTTGGGGGGAATAGATTGGCAATTTAATTGTGCCAGGTATTAGTAATATTTTTTAAATTCTGGCAATTAATAAAGTCTTAAGGAAATATGTCTTATGTATGAAGACTTGTTTACCAGCTAGAAACTTACAAAAATGGAAGGATCATTATAACTGCGAAGAATAACAAGGTTTTTAATATCTTTATTTAGGTTTCTATGCTATAAAGTATGCATCCAATATAATATTGTGAACATGAAAATGTAAGGCAAAAAACATACATGAATATTAAGTTTCTTTAAATTCCTAAAAGAGGTGAGAGTCAAAAAATGGATGCCTTTCATTTAAATATACCATGATTTCAAAGACCTTGTTAACTTTTATTTTGGTGTTTTTGAGACACACCCATTTGATGCTCAGGGGTTACTCTTGGCTGAGAGCTCAGAAATTGCCCCTGGCTTGGGGGGATCATATGGGACACGGGGGGATCGAACCACAGTCCTTCCTTGGCTAGCGCTTGCAAGGCAGACACCTTACCTCTAGCGCCACCTCTCTGGCCTGACCTTGTTAAATTTTTTTTTAATTTTTCATTTTCTATAATAATAACCAAAGCAATCTTCTTTAATTCAAATAGCAGATCGTTTGAAAATTTCCTTTTGTCATTAAACTAAGAATAGCTTTAAAAGTTTAGGGAGTAGAATATATACACATAAAGACTTGATTATTCTCAGAAAATTAGATTTGTTAAACTTATATCAATAAGAAAATTATGCATAATAAAGAATGTGTGTCTTATATTGCCATGTTATATTTTTCAAAATATATTATCACATTTTATATTAAACTCCTTGCTACTTAGAATCATGGGTATTATGTTTTTTATCAACTTAGTTCAGGGTAGCACTATGTACTCTAGGGGAAGTCTGTGTGTGTATGTCTGTACAATTAAATTAAATAATTAATTACAGATAAGAAAATTGAAGGGAGTTATAAATGTATGCTATTTGAAGGCATATGGACTAAGAACTATTAAGCTGACTTATTATAAAGAAGATTAACAGGATGACTACCCAAATTGCATTTCTGAAAATGTTTAGCTACCAGAAATATCTCACCAAGATGATAAATGGACAAAAATTCATATTTTTGTTTTTTTTTGGTTGAAATTTTATAATGGTTGAGGTTTGTTAAAGAAATACTTATACCTCAAATGTAATATACATATTACCTAACTGCATACCTAATTAGATATTTCAAATATGTTGGCTATGCATGCTAACGCTGTTTATAAATTCTAGAACACAGGGGGCAGAGTGATGGTTCAGTGGTAGAGTATTTGCCTTTCATTCACTAACCTAGGACGGATCATGGTTCCATCTCAGGCAACCCATATGGTCCCCCAAGCCAGGAGCGATTTCTGAGTGCATAGCCAGTAGTAGCCTCTGAGCGTCACTGGGTGTGGCCCAAAAAGAAAAAAAAAAGTCTAGAGCATAAGCTGTATTATCAGAATCTCTGAGGAGAAAATGATGGCTTTTCATAGTTAATATCATTTTAAAAGTTTATTGAAAATATAAGTCAAATCCGTTTTATTTAGTTACTGACAATAAGTTTTACAGTACTTAAAATGTGCCAGACACTCTACCAGGATCGTTATTTAATGTAACAGGAATGTGTGGCTATTTTCCAAATAAATAGAAAAACGTAGAGTGTAATTAACTTGCAGAAACATTGTGTTGTTAAGATAAAATTCAAATGAAGTGGTTTGACATTTATAAAACCCAAACTTTTCTTGATGGCATTATAGAGAATTTTGATGGTTTGTATTTAGTTAATAACTATATGGTTATATACATGAAGTTTTCATTGGACGAATAGAAATATAACATTTAAAAATAAAAAAAAATGTTGAAGATGAAAGTGCTTATACAGTTTAATAGCAATAAACTATAAAAATGGAATTAAATTAATATTTCAGTAGATTTTTATAAGGGAAAATATATTTTATGTTTAACATTTTAAAGTGCTTGTTCTTCCTCTATTTCTTTTTATTTAAACACAATGCTTACAGTTTTTTTTCCCCACAGATAAAGTTGTTCATGAAGGAGTTACAGTCATACACACAATATATAACAACCTTCACTGGTGCACATTTCCCACCAATAAGTCAACAATTTTCCTCTCACCCTTTCTGATGCCCTCTTCTTTCCCACACACCCTCTCCCACCTGCCTCAGGCAGGCACTTTACTTCTCCCTCTTTCTCTCTCTAACTTTTCCCCTTCTCTCTTTTCTTCTGTAATATTGTGCTTTGTACTACTAACAGCATATATTCTTATAACTTCTATTTTGCTAAATTCTCATCTGTAATATAAAATGTAATGTGTATATTTTTTATGTTCTTAAGCAAGACAACCCAACACTTTTAGATTGTAGACTGTATAAAACCAAAATAGTTTTTATTTTTGAGAAAAGAAATCATAAATGTATTGCACTTTTCTATGGAATAAAACTGCTTATTAATACATTTATTGAATATACCTTAGGTATATATTGAGTATATTTAATTGAGTGTACCTTGGGTTACACACAATAGTTTTTAGGGTTTATTCCAGATTTTAAGTGCTAATGGTCACTCATGATAAACTCAGGGGACCATATGTGCTATCATGGGTAGAACAGAGTAAACTGCAAGCAAGGCAAGAGATTTAGTCCTTGTATAATTTCTCTAAACTCTCCCCTTTTAAAAATTAATGAGACAGTCTAAATAAACAATTTATGTTTATTATGTCATAAATAATTTTTATGTATACTGTTAACCTCACTTTGATACTGAATCAGCTGTTTTTACTTCAAGATAGTGTTCTAATTTGGATTCTTCTTGCCCCATATAATTTTTAAAATAAATAAAAGTTGCTTCTATGATATGCAATTATGGACCTACTCAAGGTGAGTTATCTATGTTTCTTGTCATATAAAATCTATAGATATTCTACTATTGAAGTAAATGAAGGCAAAACAGTTACTGAATGCCAATCAATCTATGCCTTGAATTTAGCAGGTTTTCTAATTGTAATAGTTGTATTAAATTAAAATTATTGAAAAAGCTTTTAAAGTTATGAAAAGTTATCTTATTAATAAATCATATATTTATTTTTAAAATACAAGAATTTAGAATACATGAGCTGTATAGCTTATAGAGCTTGCCTGTGGGACACTCTGGTCCTGGGGTCCTCAAACTTTTTAAACAGGCGGCAAGTTCACTGTCCCTCAGACCATTGGAGGGTCTGACTATAGTAAAAATAAAACTTATGAACTAATTCTTATGCACACTGCATATATTTTATTTTGCAATGAAGAAACAAAACAGATACAAATACAATATGTGGCCTGCGGGCCATAGTTTGAGGACCACTGCCTGGTCCATTCACTGGAATCACACACAGTAGGAAAAGAACCAGAGACAGGAGCAATAATAGAGCAGTAGGGCGTTTGCCTTGCATGCTCTTGCTCAGGAACAACGCCTCATAATGTCCCTGGAGCCAGAAAAGATTTCTGAATGCATAGCCAGGAGTAACCCCTGAGTGTCACCGGTGCGGCCCCCAAACCAAACCAAACCAAACCCAAACAAAACAAAACAAAAAATAAATAAATAAGGGAAAACAACCAAAGACAAAAAAATATTCAGAAGAGGAACAGGAGTGGACTTTCATTTTGGAGAGAAATTCAAGCATTTGTAAACCTTTATAATGCCATCTGAAAATATTTGCTTTTTCAAATATGTTTCCTGTTATAGGCTTGGGTGGAGAAACATACTTAATACTAGGCTATTTTATGTACTTTGACAATACTAAAAGAACTAATGGAACAGATTTCTTGATTTCAAAGTGACATGAAAGCCATTAAGAGAGATTGAGTTTTGGGTACAGAATCTCACCTATAATTATGGCACACAGTATTTTAATGTATTTTCTAAAGCATCTCATATTTTGATTGTGTATGTTTACACGATAAAATCACTAATCTTGTCAAGATGTGAAAAGGTGAAGTATTAAATGGCTAAAACAATTAATTTCTTTCAAAGGCAAATTGTTGATTTATCTCACTATTATCAATGATGCTGAGCTTGACCTTTGAAGTAAAAATGATCCATATTCCTTTAATTTGAATCTATTTAGTAATGTTTGCAAAACCTAAAGTTTTAGTTTTTATGAAAAAGTTTTAAATCATAGAATCTCTCCTCGTGGAACATTTCTGTAACTAAAATTTGGTTTGCAACTATATAAATGCATATATTGGGGAGCATTTATAAAAGTGAGATTTGGAACTAATATAATAAAATATGGATTTCTGAATCTGCTATTTATTCCCAAGTCACTTAGACTCTGCAAGTTTCTTTTTTAACATCTAGAAATGAGGACAATGGAAACAACCATATCCTGTTTTTGTCACGTTTAAATGGCATATAAAATATGTAAAAAGTTAGGAGAAGCTGTCAAGTACTAAGTACTAATTATATAATAGCTATTGTTAAGCTTTCTTTTTATTATCCTCTTATCAATAAATCTAAAGAAAAAATTTATATGCATTTCTGGGAAAGTGTATGATTTAATGTTACATAAAAATGCTTTAAGGTACCCTATAGAATTCAATAATTTTATATAATCACACACAAATCTTTGAAGAAATTATTTCACATTTTTCTTTGGAAACACCATTATGTTAGAATTTAAGTTCTAAATTCTAACAGCCTTCCTCCAGATTTTATTTCATGAGACTTGCCCATTGTAGCTCTAAATCGCTATTGTATGAAAGACTTTCTGACAAGAGGTTCAAGTAAAAATAAGACTTTTATTTAATAAAAATAAAAATAAAAAGCACAGGCAACATACAGGTGAACACAAGTAATATTAACACAAAAGCCATGGCAACCAAAGATGAGCTGGTGAGTTTATTTTCACATTTGCCACTAACCCTCTGTTTCCTCTCATTTCTACTCTGTGGCATATTGTAGAAGTTAATGGAGTTCTAGAAGTAGACTGGACTCCAAGGGCTAAAGGGTAGAGGAGACAGGAAGCACAGAGGCACATATTAAAAATTCAGCATTCCAAATGGACAGATGGAACTTAACTTACTGTAAGAGAGTTAAAAGTCTGTAAAGTGATATTGAAGTATCAGAATACCACTGTGATTGAGACAGTATAGAGAATAAGTCTCTTGATATGAAGCATTGTTATAATATACAGCCTTTTAAAATTAATATGGCGTCAATGACTAAGACATCTTTGTTTTCATTTGGTAAATTTGTGACATTTTAAAATTAAAACTTATGAATAGCCTACTTTTTTGGTTAATATGTATATTCTTTATGGAATTTGTTTTTTGAGGAAATTGGGGTTTATATCCATTGAAGCTTAGGGCTTACTCCTGGCTTTGCATTCAGGAATCACTCCTGATGGGACATGAGGTTATATCGGGTGCTGAGAATCAAACATTGGTCAATTTTGTGCAAGGGAAATGCCCTTTATTTTGTACTATTTTCCCAGGTTAGAAAACTTTAAAAGTATGCAAGACATTATTGTTAACACTGCCTTTATATAATTTAAGAAATTAAGATTCTCAATTGTTAGTTCAATAGCTCTCTCTTTCCTAGAATTTTTTTCAGAAAGTATGTAAAAATTGATGTAAATATTATATTCAGAAGGTCAACTTACTGATTAGAGAAGGTAAAATCCAGAACCATATGGTTCATTAGACTACTCTTTTAGCAGGCCATTGACAGACTGAATACCTGTGACTTATTTTCTTCACAGTTCATAAATTAATGAGTGATTTTCACCCATTTGCATTTAGATTCGCATCCCACGCTTGGAACAAGATAAATACAGAATTTTGATCTGCTAGTGAGTAATTATTGTTAAAATACTTTTGAGATTTCAAGGATATAAATGATGTGTATAAAAATTAAACTAAAAGTGTTCAGCTTCTTAAAATTCTGGAATTCCACTTTTTAACATTAGTAAGAGATGCATACAAGAAAAGGCATATTACAATACATTAAGATTTGCATTTGAGAGGGTATTCCTATTTAAAAGAATCCATTTTCAATAGAATGATAAATGTTACTAAATCATTAATAAAACATGTTTAAAGAGGAACACATAAATGATCAATATCTTATTTTACTTTACTTTATTTTATTTTATCATACAGTGGCTTTTCCAGTATTATTTTTGGGCAACCCAAGTAATGTTCATGGGCTAACAGGGCCTTGATGAGAGTATTGGGATAATACATCCAGTACTGTGGATTAAACTTAGATCTTCACATGAGCAAATGCGTTTTCCAGCTAAGAGCCATCTGCCTGTCCTCAAATCTTTTACTTTTTAATTATAATAATAGTATTAAATTTTACTGTTAGTCTATATTATATTGTAAGGCTACAAGTTTCTTACTAAAGGCAGAAAGCACACAATATTCAGCATTCTGAATGCGTTCAACAGTTTAGACTAGTAACTTCTCTATTTTCTCTTGATATTTGGGATATCAGAAGTACCTCTTCTGAATATCGCCCAAAAAAATCACTATGGAAGAAGTGCTAGTGTTATATAAATCTACAATTTTTGAGATATAAAAGAAAATCATCTCAACACTCAGTACAATAGCTAAGATTTGGAATCAAATTGATTCCAAATTGACTTAGATATTTGATGAAATACAACATAGCTCTAAGGAATAATGCAATCATGCAATTCACTACAACATGAATAAAATTGAAGATATTATGTTAAATGAAATAATCCAGAAGATGTATAAATACAAGATGATATCAGTTATATGTGGTATTTAGAATAATTGCAAATCTAGGCCACAATGTATAGTAAAAAGAGGAAAGAAATAAGTGGAGAAGGAGAAAGACACATATCAGAGATGGGGAAAAGGGGTTAAGGGGGTCTCAGGTGCATTGGTGATGATAAGAAAGGACAGAATTAAATGTTTAAGTTAGTCAACAACCATAAAATTATGAATCCCAAAATCTTATAACTCCAAACTTAAAAGCCAGTTTGTATGGCAGGCTGGGTTGGGGGTGGGGAGTGATGGTGTGGGATGGACTCTGGGAATATTGGGGAATGTAAGTTGACAATGTTGGAGAAGTTGGACCTAAAAATTTGTATGTCTAAAACCCAACTTGATTAACTTTTAGATCATAATGTTTAAAAGAAAAAATTAAATAATAAAGAAATCAATGCAAAAGAACAATGATGTATCTAAGCATGTTTTTAATGCAGATATATCAAGATATATATAAATATCTAAAAAGTGCAGTGAGGGGCCGGGAAGGTGGCGCTAGAGGTAAGGTGTCTGCCTTGCAAGTGCTAGCATAGGACGAACCACGGTTCGTTCCCCGGTGTCCCATATGGTCTCCCCAAGCCAGGGGCGATTTCTGAGCGCATAGCCAGGAGTAACTCCTGAGCGTCAAACGGGTGTGGCCCCAAAAAAAAAAGTGCAGTGAGCAGCTTTTTTGTTAATGAAACAAATAAAACTTGCAAAGAGATAATAGTGTTGAAGCTAAGAGATCTATATGCCTCTTTACACTTGCCATTTTCTCTTTATGAAGTTTGTCTTGCCTTTTTTTCTCTCTCTCTCTCTCTCTATTTGTTTGTTTAGTTTTTGGTTTACAGCCAGCAATGCACAAGGCTTATTCCTAACAAAAAAATTATTCCTGGCAGAACTCATGAGATTATATAGAATGCCACAATTTTAACCCGGCTCAGCCACATACAAAGAAAGAGACCTACTCATTGTATTATCCCTCTAGACTCTGCTTATTGTTTAGTTTTGAACCATTTAAATTCCATGGGACCATAGATTTCTTTATTTTCCATCCAAAGAAGACATCCTCTGATTTAAGATGCTTTTGCAACAAAAATCCTTCCACATCAGCAAACTAACAAGAGACCAGGATTTGCTCAGTTACTGACCATTTTCTAGACATGTATGAGGCCCTAGGTTCTACAGCTCAGCCAGAAAAAAAAGAGAAATTACAATAATAGAAATGCCCCCTTTTATCATTCTTTAAGGAATCAAAAGAAATAATAGAGATCTAGTATTTGTAAAATTTCTTTACCTAGAATTTTTAATGTAAATATTTTTAAATGGTTTTAAATTGGAACTTTTCTTTTGTGGTCTATACTAATAGCATGCTGCTACAAGTCATATGAAGCAAAAGTTTAATTGAGTGCTTATTCCTTTTATGAATAATCAAAGCACTGATCATCTCAAGAGAATTCCCAAATAGTAGTGAATTACAGCAATAAAAACTTTAAGAACAATAAACTTTCTGAGGAAAAGTACTGATAAAAATTCAAAGCCAAAAGGATAAACAAAGCAAGGACAATGAAGAAATTTGAAAAATTATGCCTATATGAAGCAAATATTAATTATTAGCATAGCTTGGTACTGACTTAACACAAATTATCAAATTAAAGATAAGTATAGGTCAATTTAATAACGGACAAAAAGGATACCTTATTTTCAGAATATAATAAAAGGAAAACATTGGCTATTCTAATTTATGGACAAGATCATCTTTGAGATCCCTTTATCATAGCCAGTTCTCTATTTGATAGTTTATGGGGAAGAGAAGAAGCCTCCCTTTCCACGTCAGATATGATGTAAGCTAGTGAGTTTTATTTCTCTGGGAAAATTTGAAGCAAACACTTAGAAATATCCTCAAAGGGCTAAATCTGTGTTCATAACTCAAGCATTCCATTTAAAGTTCTCTTTATTGGTGGTCTTGAATGATGCAATTCCTGGTACTTTCTCTGATGCCATCTTGTCACTCATGACTGACTGTAGCACTTATATCTCTCATTCTGAGTTGGTACTTTAATCTTCTCCTATCTAATGTTCTATGTACATGAATAAGATTTTTGTCAGATCTCTTTATTTCTGGAATGATTCATCTCACTTGAACTGTCTATCATTTCTCTCAGTAGCTTGGTATGAGGAAAATCATACTAATGAATATTAGCATCAATTTTTGCTCATCAACTACATTGTGTGAATTAAAATAGGAGCTTTAAAATTTGAAAAAAAAATTAAAGTCCCAGAAAAATATCCCCTCAGGTTATTGTATAACTAAAGTAGAAGTCAAAGAACAACAAATAGTTGAATAATCAAAGTCCTAAGTTAGCCGACCCTCCTAATTTTACGCTAAAACTGGGAAAACTTAGTGATTAGAGTGTAATCTGAGATGAAAATGAAGCAGCCAGTGGTAAATTTCAAAAATAAAAATTATACCTAAAACAATTACAATAATTGAGGAATCAGTAGGTTAATATTTTTGATATTTATTGCTAAAGAAAAACCTGTAAACTAGCAACAATAACTTTGAAATTTTAAATAAAGTGCAGAACCTCATAGCTTAACATAATTGAGCTATCAAGGTAAGCAAGCTGAATCACAAAGGTTAAAATCTTTCAAAACTGGATTCCTACTCATCATCATCTGATGTGTGGGTATCAGAACAGATATTGACAACATCACTGAGTTTTCAAATATTATCATCCCTGCTGTAGGTCTCATAAAAAGTGAAAAATATTGTGGGGTGAATAGTTCAGTGGCATACAGTTCAGCTCAGCTGCGACTTGTGGACTGAGCTGAACCACCACCTCCTCCAGGAGACGGCAGAAGATGCCTGGAGCCTACATGCATTTGATTCAGAGCACATGAAATCAAATAATCTGTATGACTCAAGGATAAGGCGAGTTCAGGTTTTCAGGCAATTTTGTGCCAAAAAACTCGGCTTATACTCGAGTATGTGTGTGTGTGTGTGTGTGTGTGTGTGTGTGTGTATTTGAAGCAGAGGAAGACCTAATTAAAAATAAAGTAGTGGAGCCAGAGTGATAGTGCAGCGGTAGGGCATTTGCCTAACACCTGGCTGACCCAGGATGGGCCTGGGTTCAATCCCTGGCATCCCATATGGTCCTCCAAAGCCAGGAACAATTACTGAGTGCATAACCAGGAGTAATCCTGAGTGTCAACGGGTGTGACCCAAAAACTAAAATAAATTAATGAATAAATAAAGTAAAGATAATTTACTTGTCTCAGGGAAAAATGATAGGGCTGTTATGGATTGCAGTGACAGGAACATAGTTATAGATCTCAGTACCTACAAGACTTACCTAATCAATAGTAACCTATAATATTTTGATGAAGCACAATATTCTGATAGCTTTACTTTGTAAAACATTTTAAAAATAACTAAATTATAGGGGGCTGCAGAAATAGCATGGAGGTAGGGTGTTTGCCTTGCATGCAGAAGGACGGTGGTTCAAATCTTGACATCCTATATAGTCCCCTGAGCCTGCCAGGAGCAACTTCTGAGCACAGAGCCAGGAGTAACCCCTAAGCACTTCCATGTGTGACCCCCCTGAGAAAAAAATAACTGAATTAGAGAAAAAAATGCAAGAAGCCCTTTTAGCTTATATATCCTAGTAATATTTTATTACCTTTAATTAAATAATATTGTTACTTCATTTTACAGTGTATATCTGGGGTTAAAGTAATAAAAGAAGTCCTAAAATTAGTTCATTTTCTTTTCCTTAAATTCTGTGTCCACTCTATAATGTTCTTGTCTTATATTTAGTGGATGAGGAGGAGGCTGAAGCACAGACTGCAATACTCAAGAGAAAGTCCCAACAGGTCACTCCTGGTGTTAATCTGGAGGATGAAACTCAAACCTTCTATATGATAATCATGTGTTCTAATTCTTTAAGCCATGACCCTGTCTCTCATCTACACTTTGTATTTTTATTTTACACTGTTCTTGTATATTCAGAAGTTCTTCCATAATTTCAAAGTCAAAGGTATGTCGACTGGCACTATCTTTCTGGAAAACAATATGGACAATCTTATTAAAACTAGGACATGAACTTCTTTAGAATCAGCAATTGTATTCCTAGGAACATAATCTAAGGGAAAAATAATATAAAGCAGAAAAGATATTTGCACTTTTATATTCATTGCAGCTCTGTTCACTGTTCACAACAGCTGAACTCTGAAAAAAACCAAGTGCCTACAAAAATGATTGGGTAAAGAAATATGGTACATCTACATAATGAAAATACTATGCAACACTAAGATAAAATGATGCTATTTTTTGCTATCTAGATAGGTCCAGAAAGTATCATGTTGAGTGTTATTAGTCAAAAGGAGAGCAATAGACACAGGATTGTTTATCACATATAAAGAATAGTAAGAGAATAAAAATCCTCAAATGCAATAGAAACAAATATGAGTACTTGTTTTTAAATTTAAAAAGGTATACAGTGATAATTCTTCAAGGCTAATTCTACATAGAAACTAACTGAAGCATAACTAAGATAGGTAGGGATATAACCCAGAATTCAAAATTGAAAGGAAAATATGCAATGTGAATGGCTTGTTAAAAGGCAATTCTGAGAATTATTAGTGATAAAGTACACATTTTCAATTTCTATCAAAAATATTTCAATTTTGATAAATAAACCAAATATACTTGATTATTAAGTATAGTAGTCTTGTACAAAGTATACTCTGAAGAGAATTGAACTTTATTGACCATAATGAGGTAATAATTTGAGCAGAATTATTGAAACATTTGAACAGATTCATGCTGATTGCAAGGATTGTAAACATATAATTGAATGATAGGATAATTTTTTGTGTATATTACTTAGAGTATCAAAGCCTCACTGACAAAATCAAAGCTGCTAAGGGTGGAGACTAAAAGGAACAATAAAAAAATTCAGTAAGTTTAAGATGTCTAGACCTGAGGAATTTTCAATAGCTTAATGTGAATGCACTGATGAGATTCAGACATAAAATTTTGTCTGGATATAGTAATTGTAAGTCACAGGAAGATGGTGGGTACCAAGAAGGCTGTGAGACAGAATTGGCAATTGGCTATTGTATTAGAGATAAATTAGACAAAAAAATAATTCTAATTATAAAGGTAAGTTTACAACAAGGTCAATAGAAAAAAGTTTCAAGATATAAAAGGAAAACATAGCTTTAGGAACAATTGTTGTGATATTTTTCTCATAGGCCAGAGGTTCAAGATGTTTTCATGTTTCATTAGCAATTGACCAGAGATCCAATTTTGAACATGCATCATCACATGATTTTCTTTGGCAAATTTTTATTGTGATCATGGACTCGCAGCTATTTAATATCTGCTTGAGCAAAGGTAATCATAGCAGGAAATTTTCTGTCACTACCCGCAAAAGAAAACACGCACCAGATGTGCTTTTGGCTTTCCTGGTGCAGTGCCTTATTTTTTCCTCCAAGAAATATCTGCCAGAAGGCCCGTTGGAGATGTCATTGACCCTTGCATGGATTACTGGCTATATTTCTGACATGGCTCTGACATTATATATCTCTTTACTTTTATTTATTTGATTTTTGTCTCCTTTTCTACTACAGAAATTCGGCCTTAGCTTTTCTACACTCACAAAGAAATTTCAGTACCAAAAGCAAGCTGCCAGAAGTTCACTGCTGGCTTAGTAGATTTGCAACTCAAAGCCCAGCCAGCTACCTCTCTTTCTGTCAGCCTTTTTTTAACTTACGAAGGCCAAGTCAAAACATAGCATCTTCAAGACAATGGTGTTCTCTCCCTGCCTTTGAGCATCAACAGCAGATAGATTTCTGTCTCAGGCACTCTCCCTGTCACTTTGAATACCTGCCTACAAACAGGTTTGGTCAGTGTAGAATTAGGCTATTTTAGTAGGTATAATTATGTACCCCTTTCTTTAGTGTTATTCTCTTTCTACTACCAGATCATAGGAAGTGGGTCTTAGCCCCTAGCTAGAATACTATTCCACTCAGGTTAAGAATATTTATTATCAGGAGTAAACCAAGATTTACTGCTATCCCTTAATTTACATCAGTAATGACACCTAGGGCCAGGAACTTCTTTCATATGTAAGAATTCAGTCTTCTTTTTATCCTCTAACTCCTAACTGAAAACTATTCTATTCTAAGGTTACAAACCACCTAAAGCTATGTGTATTTGTTCTAAAATCAATGTACATTGCATTCCTTTCATGTTATGACTGCCTCTTTTTCCCTTTATATTCTCCCTTGCCTGAATATTAAATTTGTCGCACTCCTGCCAGAGATGTGTTGATCCCACACATACTGCATGTGGTATCCTTATTTCATATTTCATATTCGTCCGCTTCGTGTACCCGCTTCTCCCAGTGAGGATTTATGAGCCCCACTAAGGTCTTGCTGTGGACACAGCATGTCCACAGCAATTTTCTGTCATTGTCAACCAAACTGAAGTCGATGAGAATTTACTTGAATTGGAAATATTATGTACAAAATAATGTTTCAGGGTTATCATGCTACAAATAATTTTCTTTAACTTTATGTTAAGTACAAAATTCTGACCCCTTACATAATATGTGTTTAAAATGTGTTTCTTTTTCCTAATTCCATAAGTACATTTTAAAGAAGATTAATATTTTTAAAAATAAGCTTTTTGGAGAAACTCATTCAAATGCAAATCTAAGATTTAATGGTCATAGCTGCTGTAACTAGGAACCTAATTCAACTTTGATTATAAGAAGTGAAATTTTTGTTGTTAATCGGAGCCTATAAACTTTTTAATATTTTGGTCATTTTGAATTTTAATTTTATTCTCTTTTAGGAATCTATTAGGGGAATTTATTTTTACATTTCTTTAGTCAAAAACACAGCTAAATTACAGACACTATCAAATATTTTATATTAAATATTATATTAAATATTATTAAATGCTATTTAATTATAGACACTATCAAATATTATCATTAATATCTTTATACCTTTATAATTTCAGTCATCCATCCCAATAATAAACATTAATTTTGTAAAAATGTAACTTATAATTTGATGGGAAAATAACTGAAAATATAGAATATTCTTTTACATTCTGCAATTTTATATGCTATTGATTTGAAACTGGGTGCTTATGATTCTTTTTTTTGTACAAACTTTTATAATTTGTACTGCCTTACAGAAAGATTGAGTTTGTCTAATATAAATCTATTTAATGATGATATTCAGTAGGAGTCTAGATCCAGCTTTTTTTCTTGGGATGAATAGTACATAGCTGCAGGCCTATCAGTGGGAGTAGAGCTGTTTAATTACCAACTCAGCTGTATGCTATGACTCTATATAGTAACATATCTCTAAGTCTAGTCTTTTACAGTTTTCTTTATGAAATTTACCTCCAACATATCTGCAGATATACATACACTTAAATGTACATGATATTGTGTAGAGAAGTATATGTTTACATATATATTTATATACACTTGTACTGACCAATAAGGTATACCTTATGTTACTCATCTAAGTATTGTCAATACTTGGTATTTTAATTCTTTTTCTTGTTTTGGGGCCACACACATCTCTATATTCAGAGGTCACTCATGAAGTGTCCAGAGAAGCATATGTGATACCAGGGCACAAAATGCATATGGTATCCATGCAAGGTAAACTTGGTTATATCTCTGTCTCAAGGTAATTTGGATTTTAAAAACAAAGAACATTTCTGTAACAAAGAACCATAGCTTATATATCTTTCTATAACAAGGAATCAACCCTTATCTATCTTAAGTTGGGTAGCCATGGTATAAATTTTCTTTAAGTAGAATATCTTAAATTATAAATGAATTTATTTTGAATAAAACGAATCTATCAGAAGTCTTCATATTTTAATTAATTATTTATTGAAAGAATACAATTTGAGGATTACACATATTACTTTATCATATAACGTGTAACATTTACATAAAGTATTATGGAGTCTGAAAAAATATTATTATTAGTTAAATTATGCAATAATAATATGGATATCAACATTTCTTCAATCCTCTCAATCCATATATAAAGCTATTTTATCTCTCTGTATTCCTGGTTGGCTCAAAGACTTGTTTGTCTAAGAGTGAAACAGATGTGATGTATTCAATATGGAGAATGGACCTTAAAAGGCTTGGGAGCTTCCATTCTCACTTTTGAGATAAAGCAAAAATGAAAAAGTTGTAGAAAGATTAGAAAGAAGAGAGAAAAAGTCCAAGACTTGCCCAGGCTTTTCTTGCTACCACAGCATATATGCTATGTGTGTAGAAGAAGCCCATCTTTCTTCAAATTTTTAAAAATTTTTTAAATTTTTATTATGATCATAATGGCTTACATATCTTTCACAGTAGTATTTTAGGTACATATTCACATTGAATCAGGGGAATACCCATCACCAAATTTGTCCTCCCCCCATCCTAGTTCCCTTTCTGCAACCCATATCCCCCACCATCCTTCCCCAGGCTGCTAGAATAGCTGGACCCCTCTTTGTCTAGCTTACTATTAGTGGTCACATATCTGTTTAGTCCTGGTACCCTCCCTTGTTTCTCCCTCTATTTAAGAGGCAGAGCTAGATAAATCGAGTTATGTGGTTTTGTTTGAAGGAAAGAAAAGCAATAGAATGGGGTACAAAATAAGAAAAAATAAAAAATAATAAATAAAGTCAAATACTTTGAAAATGGGTGGAGACCTTCTAGAGGCTTTCAGTTTGAGAGAGGACATGAAAAATTGAAATAATTGAAAAAAATAATTGAAACACCACAACAATACAGAAAGAAATATAAAATTATATGTATATTATAAAATATAAAATTAAATACAGCAATAAAGACAAGCACCACACAATAGTCTCGGTTCTGAAATCATATCATGCCGGAGTGCAAAAAGAAAGAGAAAGAGAAGATAAGATAAAATTAAATTAAATTAAATTAAATTAAATTGGAGATATCAACTTCAATATCTACATCAAAATAAAGATGTCAAAAAATCGATCAACCAATAAATAAATGTGTGGAAAGATGATTATTTTGTGTTTTTCTTTCTTTTCCCCCCTGCTTAGGCACATTAAGTATTGGGGATATTATAGAGGGAATTCCCTTGGCCTAGGAGTTACTCCACCCCTGAAGTATACTGTCATGGTATTAACTGTAGACTCTTTGCATGATCATTTACTCTCCCATCGGTGCTTTTGTGGTATATGGAAGACTTCTGCAAAGAAGCCATTCTTAATGGACTCATAGTCATACTCCCAAATAAGTAAATGCAGAGTTGTATCATCAGTCAACAAAATTAGTTGCCATACACACACATACACACATATTCACACACACTCCCAGGTGAGTCACTTAGCACAAAGTTATAGTAAATAATTATTGTTATTTGAAGAGACTGTGTTTTGTATTTACATAACAATCTATACCTGAGACATGGTCTCATATTATTTTCAAGATGCAGCTGTCAGGAGAGATGAAGTCATGAAATTTTCCTATACATGGATGTACATGGCATCTATTATACTGAATGAAATAAGTCAGAGAGAAAGAGAGAAAAAGGCAGAATGGTCTCACTCATCTATGGGTTTTAAGAAAAATGAAAGACGTTCTTGTAATAATTTTCAGACAAAAGAGAGGAAGGCTGGAAGTTACATTCACTCCATGAAGATCACCAAAAAGAGTGGTGAGTGCAGTTAGAGAAATAACTACACTGAGAACTATCATAAACATGTGAATGAATGAGGGAAGTGGAAAGCCTGTCTTAGAGTACAGGCAGGGGTGGGGTATGGAGGAAGGAGATTTGGTTCATTGGTGAAGAGAATGTTGCACTGGTGATGGGGGTGTTCTTTCCATGACTGAAACTCAACCATAATCATGTTTGTAATCAAGGTATTTAAATAAAAATTAATTTAAAAAAATACAAAAAAGAACAAAAAATTTTGAACCCAATATATCTATTACAAGTAAAATGAACCAAGGAATCATATTGTCACTCTTATTCATTGTAAATCATAATAATTATCATATTTAAAAACTTGTCATTAGTAATAACACTCAGTAACAAGTTCAGAATTTTTTTCTATGCTTAACGTAAAAAAGGTAATAATGTTCCAAAATCAATCTAGACACAGATTAGCCAATATTGGTAATGACATAGTAGCGTTGGAAAGTTTAGCAACTAATCTATTTTTCCTAAATAATATATGATGTTCTGCAATTTACACTCTATAGAATGGGCAGAAAATGCCTTAGTTTAGACAGACATTACATTTGCAATTTAAGCAAAAAATGTACTGCAATTATTTTTATTTTTTTAATAAAGGCAAATTTGGGACCAGAGCAATATCACAATATTTTGAAAGATGTTTGCCTTTCATGCAACCAACCTGTTTTTGATTTCCAGCTTCCCACATGGTTCCTCAAGCGAACCAGGAGTTATTTCTG
Source organism: Suncus etruscus (assembly GCF_024139225.1). Lineage (NCBI taxonomy): Eukaryota > Metazoa > Chordata > Mammalia > Eulipotyphla > Soricidae > Suncus > Suncus etruscus. The sequence goes on along the minus strand of NC_064860.1, from coordinate 85,163,602 downwards.
CTAATAAAGTCAGGAGTAATGCCTGAGCACCGATGGATGTGGCCCCCAAACAAAAACTAAACAAAAAAAAATATTTTAACATTAAGAAACTCTAATCATAATAAAATCATATGTTATGTCCTTTTTGATGAAAAAGGGTTAAATGATGTAAATAGTTACAGTGGTAAACAGAGCCATATCTTAAGTGCTCGGTCACTTTTTTGTGCTTCCCATACTGGGCACAAAAGATGTAAATATTTCCAGTACTGAAAAACTTCCATTGAATAACACTGCTTTATAATTTAATACAGTGGTGCTTTTAACTTTTTGATAGCAAGTATTTATGTAGTGTAATTAATGCTTTAATGGACCTGATCTAGACAGTAGTCTGTAACACAGGCAGATGTTGGCAGATTTTTGGGAAGCAGAGATGATGATGGGTGATTGGCCACATTGACAGTGTTCAATGGTTACTCTTGTTTTGTCCTCAAGGATATTTGTATTGAAGTTCTTTGTGCCCAACCCAGGTCAGCTATCTGCTAGACAAACCACCTAACTGTACTAAATGTTAGCTGTGCTAACTCTCCAGCTCCCTATAATGAAGCCTTTATAGGAGAACCAGGTTTAATCGTTGGACCACAAAGTGCACAGAGCCAAGAGTAGTTCTGAGCATTGATGAGTGTTGCTGACCAAAACAAGTCTTTCTTTTGACCTTCTACTGAAAGACAATTTAATTAGTACACAATTCTCATTCGACTCTTTCATTTTTTGGTTTATGTTTTATAATTGCAGTACACAATATTTGATGTCTTAGTTGTTCAGGTTGGTTACATTCTTTTTATTTCAAAATAATTATCTCTATTTTTTTAAAAAAATTATGGGCTTGATCTCTGTATATCTTAAATCCGACTATGAAGGACTCTAAATCACAATGGCTTAAATACAATAAAGTTAAAAGAACTGAAGGCCTAAAAAAATTAATTATTTGGGGACACACCTGAGTGTTCTCAGGGCTTGCTCCTGATTCTTCGGTGATGGATCACTCCTGGTGATTTGAGGTATACATGGGGATCAAGGATAAGCCATGGTCAGAAATATGCAAAGATAAACTCCCTATCCTTTGGACAATGGCTCTAGCCTTGTATAAATTATTTTTCTGACATTTATAGTAGTAAAGTGTTCATTGTCAATTTTTAAGTTATTATCTTTTATTTTCTGAACTTCATTTGCTTAGTTTATTTAAAATTTACATTTATGAGGCCAGATTGATAGTGCAGTGGGCAGTGGACATGCCTTGAAGGCAACCAATCTGGGTTCTCCAGCACTATATATGGTCCCTCTGGCAACACCAAAAATTATTCCTGAATTTTTTTCAAAATTATCATAGCTAGTAGTAAGTTTGGAAACCAAGAGGTACAGCCCAAAAACAGACAAAGAAAAAATTGTGTTTAAATATACTTTTTAACTACTAACACAGAACCAGTAGCCTGCAAGCACCACCATGTGTGGCCAAAACAAACATGAAAAATCAAAAGAGCAACCAGAAACCATACACACTTTTATAAATAACTCATGTAATCTTGAATCATTTTCCTAAAAGTTTGACCTTTGGATTTCTACCTTAGTGTTTTTGTACCACAGAGTAAGAAATCTGACCCTAAACCCACAAACCTAAAAATTATTTTTATTGAGGGTCTTCTGTACAGATCAAGATAATGCTTTCTGTTATTCATTATGCAATGAGGTCCAAGTTTTATGTTTTCTATTGTGAATTTTTTTTTCTGTATGGACTCTATTATGTGCTTTTTATTCCTGTTGCCAATAGGCACATGAAAGCCATGGTGAGCTAGTCTGCCAGTGGTGAGCAGATGTGTTCAGTGATAATGTATTTCCAGGGCTCACTAATTCAGATGTTTCCTATAAAGAAGTTAGTATGAGTACATCATTTGTCATTTTATAAGTTTTCCATATATTTATTATAAAGTGATTCAAAAACCTGAACTTATTAGTTTTCCCCAGAATTATTTATATTGAATTGTAAGTAATCAATTTGTATAAAATCAAATTTAAAGTTTAAGTGTCATATGTTTTTGAAACTTTATTCCTCAAGCTCCATGTAATGTAAGTCACATGTGTTAGTATATAACAATAATTATGGTGTTTCCTGAAGATACACTTTTTTAAAACGGGCTTCATAGTTTTTACAATATTTATAGGCAGTGAATCACATGTCAAGGTAAGGTGATGGTGAAAAAAGTGTGGGCATGTTCCTTCCGTTATATTGCAAAGTAGTTCATCCTTTCCCTTTATTATATAATGAAAGTTCTAGCAATATTTCACTTCAAGATTTGTACCAATTTAGAATGATCTTAAAATTACTGCTGGAAACCTTACTTCATTCTAGTATTTAGGCACTTAATTATAGCACAGAACCATGATTATCTTTTTTAAGGATACTCTGATTTGATTTGTAAGCTTAATTAGATTCCTTCTGGAATTATATGTATTCATTATTTTTTCTTGGCAGCAAGTTACTAGTACTAATTCAAGGAGTCTATAATATAATTTAGTATATATGTATAAATAGTGAAATTTATTGGTAAGGCATGTCCCAAATGTAGCAATGAAGTATATATAGATTAAGGAAGCAGAATATTTACAAAAACCAAATAAAAATACATATGATGATTTTGAATCTTTTAGTTAACCCACAGGTACTGTATATAGATCTTTGATAGGTTTGAGAAAGGAACTGAGGGAGTAAAGAGAAAAGAAATAGAAATAAAGACAAATTTGAAATAGCATGATTCAATCCTGTGGATAATAACTTAATTGGCATAAGTAGTGATAAAAATTAAAGCAGAAATCCCAGATTAAAATATAGTCCTTGAATAATGATTGGGGTACTTTATGATTATATTAAATTGCTACTTTTTAGACATTTGTTGAGAAAAAATAATATATAGGTAGAAAATTGATGGTATCCTAAGAAATCATAGAGAGGGTTTCCTTAATATATAAAAATATGTATATATTTGCCTAAGACACAAGCACATTTTTTGTTTGCAGATAATTGTTTTGACCACTGATATGCACCAGACTTCTACAAACTCTCCATGTATCCCACCTGCTACAGATGGTTGTAAGAAGTTGGTTGCCAATAGGTAATCTCTGGAGAGGACTGAAAAATAAATGATCTATTCAAAGATGACAGAGGCCTCTTTTCTCACCAGCTGTCCTGTAAAAAAAAGGAATTCTAGTAATAATTCCCACAATCAAATTTAACTTTAAAAGTTTATTGGAAAAGAGCATGATATATCTTAATTGTCATTTATTGTTTAGGATTAAGTGCTTCATTCTCTGAAGAAGAGCTAATTGAATCCAGATTAGCAGGGATCTTAAAGAGACATACAATTATATATATAAAGACAAAAACATGCACAAATGCAACATAAAAATTTATTCTCATAAGAATTATATGCATATATATGTAAAACATAGAAGGTAATAAATACATAATTTTGTACCTTTGACAAAATCAAGTTTAATCTTAGCTTATAATTTATGTTATAATTATAATTAATTCTTACCAGATTAAGAAATGTTTTTGTTGATAAAAATCCAATTTGGGGGCACAAAGCAGTAGGGCATTTGCCTTGCATGCGCTGACATAGGATGAACCATGATTCAAGCCCCCAGAGTTCCATATGGTCCCCCAAGCCAGGAGCAATTTCTGAGTGTATAGCTAGGAGTTATTTCTGTGTGTCACCATGTGTGGTCCCAAAACAAACAAACAAACAAATACAATTTTGCACTCCTTAAATTATACCTAACATGTTAGTTTTGGAGAAGTATATCAATTTTTCTCTCTAGATAAGAATAGAGCTAGTAAAAATTTTTGTGATAGACAAACAGTAGGCTAGAAAATTGACCAAATATTAAAAAGCATATAAATGGAAAATTGTTGTTCAAAATCAGATTATATGAGTTCAATCCCAGAACTGACTATGGTTCCTTGAGCTTTGCCAGTTAGAGACTCCAAAATACAAAGTCAGTAATACCCCATGAGCACACTCTGCCATGGAGGGAGAAATTATATTTTTGATTAACATAGTTTGAAAGTAGTGTATTACATTTTGAATTATTAGCCACGAAGTTAGTAAGACATAAATTCTTCTAGATTGTATCAGTCATTTATTCCCTCATTAATATTAAAGCAAGGAGGGTAGAAAAGAAATAATACATTGAGTGAGACACTTACCTTGAATGTTGGGGCTCATTTCATATCCTGACTCTGTATATGGTCCCCTGAGCACCACCAGGAGTGATAGCTGAATACAGATCCAAGAGTAATCCCTGAGCATTACCAAAATCAAAAAGCAGTCTAAAATCAAAAAGAAAAAGCAGTATCTCATACATGTGAAGTCTGTAGTCTATGACAGAGCCATATCTTATTCTTTTTTGTTTGTTTTTGTTTTTGAGTCACACCCAGCAGCACTTAGAGATTACTCCTGGCTCTCTGCTCAGAAATCGCTCCTGGCAGTCTTGGGGGAACATATGTTACACCGGGATTCGAACCACCGGCCTTCTACATGCAAGGCAAACACCTTACCTCCATGTTATCTCTCCAGCCCCCCATCTTATTCTTTAATTATCCATTTGTAACTACATTTTATAACAATTTTTCTTGGCAATTTTATGTAGTAATGATAAATATTTTTTAGGGTAAATAATTTCCCAACTATATTTCTCTCATTTACTTTTTTATTTCTTTAAGAGAATATAAATCTCTCTGGGACCAGAGAAATTTTATAGAAGGTAGAACTTGGACTAAGCCCTGATGAAAGGCAGGTGTTGCCCCAAAATATAAACAAATAAATCTCTGTGATTCTAATTATTTTTCTTACTTTAAACCCAGCCCAAGTTTCTACATCTTGACTTATTGGTTAGAAATACATTCTACTTCTTAATAAGAATGTTGATTAAAGTACATACTAAAATTACTGTTTTATGAATTTATATTTAAATGTAATTTAATTTTTATACATTTAACATGTACAATTATGTTAACTAAAATGTGTGACATAATTTTTTTTGGCTTTGGTGTGTTTGGGGTGGGTCTAATTGTCCAGAAAGTATTGGGACCTCTATTTTTCATGTTTGTCTGTTCAGTGGTGCAATGCTTAGGATAGAGGATTCAGTTCTAATTGGGTCTTGTAATTCTGAGAACTAGCAGGACTGTCTTTATAATTCTCAAAAACTTTTTTGGTTACATTGTGATCGTTAGGATGCCATGTTTTATTAGGGAATGAAAGAGTCACATACACACTAACCACTGTACTATCTTCACTGTCTCTTTCAACTCTGGCCCCACTAGAGTATGTATTACACACCCACCCACACAAACAAACCCACAACCACACCCATACTCCCCATGATCGCCAGTCATTTTTTTTTTGTTCTTTTCTTTGATAGGAATCTGAGAACCAGTTTTAACAAATTTTAAATATGCAACAGACTGCTATCAGCTCTTATTATTTTATTGTATATTACATTCCCAGGATTTACAAAGCTTATTATTAGAGACTTGTATTTTTTGACTACCTTCTATCATTTTTTCAGCTCCCTCCTCAACCTTTTAAAATTACCAAATTATTTTCTATATCATATTTAAAACAGGTTACAAAGTAGTTGTCTTTTTTTTTACCAAGATTAATTGTAAAATTGTAATAATATAAAAGATATATTTTATATTAAGGACTTTAGGAGGTACAAGATAAATCCAAGAGCATCACAAAAGAGAAAAGCCAGACACACCCATATAAACATATCCAAGACTACTATGATATAGCAGATCAATGAATTACTAATTCTTTTTTTTTTCAGTCAAAATATAAATTTTTATTTTGATCATAGTGGCTTACATATTGTTGACAATAATATTTTAGGTACATATTTACATAAAATCAGGGGGGATTCCCATCGCCAAATTGTCATCCCTACGCCTCCGTTTCTATCCTACCTCCCTTTTCCTTTTCCCTCACCCCAGGGCGGCTAGAATATGTGGTCCCCTCTGTATCCAACCCACTACTTAGTAGTCTTGCACCTGTTTGGTCCTGATGCCTCCCTTATTTCCCCCTCTATCTGGAGTCAGGACTAGCTAGTTCAAGTTGCGTGGTTTTGTTTGAAAAAGAGAAAAGTAATAAACTGGGGTAAGAGTCTAATACCCCGAAAATGGGCGGAGTCCTTCTAAAGGCTCTCATCATCAATCTGGGAGATGGAGAAAAAGTAGGTGAAACACTCCACTAGTACCAAAAGAAGTGTCAAATATCCAGTGAGGGCTCCAGCTATATCGATAAGCACCACACAGAGCAGACAAAACAAACAAACAAACAAGTAGAAAAAAAAATAAAACAAAAACAGACAAACAAAAATCACGCCATGGTCTTGAATTAAGAAACATGGCATAGCACATAACAAAAGAGAAGAAAGGAAGAGAAAAAAAATAAGTAAATAAATAAAAAAAATAAGTATAATTGGGGACTACACTTTCAATAATCACACCCAAACAGAGAAATCGACCAAAATAGATTGGTAAATCAAAAATAATAATAACAATAATAAATGAAGGTAATATATATATTTATATCAAAAAAATAACCAAGGTTTTGTGCTTTTTGTATTTTTGTTTTTTCCCTCCTGCACTGGCACAGTCAATATTGGGGTCATTCGAAAAAGAATTCACTTGGCCTAAGAGATATGGGATTTCTCCGTCCTTGGAGCATACTGCCATGGGATCAACTCTAGACATTGCTCAGGATCCTTTACTTTCCCGGTGGTGTTTTTTTTTTTTTTTTCTTTCTTTTTTTTTTTTCCTTTGGTGTGTGGAAGACTTCTGCTCTGTGTTTAGAGGTCTCAGTATCTGTACAGATCCTGAGGTGGGACTTATGATGAAGTCAGTCTTTGTGGTTCTAGAGTTTTGTTACCTCAATGTCATTTTAACCCATCTTCTGTGTTTGATGATCTTGGTCTTTGCACTGAGCCTAGGGTGGCACCTAGGATAGCGTCTTTCTTTGTGCTCCCAAAAGCCCCATTCCGTTACAATTGTCTCTGCCGGATCTTTGGGGCTGGGGATCATGATTCTTGTGCAGGTCATAGTTCAAACCCTAAACTAGGGCTTATTTATTGGTCCCAAGATGTATACAGTCTGGTCGTGGATCAAGCAGCCAGTCATCTGTAAATCCCGATCTTGGGTTTTTGTCCTACCAAAGGGAGCCAAGAATTCTGGTTTTGTCTTGTCGTTAGTTGGTAAGGTAGGCTAATCTGCTCTAAGGTCAAGATGATCGCATTTTCCCGTTGTCAGGATATCATGTTAGAGCTGGGCCTTGTTGTTGGTCTCGTAGTATTAAGGCCGTCCTGGATGGAGTTTGTTTCCTGCAGCTGTTGTGGAGAGCTGTGCCGTTTCTATGTCGGAGATCCAGGGTTCAAGGCTGGATGAATGGTATCTAATCACCTGAGGTCTAATTTGATTCCACATGACATATTTTCAAGGCAGGAGATATCCCTATATTTTAAATAACTATGAGTTCCTATCTCTAGTAGATAAGAGCTCTCTTTTATTTTTTTTTTAAATGTAAAACTTCCCCTTTACTTAGTGTGCCTTTGTAGGGGGAAGTGGTGCTACATTATAATGTCTGTGTATTCGTGGGTGGACTGATGGGATAACAGTCACAGGTCACCTACCAAAAAACGAAGAAAGAAAAAAAAAAAGGGGGGGATTGAAACTGTATGTGCTCACAAATATATATGAAGGACAAACATTTAAAAAATAGATAAATAAATAAATTAAAAAAAAAAAGAAAGAAAATGAGTTAGCGAAATTTTTATGGGACCAAAGTGGTGCAAAAGACTACCTTACATTTGGGGGAGGGCAGGTAAAGAGGTGGTGTATTACAGGTCTTATGCCTATGTTGGAAGTACAGTTTTTCCCATTGTCTTTTGGGTTTTTCTTGTGGTGTGTGGGTTCCCAGGCATCTTCCTAACCCACCCCCAGACCTTCTTCAGATTGGTAAATATTTGCGGCAGGGGGGTCTTGGAAGAGTTCTTGCATTGGGGATACTTTTGGATCTAGGCCCGGTTTCAAGGAGCAGTTCGCGTTAGGGGGAGTTGGTCGGGAGGGCCTCGCAGCATGAGTCCATAGGGGAGTTGGCTGTCTTTTCTTTCAGGAGACGAGGTGTGGTTTTATCTGGGTGTCCTCTCGCCTGGGTGCTGGGTACTGGTTCATTGGGTAGGAGGTCGATCTTGCTGCCTAATAGAATAAGGACTGGGGGAGAAGAGTTTTAATATGGTGGGAGATCTGGATGGGATTGAGGGGTGAGGGGATAGTTGGATTTCCGGAGGGGGGAAAGGGGAAGGTGTATGGGAAGGGTTTGAAGGGAGAGAAAAGAGAAAATACCTTAGAGAGAAAAGGGGGGGAGAAAGGGAGAAAAGTAATGAGCAGAATAGAAGAAGAAAAAGAAAAAAAAAAAGTAGTGAGGAGAGGGAGAGAATAGCAAGGGAATGCTGGTTTGATTGAATGTGTTCGAAGAATAGAGCCTGTAGTTTAAGTCTGTACGTCTCAGGTACTGCTTCAGTGGTCTGACTGGTCACGTGCTTCAATTCCTAAATGAAGGTATTACCTAAAGATAAAGTGTATGTTAAAGAGTTTTCTTGTGGCCATCTCGTAGTGCAAGCAAGGTATGGTATCCCGTGTGGTATCCTGAGTTGCCACCTTAGTTTGTCCGCCCTTTGTATCCAAGGGCACCTGTGGGCAGAAAAGCTGAGAGGTTATTTAAAGTATAGTAAGATAAAGGCATTAAAAGGTAGTGTTATGGTATGTTGCCATTGTAGTCCGTGATTTCCCTTGGTGTTCTATACTTGTGTTCCTGTATATGAACTCTAAGGGATTATTGTGGACCTTTGTTGTAGAAGTCTGATTTCATACCTGTTCTCTCTATGCTGCCGTTTCTGTTGTTGCTGTTTTCTTTGTGGTATAATGTGTAGTCAAGAGTTTGCGTTGTTCCTTTTTCATGTATTTTGGACACTGCTCCCACGTCTATGCTGACTATTACAGTGTTCGGAGTTTCTACCCTGTTATTTGATAGGATTTAGTTGTGTATAAACTATGTGTTCTAGGTGTTTCAGAATAGTGCTACCATTCTGTGTTTATCTTTTGTCTTCTGACTTACTTCGTTTAACATAACATGATCTAGGTCCATCCATGTTGCTGCAAAGTCTGTGATTGTATCGTTTCTGACTGCCATGTAATATTCCATTGTGTATATGTACCACATCTTAATGATCCATTCATCTGTTGTTGGACATCGAGGTTGGTTCCAAGATTTGGCTATTATACTGAGTGCTGCAATAAATAGTGGGGTGCATATATATTTTGGAATGAATGTCCTTCCATCTTGTGGGTATATGCCTAGTAGAGCAATTGCTGGGTCAAATGGCAGATCAATTCTGAGTTCTTTGAGCACTCTCCAGACTTTTCTCCATAGATGTTGGACTAGGGGGCATTCCCACCAGCAGTGGATGAGAGTTCCTTTCATACCGCATCCTCGCCAACAAAGGTTGTTTCCATTATTTTTGATGTGAGCCAACCTCACTGGTGTAAGGTGGTATCTCATTGTTGTCTTGATTTGGATCTCCCTGATGATGAGTGAAGGTGAGCATGTTTTCATGAGTTTGTCGGCCATCCTTCTGTCTTCCTCAGAGAAGTGTCTATTCATTTCATTTCCCCATTTTTCTATGGCTTTATTTGGTTTTGAGGGGCTCAGCTTTCTGAGTGCTTTGTATGTTCTAGATATCAGCCCTTTATCTGATATGTCAAGTGAAAAGATTTTTTCCCATTCTGTTAGCTGTCTTCTTGTATTAAGTAGGGTTTCTTTTGCCATGCAGAAGCTTTTTAGTTTGATGTAGTCCCATTTGTTTATATTTGATGCTAACGTTCTTGCCATTGGTGCTCCGTTCTCAAAGACCTTTTTGATATATAGGTCTTCGAGTGTTCTGCCTATTTTATTCTCGATAAACTTTATAGATTCAGGTCTGATTTCCAGGTCTTTGATCCATTTTGAGTTGACTTTTGTATAAGGAGTGAGGTATGGGTCAATTTTCACTTTCGTACATGTGGTTTTTCAGTTGTACCAACACCATTTGTTGAATAGGCTTTCTTTGTTCCATTTCAGATTCTTGCCTCTTTTATCAAATATTAGTTGACTGTATATCTGGGGGTTTATGTCTGGGAATTCTGTTCTGATCCACTGGTCTGAGCTCCTGTCTCTGTTCCAGTACCATGCTGTTTTAATTACTATGGCTTTATAGTATAGTTTCAAGTTAGGTAAGGAGATGCCTCCCAGCTTCTTGTTTTTCAGTATGTGTTTGGCTATCCTGGATCTTTTGTGGTTCCAGATGAATTTTGTGATTGATTGTTCTATTTCTTTAAAGAATTGTGTCTGAATTTGGATAGGGATTGCATTAAATCTATATAGAAGTTTGGGTAAGATAGTCATTTTGACTATGTTAATTCTACCTATCCATGAGCATGGGATATTCTTCCATTTCTTTAGATCTTCTTCAATTTCTTTCTGAAGTGTTTTGAAGTTTCCCTGGTAAAGGTCTTTCACTTCTCTTGTAAGGTTTATTCCTAGATACTTGATATTTTTTGATACTATCTTAAATGGGATTGTATTTTTAATCTCTCTCTCCTCAACTTCATTGTTTGTATATAGAAACGCTACTGTCTTTTGTGTATTGACTTTGTATCCAGCCACTTTGCTGTATTGGTTGATTGTTTCTAGGAGTTTTACTGTGGACTCTTTAGGGTTTTTGATGTATATCATCATATCGTCGGCAAATAGAGCTAGCTTGTGTTCATCTTTCCCTACTTGAATTCCTTTGATTCCCTTCTCTTGTCGGATTGCTATTGCTAGGACTTCTAAGGTTATATTGAATAAGAGTGGAGAGAGTGGACAGCCTTGCCTAGTTCCTGACCTTAGTGGGAATGCTTCTAGTTTCTCGCCATTAAGTATAATGTTGGCTGTAGGCTTTTCATAAATAGCTGTAACTATCTTGAGGAAGGTTCCTTCTAACCCTATTTTGCTGAGTGTCTTTAACATGAAAGGATGTTGGATTTTGTCAAATGCCTTCTCGGCATCGATTGATATGATCATTTGGTTTTTGTCTTTAATGTTGTTGATGTGATGTATCATGTTTATTGATTTGCGTATGTTGAACCAACCTTGCATTCCTGGTATGAAACCCACTTGGTCGTGATGTATGATCTTTTTGATGAAGTGTTGGATTCGGTTTGCTAAGATTTTGTTGAGTATCTTTGCATCTATGTTCATTAGTGAGATTGGTCTGTAGTTTTCTTTTTTGGTGGTGTCTTTGCCTTCTTTGGGAATGAGTGTGATATTAGCCTCATAAAAGGAGTTGGGGAGGATTCCTGTTTTTTCTATGGTTTGGAAAAGCCTTTGGAACAGTGGTAATAGGTCTTCTTTAAATGTTTGATAGAATTCACCTGTAAATCCATCTGGGCCTGGGCATTTGTTCTTAGGGAGTTTTTTAATTACCTCTTCAATTTCCTCTGAAGTGATTGGTCTGTTTAGACTTTCTAGATCTTCCTTTTCCAGTCTTGGAGGAGGGTGTTTGTCCAAGAATCTGTCGATTTCTACTGGGTTCTCTAGCCTAGTTGAGTATAGTTGTTCATAATATGATCTCATGATATGTTGTATTTCTTGGGGTTCTGTTGTAATCTCTCTCCTTTCATTTGTGATCCTAGTGATTTGGGTGTTTTCCCTCTTTTTTTTGGTGAGTCTTGCCAATGGTTTGTCTATCTTGTTTATTTTTTCGAAAAACCAACTCCTGGTCTCATTGATTTTTTGTATTGTTTTCTTAGTTTCGATGTTGTTTATTTCTGCTCTGGTTTTTATTATTTCTTGCCTTCTGGTTGTGGTTGGATTTCTCTGTTGCTGTTGTTCCAATTCTTTGAGGTGATCTTTTAAACTGTTGGTTTTGTTGTTTTCCTCTTTCTTGACATAGGCCTGTATTGCTATGAGTTTCCCCCTAATTACTGCTTTTGCTGTGTCCCATAGATTTTGACATGTTGTCTCTTCATTGTCATTTGTCTCAAGGAATCTTTTTATTTCTTCCTTGAGTTGTTCTTTGATCCAGCTGTTGTTAAGCAGCATGTTGTTTAGTCTCCAGGTATTAGTTTTCCTCCATTGCTTCTTCTTGACATCAATTTTAACCTCTGTTGCATAGTGATCTGAATTGGTACTTCTAATGATCCTTACCTTTGTGATCTTACATAGGTTGGCTTTGTATCCTAAGACATGGTCTATTCTGGAGAAGGTTCCATGTGGGTTTGAGAAGAATGTGTATTCTGCTTTCTGGGGATGGAGGGCTCTATATAAGTCTGTTAGCCCTAAATCTTCTAATTTTTCATTTAGAGCTCTTATTTCTTTGCTATTTTTCTGCTTGGAGGATCTGTCCAGTGGTGATAGTGGAGTATTGAGGTCCCCTACTATTATCACAATTCCCTTCATGTGTTTCTCCAGGTTTGCCAGTAGTTGCCTCACATATTTTGGTGACTCTACATTTGGTGCATAGATATTGACTAGGGTTAGTGTTTCTTGATCTAATGTTCCCCTGACCAGTAAGTAGTGACCCTCTTTGTCTCTGATCACTTTCTTGAGGTTGAATACAATTTGGTCTGATATAAGAATGGCTGTCCCTGCTCTTTTTTGTTTTCCATTGGCCTGAATAATTACTTTCCATCCTTTTATTCTAAGCCTGTGCTTATCCTGTAGCTGTAGGTGTGTTTCTTGCAGACAGCAGAAGTCCGGTTTATTTTTCCTAACCCAGTTCTCTACTATGTGTCTTTTAATTGGAGAATTTAGTCCGTTTACATTTAGGGAAATTATTGATAGAGAGGACTGTTGTACAGTTGTATTGTGTGGAGTGGTTGTTGTTACAATCGGGGGTTTGGATTGTGTAATTCTTCTCTGAGTAAGTCGCTTAGGATCGGCTTAGTTTGCACAAATAGTTCAAGTTCATTCATGTTTGAGAATGTTTTTAGTCTGCCCTCCCATATGAATGATAGTTTTGCTGGGTATTGGACCTGGGTTGGAAATTTCTTTCATTCAGTCGTTTAAATATGTCATTCCACTGTCTTCTTGCTTGAATTATTTCAAATGGGAGATCTGGTTTGATTCTTATGTCCTTTCCTTTGTACTTGAGGTTTTTTTTTCTCCCTTATTGCTTTCAGGAGTTCCTCTTTCTCTTTGTTTTTTGCCATTTGGATTATTATGTGTCTTGGTGTGGGTTTATTGGGGTCTACTTTATTAGGGACTCTCTTGACTTCTTGGATTTGTCCTGAATTGTCTTTCCAGAGGGTGGGAAAGTTCTCTGTTATTATCTCCCCGACTACCTGTTCTACCCCCTTCCCTATTTCCTCCCCTTCTGGTATACCCACAATTCTTAGATTGTTTCTTTTGTCCTTGTTGATTAGATATTGGATTTTTCCTTCCAGTGCTTTGCCTTTTATTTCTTTGTTGGTTTCTTGATCATTTTTTGATTGCAGTTTTCCTTCGAGTTCTTCTATGTGCTTCTCCAACTCTGTGTTTCTGCTCGTAAGGCTTGTTACCTTGTCTTTTAATTCCTTCACTTCTTTTTGTATGGACTCTCTCATGTTCTTTGACATTTCTTCTTTAATTTGGCTGATTCGTTCATCCATGGATTTTTTATATTCGGTTGTTAGGGTTTCTTTTAATTCTTTTAGTAATTCTTGCATTTCCTTCCTCATGACTGCTATTAGGTCTTCTTCCCGTGGATCTGTGCGCTTTGGTGGACTTGGAAATTTGATAGGGTTTGTCATGGTGTCTCCAGTTATTAGCGATTTCCTTGCTTTACGCATTGTTCTTTGTATTTAATGGTGTATTTTGGAGTGCTTTGGCTTCTAATTTTGGCCTGCTTTGGTCCCCTTCCTGAAGGTGTTTCTAGAGGGGCCTGTTGGGTGAGTTTGTTGGGCCTAGCCCTTTATCCTCCCCTTTGCTACCTAGAGTGCAGCCTTCCTGCTGTGGGTCTTGTCCCTTTCTGCTCCTTATTTCTGTCAGCGGTGCAGTTCCACTCCTGGCCACAATGGTTACTGGCGCTGTTGAGCCTAGCTCTCAGTCCCCCCTCCTTTCTTTGGGAGTCAATGGAGCTCCGCCCCCTCCACGCCTCCCTTGAAGGGTTCCCTCAGTCCAACCCTTCAGGCTCTGTCCTCACCCTTGGGGAGTCCCTGGTCCACTCCAGGGTCCAGGGAGGTGGACTGCTCTAGTTCCCCTGCGAGTCCAGATGGCTGGCCCTATCTCTCCCGTCTGTTCGGGTCACTCAACTTGACTTTCTAGTCACCCACCTGGGGGAAGGGAGTCACTCAACCCTCTTCGGCTGGCACGCAGGGGTTCCTTGGGGAAGGGTCCGTCCCAAATGCCGCGCGCAAAGAGACAGAAATTCCCTCACTCACTCCTCCAGCCGGCCCGCCAAAGGGTCCGACCCAAACACCGGCGCAAAGAGACAGAAATTCCCTCACTCACTCCTCCAGCCGGCCCGCCGGGGTCCCTGGGGAAAGGGTCCGACCCAGACACCGGCGCTAAGAGACAGAAATTCCCTCACTCACTCCTCCAGCCGGCCCGCCGGGGTCCCTGGGGAAAGGGTCCGACCCAGACACCGGCGCTAAGAGACAGAAATTCCCTCACTCACTCCTCCAGCCGGCCAGCCGGGGTCCCTGGGGAAAGGGTCCGACCCAGACACCGGCGCAAAGAGACAGAAATTCCCTCACTCACTCCTCCAGCCGGCCCGCCAAAGGGTCCGACCCAAACACCGGCGCAAAGACACAGAAATTCCCTCACTCACTCCTCCAGCCGGCCCGCCAAAGGGTCCGACCCAAACACCGGCGCAAAGAGACAGAAATTCCCTCACTCACTCCTCCAGCCGGCCCGCCGGGGTCCCTGGGGAAAGGGTCCGACCCAGACCCCGGCGCAAAGAGACAGAAATTCCCTCACTCACTCCTCCAGCTGGCCCGCCGGGGTCCCTGGGGAAAGGCGTAGTTGTCTTTTTTAATCTGACTTATTTTACCATAATACATTAAAGCTACATCCATAATATTAAATGGAAAAAAAATTCTTCATAAAGCGTTTTAAATAAATTTCAAACACATGCACTTATGCTATTATCTATGCACTGTACTTTTCTTTACTTATGCACTTATGCACTTATGCAATGTAGATTGTGGACATGGTTTAGTTGTTGCAAATAATTTTTCAGTTAACATAGAGGATGCAGGCAGATATATGTAGATAACAATTTTGTTTGGGTCAGATAAATATCCACAGGTATACTGCTAGATTATGTAGTAAATCACTTTTTAATATTTTGAGGAACTTTGGAAGTATTTTTCCTTTACTAAGCAGCACTGATTTGCATCCTTGCCATATTAGTACTTTAATTTTTGGTTTTACAGAGAACTTCCCTTCATTACTTAAAAATATTGTAGAGTATTGATAGTTTACAAAACTATCAAGATGATAAACTTTGTGAATTTACTTTTTTACTGTTTTACCTTCCAAAATATTTACTTTTAAATAGTAAAGATTTTAATATTTATACCCAACTTGTTCATATTTTAAATAACTCGTGAATATAAATTAGTGAATTGAGTTCATGATGATAATTTGTAAATAATATATATACTTTGTAACTCAAAAATAATATTGTTGCTCCTTTGAACATATTTCATTGCATACATAATAAAAAATATGTTCAGGAACCAACTCAGTGTTTGTGTATTTTTTACTTCCAAGTAGAATTTTCACCTGAGTGTGTATTTTCATATATTCCACTCCATCCAAATTGCAATCAAATAAGCTACTATCCATTTGTACATAAAAAAGTAAACATTTAGAGTACTCCAGTATTTGGAATGTATGATCTTTTATTTTTCTTTTATCTGTGTAGGCAACTATTGTTTAAAATAGCTACTAATTGATGCTTTGCAGTTACTCTTTTTAAAAAATTAGTACATATATAAATAGTTTTAGTAAAAATAGTATTCTATAGATGCACATATAACTTCCTATGCCAAAAGAGCCTAGACATCTGATGTCAGTAAATTGTTTTCGTTTCACTTAAGTTGAAAGTTCTTTTAATTAGTTTTAAAGATTTAAGTGACTCTACTCTAAATTCTTATGTTCATCTGAATATAACAAAAAGATACAAGGTAATTTTTCCACATTTTATTGTAAATTTTATTATAATATATGATTAAAACCTATGTGTATTTTAGGATTCTTAATCATAAATAATATGTTCTACACATAATATTAAAGATTTAAAATATAAGATAGTGTCTAAGTAAACGTTATTTTCTATACAGTTGTCCTCTCTGACTATCGAGCCTTAGCCTTAAACATTTTATCTATACAATGTATAGAGCCCTTCTTCTATATTGCCTTTCCACACCCAGAGACCTTTCTACCCCCCCCCCATATCCCAATCTGGATTTGTTATCTCCCCCTTATTTAACCCTGTTTACCCTCAGGTTTTAACTCGTTAGGCACCAAGACCGACCTCTTTCCCAAAAGACCACCATCCAGCTCCTCAATGAATAATACCCTCTTGATCCCTCATCTTGTGTCTCAGCAAGAAACCACAACCAAGAAGCCTCCTGACTCAAGCTTGTGACCCTTCTCACCCCCTTCAAATCGTGGATGGTTGCATGATACCGGATTCAGCTGCAGCAAAACCCCCAGCTCAAGGACACTATAGGACTCTGAAATGCCGCAAATTATGTCTTAAACTCTAGACCAAAGTCTGTGATACAAAAAAGTACCTTGGCTTTCGCTCCCCACAAGAATATCTCAGAAGACCTAATTGGGAGGCCTATATTGCCTACATTAGCTTAATACCTTTATAATAAGGTATATTAAGATATGTATTCTTAAACATACAGATAGCATCCCCAATCACTTTTTTTTTCAAATACTTTTTTCCCTATTTTTTTAATTTCCTTTTTTTTTATATATATCTCAATTTTATCTATATATCCTACTTTTTATATATACATATTTTCTCTACCCTCACCAGTTTTGGTGCTGCTTGGTCAAAAACCAAGAAAACGTCTTGCCTGGGATAAAAGCTCAGACCACACCACAGATACTGTACGTGTAGCCTGTCATCCTTACCTGGAATAGCACCAGCAATACAAAAGAACACCATACGTTTTTGTATAGACACAGTAAATAAGGGGAAATCATGGACTCAGACACAAGATCTTATCTTCTAAGGATAAGAACTCACACTTTTTATACAAGGGTGCCTCCCATCCTGGACATATATCATGTGGATACAACTCAGTCTCCACGAGATTGGACAGTGTTAGTACATTCTCAAATCCCAGATCCCAGATATAGAACTGAAACAAACCCATGCAACAACACCAGGAACTAAGCTGCATTGGGAGATATACTTGTGCCAGTGTTAATATGACAACGAGGACAGCGAGGAAATGAAAACTTGACCAAAGACCAGGAGGTCCTATCACATCACCTAACACTAAGTGGAAATCAGATGTATCGTCCTTTGAACTATGAAAAATAAGAGCACTAACTACAGAAACCTGACTTTGACAACTGTGACTGAATAGAAAGTACCTTGAGACCATTAAGGAAAGCCCTACCCTACGCTATAGCCCAGGTCTTTTACAAAAATCAAGACTTCTTAGTACAGAGGCACAATTCTGACAACAGAGACTGAGCAGAACCATTGGAACCATAATTTCCTAGACTTCAGCTTAGGGAATGAACAAAAACATGGAGCACATGATACAGAAAACTGAACACACCAACAATGGTGGAATGGTACCTCTAGAACCTTAAAGACTCTATCCTAGGCCCTGTCCTAGGACCTGTGCAAATAGCAAGATTGCTTGCTATAGTGGCCTTATTTTCTCATCCACAACAGAGAAGAAAGGTTCCTGACACCACAAAAAATGAAACAAAACAAAAACAAACAAACAAAAAACTGGGATATGGTAATTAGAACATATGGAGCCAGTGGTTATTCCCATGACAATATGCTTCAAGAGTGGAGAAACCCTAAATCTCTTAGGCCACAGGAATTTCTTTCTTTCCCCAATACTTGCTGTGCCTATACAAAAAATAAATAAATAAATAAATAATTAAAAGGTGGGGTAACACAAACCCTGCCACTGCAGCACTTTTTCTGGTGTTGTTTTGTTTTATTTTTTGTTTGTTTTTTGATATTATTTTCCTTCTCCTTTTTCTTCCATTTTTTGCTTTCTTTTCCACGTTTGTGGATATTATTCTGTGATTTTTATTTTTTAGTAGTTGATACCAAATTTTTTTCTCCTCTTTTCCTTAACCATTTTACCTCCAACAGAATAGCATAATTTGAATCATTCAGCCTCATAAATTGATGGGGGAAAAGAATGATACCAGGACCAGTCATATGAACATGTAATGTAAATAAAAAAATGACCAGACTGGAACAGCAAACAGAATAGATACCCAACCTATAACAAGCTGTAAGGTGGAGACCATTTGCACTAGGATTATGGGGGGTAAAGGAGGGAGATGTGGGAGATATGCTGGGAACAAGAGTGTAGGGAGGATAACATTGGTGGTGGGAATGCCCTTCATTCATTGTCACTATGTATCGTAAATAATTCTGTGTAATGAACTTAAGTCACAATAAAAAAAAAAACTGTTTACCATGACCCCCCAAAATAAATAAATAAAATATAAGATAGTTAAAAAGTGAGTAACTTGGTGAAATACAAATTTTATTCAATTTCTTAAATAATAAATAACCATGCATTATGCGATGAATCAATATTTTGTCAAATTATGTGACAAACACATCATATAATATATGGATCTTGATGCCTGCATTTCTGCATATTAACCTAAATGCAATTATCTTTCCACCCCAAATGGTGGTATGTGCAAGTATTTAAACATATACACAAGAGATATTTGCACAGATAGAAAATATCACATAACATGTGGAGGCTTGAAATGTAAGAGTGTTTTCTAAAATTTTAACAATGTACATAAATTACTTTTTAATTTATCACAAGTTTATAAATTGATAAGTATACAAACTTTCACTTATTTGTGATCTTCAGTCTTACTTCAAATATTTTCTCCAAAAATCAATTGTATCCTGTTCTTATAAAAATTCTTTTTCTGAATTAAATATTAATATATACTATCAAACAATTTAAAAATATTACTATGTTAAAAATATGTGTAGATGAAAATGAAATGATTTGATTATACATAGATGGGTAGAAAGAGTATCATGTTGGATGAAACGGTCAGAGAAAGAGGAATATAAATAATCACATTATTTTTGGATTATTAAAAAAAAAGATAGTCTGGTAATAATACACAAAGACAAAACAGATAAAGGCCAGAAAAGGACTGGTCTATGGTAGGAAGCTTAAGTCAAGAGCCAGAGACTACAGTTAGAACAGAGACCACTCTGATAATGCTAGGTAATAATAAGTACTCTGACAAGACCTAGGTGCTTATATTATGCAAATTAGTATGCATGATACCCTTCAGTCACAATACTAAAAACTACAGTGTCTTATAGGAAAAAAAATAAGGAAAAATGTTTGTGTGTGTGCATTTGTGAAAAAGAGAGAGAGAAGTAAAATGCCTGCCATAATGGCTAGGAGTAAAGATGGCCTGAGGTAAATTAGGGACATTATTGGTGGGAAATGTGCACTGGTGAAAGGATGGGTCTTGAACATTGTAGACTGAAACTCAATCATAAACAATTTTGTACCTGTATCTCAGAGTCTTTTAATTAAAATGATATAAAACAGTTCAACTTTTAATTAGCCCACATAAAGATAAATATGTAAGAAACTTACTATTTATATATCTAAACAATGTCATTTTATATATACATTATAGAATTAATTTAATTGAAACAATGATCACATATAATATTCTTTTTTCTTTTTCTATCTGCTTATATTTCTTTTGTTAAGTTTGGGGGCAGAACTCCCAAACAAGTTTATTCTTTCACAACTTTTCTTTTATGTCTGAGATTTCTTGTACTTCATTTCCTCCGTGTTCGTTCCTCAGCAAGCAACTAATTGGACTTTTTTGACTGTAGAATTTTCCTTAACCGATTGACTCAAATTTGTATGACTTCGTGTACTTTATCTGACTATTGTATTTTACATTCAGGTTTCCAAATATGACTGAAATCATTCTGTTATCTGATTCCTAATATTATGGTTTCATCCCCTATCAGACAATTGTTTTTGATTTCAACTTAACTTTTCTTTTGGCTCGCCATCCCTATGTTTAATATCTTTTTCTCAATTCCTCCTTCTGCCACTCATATTTAGACTTCACACCAAGCTGTGCTCTCAAAAATAAACATGGTCTCTTTCACTTACTCTGCAAGAGCTGTCTCCCTCCTGCTGTTTTCTGCTGTATTTCATGTTTATCTCCAGCTACTTTACATTTTGCTTTTCATCTTTTATCACAACAACAAGAAATTCATCTTAATTTTCTTCTCACATCAATTCCTAAAACCTCCTATTTCCTGGTTCTTGTAGAGAAACCAAGTTCTTCCCTCTTAATGAACTGAACTTTCTATTGTTTTTGTTTTTTTGTTTGTTTTATTCTCTAAGAGTCAGTGAAATGTCATTATTTGCCTATGCTCTCTTACTCAGAGATATTTTGAGATTAGCTTGATAGATATATTCTTTTACTCACTAAGACTATATCCAACTTTTTAATTTTAAAAAGGAACTATAAATTTGTGTAAAGAACACTTCAGAACACAGATTTCAGACAAAACTTTTATTTTGATTTTGATTTCTCCCAATTTCAGATTTTGATTCTTATAGTAATTAATTTATCATTTTTCAGTTTTCATCTTTTCATTGGTTTAATACAGCATATATATATATAAATGTATGCATTAAATGTTATTTTTAACTTTGCTGAATGTTGTTACAATAGTAATGAGACATAATTCCCCTAGGAATTATTGTTGATACATAATTTTCTTTTATTCTCTGAGTCTTTCAAATAAAATCATCTGAAATTGATGTTTGACCTCACATGATATACATATCCATATGCACTTCTATTTCTCTATATATTAGTATATATACTAATCTATATATAGTATAAATTAGTACATGTACTAATATATAACTGCATGTATATATATTTATAACGAATCCTTCCCATCTGATGACTATCTTCTAGTTTGTTGCTTAGTTTCAATGACTAAATGGCCTGCTATTTAACCATAACTGTTAATTAATCACAATTTCCCTTAAATAGGTGACAGACTGTCTTGAGCTCACTGTCTAAAAATAGAGACTGTGAATGAGAAACAAATATTTGTGAGTTTGACTTACTAAATTAAACAGTATCATGTTTAACACATTTTTAAAGACAAAATTTTATTATTTTTCCTAATTTGAAATTTTCATTGAACTCCTGAATCATTTTAATAGCAACTTCAGATTTCTTAAAATTGATTATTCACACTTCAGTATGCACATTGTACCTCTCTGGTGATTTGTGTTGGTATCTGTAAAACTGGTTCTATTTCTTACATGAGATCTTTTCCTCTACTCCCTTCATGAAAATAAAATCACTCTTTATTGACTTCTGATTGTCTTTGCAAGTATCATTTGCTGATGCATCTAAAAATATTAATAAACCTAGATTATCTGAGTAAATATAAATACTTTTATATGTATGTTTATTCTATAATACTTTTTCTCCAAAATATTTTCCAATCTTTTTTCTATTATCTATTGAATTGATTATTTCCTCTTTCAATTATTGTGATTCTTTCCCTATATGTCTTGTCTATGTATGAAAATGTTAATATTGAACTTCACCTATCTTGTCTATTATCGTTCTCCTGATGATCTTTCATAATATTTATTAGTGCTATATGCTATTTTATTAAATCCTGGATAATATTTATATCATGATTTAACTGCCACAGGGAATATACTACTGTTGTATATTTTCCTTCTTATTATCTGTTCTTGTCTTCTTTTGTCAGGATTTATGATATTTAACAGAGAAAGTCATTTCAAATTCATAGAGCATTATGCTTTTCTTTTAATTTTATTGTAAAGAATGATATGTGAAAACTTATCTCTCTCTCTAAAATGATAATTATAAAAGCTAACTTTGGCAGATAATTTGTTACTGATTTATATTGCTTTATAGCTATACTCTCAACTGCTATTTTAATTTTTCCTAGAAATAGATTAAATTCCATATAATACGAATGTCACCTGCAGCTAATGGTGTGGCTTGAACAGATCACAAGATATGAGCTGCCAAATAAGCTTTTTTTTTTCATGCTTTGCCTCAAGGAGTCCACCCACAGAGTATTTATTTATTTATTTATTTATTTATTTTTTATAAGTACAACAATTTTAACCAATGGGAGCATAAACACATTTTGATGGCGGGAAGGATAAAGAGGAACCTGGCAGGATGGGGGGAGGGGAAGCAAATTCTTAAACAAATAGCTAATTGATATTTACGCAAATACAATTATTTGTTTAGCCTATTTTCCATTTAGATCTATCTTTTGTGCAAGCAATAAGGATCATAATTTAAACTTTACAAAAACATATCTATAACTACATGCTTGAGAGCAGTTACAAAAACAGGTTCCATGGAAAGGTTAAGGCATCTGGTTAAGCCAGATTCTTTGTGCTGAGCTAAATTTATTTGCAGAGTTTTCTGTTGGTTCGGGGCTATGCAAACTTTTGTGGCTTGAATCAGACAGGCGGTGGAAAATTCATTCAGAGTTCCTTTGATATGTGGGGTGCTCGATCTCCCACATCTCCCCCTGTTTAGTATACAATATAGAAGGGACAGACGTGCCTCGGTGGACTGGCCACACTGGGTGAAGAGGTGTGGGGCTTCCAGTCACCGCATCTGCTACCCTTGATTCAGTCGTTTCCAAAGCTTGGCAAGGCACAGATTGAGGTCTATGCGCCAGCTCCTCGATAACTTCAAACTTAAGTGGTGGAGAGTTGGCAGGAGGGGAGATGTCAGGTGTCAGCTGGTCTTCTGAGGTGCATAGTTGTTGGTATAGAACCTTTGAGTCCTTTCTGGTTGCTTCATCCACTTGATTCTTTACGAAGGTGGTGAGTTTGCGAAAAGCCCAAGGACCAAAGGAAACTAGCAACATAAAGCCAATGAAGGGCCCCAAAAAGGCTGGGAGCACTGTTGTTATCCATGGAGTGGTAGAAAACCAATTTTTGTACCAGCTCTCATTCTGCTCTATATCTTTTTGTCTATTTACTAAATTATCCTCTATGTGTTGAATGCTATCTCTAGCTAAGCCGAATTTATTTTAAAAAGCAACATTTTACTCCAAGGATGACACAAATTCCCCCCTCCCTCAAAAAAAAATGTTAAATTTTGAACCACAGCGGTTATTCTGCACTCTTTGCTAGGAAATCAACAGTAGTGTAAACTTCTTTAAGTTTGTAAACATTTTTAGCAACAGTTATAAGGCATTAGCAGATTCTAGAGTATGAACCAATGAATAAATATTTGTGCTTACACCAATAACACCTAGGCCTTTTAATAAGGCTAGGGTGATGGCAGTGTTTGATTTTTGTACTGCAGCGGGGAGAGACACAAGATTATATTTAAGAGGTAATAAGGCAATTTTTGATCTAACAGTCAATTTAAGCATTAAAACAACCAAAACACAGTGGTACTAGGACTAAAGAAACAAATGTAAAACAATGGGGGAGATAAACTAGTGAAACAGGCAAAAAAAATGTTAAATTGGGGGCAATCATGAACTGAAAGGAGAAATCAACGACAAGAATTTGATTACAATTTTTTCAGATTATTAAAATTTGCAGCAGGGAGGTCTTGGAAGAGTTCTTGCATTGGGGATACTTTTGGAGCTAGGCCCAGTTTCAAAGAACTCAGAATTGAGCTGCCATTTGACCCAGCAATTGCTCTCCTAGGCATATACCCCCACGATGGAAGGACATTCATTCCAAAATACGTATGCACCCCACTATTTATTGCAGCAATCAGTATAATAGCCAAATCTTGGAACCAACCTCTATGTCCAACAACAGATGAATGGATCATTAAGATGTGGTATATATATATATATATATATATATATATATATATATATATATATATATATATATATATATATACAATGGAATATTACATGGCAGTTAGAAATGATACAATCACAGACTTTGCAGCAACGTGGATGGACCTAGGTCATGTTATGTTAAACGAAGTAAGTCAGAAGACAAAAGAAAAATACAGAATGGTAGCACTATTCTGAAACACCTAGAACACATATTTTATACACAACTAAAACTTAACAATCAAATAACAGGGTTTAACATGGTAGAAACTCTGAACACTGTAATAGTCAACATATACATGGGAGCAGTGTCCAAAATACATGAAAAAGGAATAATGCAAAATTTTGATTACACAATATACCATAAAGAAAACAATAACAACAGAAACGGCAGCATAGAGAGAACAGGTAGGTAATCAGACTTCTACAACAAAGGCCCACAATAATCCCTTGGAGTTCGTATACAGGAACACAAGTATAGAACACCAAGGGAAATCACGGACTGCAATGGCAACATACCATAACACTACCTTTTAATGCCTTTATCTTACTATATTTTAAATAACCTCTCAGCTTTTCTGTCCACAGGCGCCCTTGGATACAAAGGGCGGACAAACTAAGGTGGCAATTCGGGATACCACACAGGATACCATAACTTGCATGCACTACGAGATGGCCACGAGAAAACTCTTTAACGTACACTTTATCTCTAGGTAATACCTCCATTTAGGAATTGAAGCACGTGATCATTCAGATCATCGAAGCAGTACCTGAGACGTACAGACTTAAACCACAGGCTAGATTCTTCGAACACTTTTAATTAAACTAGCATTCCCTTGCTATTCTCTCCTCTCTTCTTACTACTTTTCTTTTCTTTTTTTTTCTCTCTATTCTGCTTATTACTTTTTTCTCTTTCTCTTCCCCTTTTCTCTCTAAGGTATTTTCTCTTTTCTCTTCCTTCATACCCTTCCCATATACCTTCCCCTTTCTCCCCTCCGGAAATCCAACTATCCCTTTACCCCTCAATCCCATCCAGATCTTCCTATTAAAATTTTTCACCCTCAGTCCTTATTCTATTAGGCATCAAGATCGACCTCCTACTCTACGAACCAGTACCCTGCACCCAGGCGAGGGGACACCCAGATAAACCCACACCTCGTCTCCTGAAAGAAAAGACAGCCAACTCCCCTGTGGACTCATGCTGCGAGGCCCTCCCTACTAACTCTCCCTAACGTGGACTGTTCCTTGAAACTGGGCCTAGCTTTAGGTACCTTATTTGCTGACTATGTACTTAACAAATGGAGTAAAATAATAAAAATAGTTTTTATTACAAGCAAATTTAGAAATTCTAGAACTTGGATTAAGTCTCATTTAATAGCTATATATGTAACTGTATACATATATATAACATATATATACACATATTATACATTATGTAATTATGAATTATATATTGTACATTATATGATACATATATTATGTGAGCACAATATACATGTAATACATATTACCTAAATGTACATGCTTTATATATGTTTGTGCATGCACATGGGATTTATATATACATAAAAGTGGGCATTATATAAGCACATATAATACACACATACATATACATACTTATACATATAATATACATGCTATATAGAATTATACATATAGTAAAGTGAGACAAAGTATGAATAAAATAGGTGACTGTCTTGACTAACGTTGTTGGAGAGATATGTAAGAGAAATCATCTTAGATTTTATTTTTATGACTTAAAATGCAACTTAAATGCCATCACATAGTTAAATGTTAGCAATACTAACAACATTTTCAATTCACTAACTCAAATTTTACAGAATATGTCTGCCTATTTGTTTTATGCAGAGCTAACACTGAACTAAAATAAACCCCAACTGGTCCACAGAACTGGAATTAAGAAAGAAGGTGTGGGAGGGTGTGTTGGGTATTGCACAGTGAAATGGCAAGACACTCTGGTCCAGGGTGCGGTGTTGAAATATTGCATATATGATGCCCTGTCATTCACAGTACTGTGGATCCCATTGACAGAAATTTAAAGAGAAAATAAATTTAAAGAAAATCTCCTCTCAATTGAAGAGTGGTCATATTCTTCCTAAGTATTTCTCTAAACAAAGATGTGCTTTGTAACTTTTTTTTTTAGTATTGCCCGAGGTGACATCACCTCACACACAGAGAATGGGTGTGGTATTTGAGAACCAGTTCACAAAACAGCATGGGCAAGCATAAGGCTTTCAAGGAGTAAAAATGTACTTTTGCAATGTGACAAATTGCAATCCACAGGAGATGATGGAAGTCAAAGGATAAGCTCTTTTTTGCAAAATTAGAGGGAAAGTCAAGTGCTCTACAAAGCAGTCTTTTTCTTTTTTTTATCCTAGGAAAGGAACCCTATAATGAATGTTTCCACAGTTATTACTGAGACATGGTTGAAAGAACCAGATTGGCAGGTTGAAAAGATATTTTACTTTCTGCAAAACCTGGGAAGATACTTTCCTTTGAGTGTTCCACCTCATTGCTTTTACTAGATGCCAATTGTGGAAGCTATGTAGTCACAACCAGATGACAACTTGACTTGAAGAGAAAGTGTTGTGTTTAATCCACATGGAGAAAGTACTTAACTGTTTAAAATTAAACTTCAGGACAATAGCAAGCAGCTAAAATGAAGATCCAAAAACTACTTTAGTGTGGAGAATTGAGAGTTTCCAGATTCTGGAATGAGGAAACAAAGTAAAGAAAAAAGAATAACAAAACTGTAAGTGACTATTTCAAGTAATATTTTAACATGGAAAAATATTTTCTCACTGAATGAAGATATAGCCACACACAAAGAAATCTTCAAAGAAAACTCTGGGGAAGACATTGCATTGTAATAAAAATCAAAAATGACATAACGAGGTTGTGCAAATAGAAACCAAAATAGATAAAGCTAGTTTAAAATAAATGAATAATGAATTACTTTTATAATTATTTTATTTAAGTACCAAAGATGCCAAATTGCTCATGATTGAGTTTCAGTCACAGAAAGTACACCACCCTGCACCAGAACACATTTCCTACCAACAATGCCCCCATTTTCTTTCTTCCTTTCCCCATTGCTTGCCTCTAGCAGACATTTTGCCCTTCTCTCTCTCCTTTCTCTCTCCTCTAGCTCTCTCTTTTTTTTCATTTTTGACACTGTGATTTACACTATGGTTAATGAGGGGTATGCATCATGCATATCACTTTATCCCCCTTTAACACCCATTTTTGTCCAGAGTTCAGTTCCAACTAACATTGCCATATTGTCCCTTTTCTACCCTAACAACTTCTCCACTCTTTACGGCAAGCTTTCTACCATGGACTAATCCTCTTGGTCCTCTAACTATTAATTTTTACCTTCTTAAACACCTGATCTTTAAACAGTTTCAGTGTGAAAGACAATTCTTATGAATTAGCATACCATCATAAAAAAAGAAACTGACGATCGGCTTTGCCCAACATGAATCAATTTATGACAAAAATTAGATTAAATTTAATGACAGCAAGAAAAAACTACATCACAATAATGCCTATCTTGTTAGGATAAGTACAGAGATGATTTACTTTTCTTGAAGGGGCACACTGGATAGTATTTAGGCTTTTACATCGTTCTATGTTCAGCAGTCATCTAGAGGAACTTGAGGACCATAGGCAGTATTTAGGAATCAAAGATGGTTAGGTCTTGAGTAAGTAATCTCTTTGATCACCATAATATATGTCTGGCCATGAAAAATATTTTTCTTAGGTATATCTCAAGAAAACTGATAGTTTCTAGTCATTTGTAGGTAATTAAAGGATCTATCACCTATCTATCTATAGATAGATCTCTAACTACAAATAAAAATGTTTATATATGGATCAACACATTGTATATATTATTTATAAAGGATTTAGGCAACACTTCAGTGCTTATAAAACATTGCTCATTTTTCAGTGTTGATTGCTTGGACTAAATATGGTTATTTTTTTAACAGTTTTCAATTTTTAAAATAATGGAAATTGCCTGATAAAAGAGTTTGACAAATATATTCAAAGTGATTTGAGAGGCAGGTTATGGCAGTATTGACAATTTATGGTATCTAAAACTGTCTAACATTGTTTGGACAGACCATCCAAATTTCTTTAAGAATTAGGCCTATCTATGACTGGATTAATTATTCAAGGAAATATATCCAATAAACCAAGCCAGAGTAATAGTATAGTGGGTAAGATAGGTGTCTTAAATACAGTCATCCCAGATTCCTTATTCAACCTCTGCACCACATTGTCCACTGAGTCCAGCCAGATATTTGGCCACACCTAATAGTATTCAGGATGTACTATTGGCTCTTTGCTCAGGAATCGCTCCTGACAGTGCTTAAGACACCATATGTTCTACCAGAAATTGAAGTGGAACAGTCAGTGCAGGGAAATACTGTACTATGTATGCATAATTCCCTCTGATAATTGTTATGTTACTTCTCATTTTCCAAATGTACATAAAGCTAAATGTACTTGCAGCCACACTTTACATATTAATTGGAAACTCATTAAAATTATTTGGATATTTAGTGGCCAGAATAAAAATGTACAGAGTGATAGTGGAACACAGATGTAGGAGTGATTCCTATAAACAGCAAAGTATATCCCTCAGAAGAAAGTTACCGACATTTCTATGTTACTTGAAATAGTATATATCATTTATATCAAGTTTGATTTCTTGAATAACTCTCCATGATATATTCATTATCCCCTTTTGTCATCGAAGAGTAGAAACTCTCATCGAATGTACCAATGTTCTGGGCTGTTTTGGGAATTCATTTTGACCTGGAATGGCTGAATAGTAAATTTCCTCTTGTCATTTCTTTTATTTTTCTCATTGCTTTTTAAGGCAAAACAAAACAAATAACAAAGAATTACATAGTTTGCAAATAATTTGGCCCAAGGGTCATACTTTTCTGACTCCTGCTCATGATGACTGCAAATGCACTGGGTATAACCAGAAGAATTTTTGAAGTTTTAGAGCAGCACTTTCTCCTCCTTCCCACACACAGGCACCATAATGCCAGCACACAAGCATTGATTTAATTAACCCAATTTTCTCCAATTTTAATGCTCAATCTTGCTATTATCTAATCTAAAATAAAGTTATAATATTTCTCCCAATTCTTTAATTATATATTATTTAGCATGAATAAGCTTTATGTAACTAGTGTGCTTTTAGCCCAGTTTTCTATAATACTTCTCATATATATTTAAGATTTTTAATTTTATTTTTATATTATTAGTCATTGAAACTTTTTGAATTTCCTCCTTGAGAGCATTGTTCTGGGCATCACTTACTCAGATTGTTTACAGCAGTGGAAAACTCGTTATAAGTTCTCATCAAATAACATGACCTTGCCAAGTAACATAATTAGTTCAACCTGTAAAAGCATTCATTGGTTTCTTTTTTCTAAAAGAAGAATAAAGATCTATAATTTATGGGCCAGTGTTTTAGCACAGTGGTAGGGCATTTGCCTTGTACTCAGTCAACCCCAGAGAGACCCCAGTTCAATTCCCAGCATCCCATATGGTCCCCCAAGCCTACCAGTAGCAATTTCTGAACGTAGAGCTAGGAGTAACCCCTGAGCACTGCTG
Organism: Suncus etruscus; assembly: GCF_024139225.1. Lineage (NCBI taxonomy): Eukaryota > Metazoa > Chordata > Mammalia > Eulipotyphla > Soricidae > Suncus > Suncus etruscus. The sequence goes on along the minus strand of NC_064860.1, from coordinate 85,133,713 downwards.
GGTGTGAACCAACCCCCCCCAAATGATCTATAACTTAGATCTCAAAAATGAGACAAGATTATCAAACAAATATAATTTTTCAGATACTTTAGATAGCTCAAATGTTTTGATTAATGAATCACAAGACTTTTTAAAGAAATGTTTCTTCTTAGCACAGACCAATATGTGTGAGGGTGTGTGATTGTAATCCAAACAATAATAACAAAAAAAAATCAAAAAAATGCTTTCCTTAAAATGGAGGTGCATACATTTTCTCTTGTTTTTCTAATTATCACAAGTTTTAAGGTTTTATAATAGGACACATTTATTACATTAGTGTTCATGGGTTGAGAATCTTCATGGTTACATTTCTGACATTTCACAGGCTGAAATGAAGCTGCCCACTGGGGCTGTGTTCATTATGAGAATCCTTAGGGCCTATTAGAAGCTCATGGTTGTTACATGCATTTCCTTGTGATTATAAATCTAAAGTTTCTGTTTTCCTACAAGCTGACAGCACAGAGGTAGATTCATCTTCCAGATTTGTTCCTTTATCAGGAGCTCACAAAAAAGACAAATAACAAATACACAAACACTTCTGTAAGCTGACATCTAGCTCTGAAATCAAAACAAACATGTTGCCCAACTTACTCTTTCCCATAAATCTCTTCCTTTGATATGAAAAAAGCCCATTTGCATAGGTATTTTTGTCTCACTCTCAATCTTCCCTCACCTGGTGAATTGGGAATTGGGTTAATAAAGAAAGTTCTGGCTTCTTCATTCTTTCCTGGCTGGCTTGGTTTAATAGGCCTTTGTTGCTACCCTGCGTCTTTAGACCTTCCCATCTGGGGGTAGAGTTATGGTGCCTGGGGTGATCTCACAACTCATGGGTTTTAGTTTATAACTGGCACTCGAACAGAGATCCAGGACCCAGGAACCAAAATATTGGTGCATGTGGCCCCTGTTCTTAACATGGCAGGGGCTCCCTCATGTGGTACAGAAGTAGGCAGTGAAGGGGGCAGAGCTGAAGACTTCGAGCAGTGTCCCAGATGTCGAGGCCCACTCCCCCAACATGCAGCAGCTTATTGAGGTCACTAATGGGGTAGAGCCCCAAAAAAGGAAAGAAGCTCCATTTGAGGGAGACCAATAGCAGGGAGATAAGCAGGTCTCTCTCCCCGCCTCATTCCAACTCAAGAACTGAAGGTCTTTCCATCCTAGATGTCCTTAGCTGCCCACTACAGAAGGAGCAAATGCGAGAGAAGATGGAGGATCTAAGCCCAGCCAACGACCAACTAAGGAAAAGCTGCTTTTAGAACTTCCTGCAACTTTATTCTAGCTTAATCTCTGTCCTATTTGCATCAGTCACTATATTCCTGGCTAACTGTGTTCTACCTATTTGGATCTTATTATCTACTGCTTTGTTCTATGCTCCACTGAAACAGTGCTCATTATAAGGATGATTTAGAAAATTTATATTCAAACTGTGTGTGTGTATATATATGCATGTATATACACACATGCAAAAATGTTCTTGTGATTTTGTTTAAGAAAGTGTATGAAAAAGGAAATCATAAGTTCTAGACTCATTTCAAGAATGTTTAAAAATTTTAAATTTAATGTATCTGCAGAAAGGTTCTAATGTTTATGTTCAGAGAATTCTATGAAAAAATTGTGATATGTATATGACAAATATGGAAAAGAACTGATTGAGAATATATACGCACAATCTGACCTTTGACACTTTTACAGCCAATTTTACTGTGGCTATGTAAAATAACAACCACTTTTATATGTTCGAATCTGTTCCCAACTTTGGTGGAGAAAAGTAAAACAAAACTTCCATAAAGTTTCTCCTTTATTTTTGTTTTGATTTAAACAGAAAGAGTTGAATTGTAAGCTGACACTCAGCTATTAACCTAAAACAAAGGAGGTACCCCCATTTACTATTTTCCATAAACCACTTTCTTTGATATGCAAAAACCCACCTGGAAAGGTTATTTTTGACTCTCTCTTGATCTTCCCACTTCTGGTGAATTGGCAGTTGGGTTAATAAAGAGTTCTGGCTTGGAGCGCTCAAAGAAATACAACAGACAGACTTCATGATTTTTTCCTGACTGGACTGGTTTATAGTCCTTCACTGCTACCCTGTTTTTTTTTTTTTTTTTTTTTTTTCTTTAGAACTGTTGGCCTTGGTGTAGAGATATGGTCCTTGGGGTGGTCTCAGAACTCATTTGGATTTTATTTTACACACTTACGTTTTATTTATTTTGTTTTAAAATGGTCAGGAATTGAGAGGAGGGGAGAGAGCATAATGGATAATATTTTTGCCTGACACATTGCCTACTACTGTTGCAGTTTAATCCCTGAGTGCTAAACAGTATATCCCTGAGCACCATCTACATCAGAAGAGACTACTGAGCATTATTTATTTTAGAATCAGCACAACTGACCATTTATGACCTCTTCTAATGCATCTTTTCTACCTTAGTTGAAAAAAGATTTTAAGTGTGATACTGAATTGGTTCTCTTGGATAATCTCAGACAAATTTCCTGTTATAAGGTCAATCACCTCAACCATAGTGTCAATAACTTCATTTATTTTCTTTTTGAGTTTTCAAAGAAATGTAATCCCAAATTTCAGGGATTAAGAGAGGAAGGTTTTGAAGCACAATTTATTTGCTGCTACATGGAATAAACAGAATTCATAGCACAATGTTTAAATTAATTTAAGTTTTTTTGTTTATTTTTGTTTTTGTTTTTTTTTTATTGGTTTTTGGTTTTTGGGCCACACCTGGTGACACTCAGAGGTTACTCTTAGCTATGAGCTATGAGCTGGCTTGGGGGACCATATAGGATGCTGGGGGATAAAACTGCAGTCCAGCCTAGGCTAGCGCGGGCAAGGCAGATGCTATACCCCTTGCACCACCTAGCTCTAGCCCCTAAATTAATTTAAGTTTTACATATTTAAATGATATATAAGTGATAAAAATCTGTTTATTTTTGTGTTATTTCTTTATAAATCATTGATAAAATGTTCCAAAGCAAGATATAAATCTTTTCTATAAAACATGTCATCAAAATTAGGAACCATGTTTGTAATATATACATCAATTGACATTATCATGTTGAATAAAATCATAAACTCCTCCATTCCTAAATTTTGCATCATATTATAGTAAAATGTGACTGAAGCAAAGAACTCTCTTGTGCCCCCAAAATGTCTCAGTGGCTTAGAAACCAGCCAGGCCAATAAACCTGGGGTCTTAAATTTAGTTTCCAGATTCATATATATTAACAAAATATTATATCACAGTCTGGAATTCCTGGTTAAGGAGGGAGATTTTGAATGTACTGAAATTTCATAACTGTTGTCAATTTTTAAATATATGAAATAAAATGTCCTGTTTTTCTTATTTTTTGACTTTTCTATTTTATCAGTGACATAGCACTTTTGCCTATGAACACTTGATACTTTATTTCCCTTTTTAATTTCTTTTTTCTTTTTGGTTTATGGGCTATACTCGGCGGCACTCGGGTTACTACTGGCTCTGTGCTCAGGAATTGTTCCTGGCAGGGTTTTTATGGGATGCTAGGAATCAAACTGGAGTCGGTTCTGTGTTGGCTACATTGCAAGGCAAATGTCCTACCACTGTGCTGTCTCTCAGGCTCTTTGATACATCATTTCATTTACCTTAATGCCTTCTCTCTGTTTGTATGTGTGAATATGTAAAATGATGTGTTTTCAGCAGTAAGCTTTTTTACTTCACTCTTTTTTATTTTAACTGAGTATTCTATTTCAGTGTTCATAACTCATCTAAATTATTCAATGAAATAAATTATTTTTAAATTCTGTAGTGGATCATTTTTTCCACTTGAAACCAAGCTTTATCAATAACCAGCAGTGTGGCTATTGATATTGCTATACATTTGGTTTTCTATAAAACTTTTCAAATAAAAGATATTATAATAAAATTAAAGACCTATTAAAGAGTGTTAAGAGGAATATTTCATGTATACTACACACTAGGATATTAGCTACTGATATTTCTAGCTTACCTGTGCTTTTTGCAGTAAAATTTTCATTGTGACTCAGCTGTAGGAACATTTTAAACTGTATCTGAAATATTTCATTATAAGATGTAAATGCTTAGTATGTATTTCTATGACAGTATCGCAAACTAAACATTCACTATTTTTCGAACACTACTTTCAAATATCAACCCCTCACAATCTTCTATTAGTTAAAGAATTTTTTATACTTTTTTTTATTGCTACTTCAACAAAGAATGGTTTAGTAATTCTGTAGTTTGTTGTAATGCAATAGAGGAATAGCAGTGAAACTTACCTAACAGTACTTAAGGCCTGAGTTCAAAATTAAAAGTCAGCAAGCTATTTTGGTTAGAGAATACTGGTCCTTATCTTGTCCTTCTTCCAAAGATAAGGACAGATAAAATCCCTAATGAGAAAAGTTAGCATAGGTTTGCAGATAAGGAGTGAGCCTCAGAGAATGAGTTTATAAGGGATATAATTAACTGATTATACTTGCACCCATCTGCCTGCAATTCACCTTTCCCCAAAAAATGCTTCTCATTCTCTTTTGATAGAAAATCCTCTTGTGGTTCTACAGACAAGATGGTTACAAGATGGTTGAGGACATGAGTTCACCTTCTTCTTACATAGTAGTTATTTGTTCTTAAAAATTATTTGCAAAAAAAAAAAATTATTTGCAACTTGCCATTGTATCTCTTGATGGAGTGACCCTTAACTATTAAATCTGACTTTCATGGTCACAGTAAAAGGAGAAATATTTTTTAAAAGTCTTATTTATTCCTGAAAAATAGTTTCATTTCCTGCTACCTTCATAGTACTTAAAATTTTATGTCAGGACCTTCCACAGAAGCAGAACCAGTAGGATATTAGACTAATTTGTGATAAGTATGACTAGTGACTGAGGATGTTAGGATTTGTAAAAGTCTTGGAAAAAGGTATAAGCTTCTTGCTAGCTACCCCTGAGACTTTTTGATCTGCATGGCAGGTCTAGGAGGTGAGAAATCATCACCACCTGAGTTTTGAAGGAGCCATATTTCTGGGGTAAGGTGAAGTAATGTCCTTCATAGGAAAAGAGGCAATCAGAACCAGTGGGTTTAGATGTTTCGTCTTTTACTCAAGGAACAGACTTTTTAGAGAAGACTATTAGTCAAGTAAAAAGTTTTATGTAGTTAATATGAGAAGTAGAAGGGAGAAAGTGAGACACACATACAGAGACAAAGAATAAAGTGAGTTTGGGTGATGCTCCAGGAAGCTGTTTATTTCCAAGATCCCTTAACCTTGGGCTCTCCTCAGGGATTTTCCTCAGATTTAGGCTGTGATTAAAGTTGTAGCCTGAGGCAGATCTTAAACGTTGATTGGATTGTTGATCCCTGGGCTGGGTCAAGTCAGGATAACTCCTTTCAAATCTTTACTTGGTTTTATAGCTTCCTGAAATTAATTCTTATGGATTCCCATCTACCTGTCTACTGTAGATTTTATTTAAAGAAATTGGCTAACATTGATATGGTGGCTGACACTGTTACAGATTTAAGTCAGCAAGCTAGAGACCCAGGAGAGCTTATGCATTTTACAGCTTAAATTCAAACTTCTAAAACCAAGGAGCTGATAGAACAACTTCCATTGTGAATGTCAGCAGAATAAATTCCACCCCAGAAGCTTATGTTTTTAGTTCAAATATGAAGAACAAAAAAGACCAATGTCTCAGCTTAAAAAATCAGAAGGAATTGCCTCTTATTCTGACCTTTCTTTTTGAAACTGGGTCAAAAACCTTTGTACAGGTCAAAAACAATTGCTTTGAAAGCCATCAATCACAAATGGCTTAAGTTCAGAAACAGTAAGAGGATGTGATGTGGATAGGAACTCTATTCACTGCTAGTGGTATTGTTCAACCTGTTTAAAAATGGTTCGAGATTTCTCAAAAAATTAAGAATGAGGCTCCTATATAGACTTGCAATTTCATTCCCACAAACATCTATACCAAGAACACAAGTATATTAATCTGAAAGGACATATTTACATTTGTTCATCATAACATTATTTCAAATAAAATTAGTAAACAAGAACTGCAAATAGAGTAATTGTCCTCAAACAGATGCGTAGATAAGGGAATTGTGAAATTAAATCTTGTTAGTTACAACTTTGATAAAACTAGAGGAAGTCAGTCATCTTAAATAAAGCAACTTATAAAGAAAAATAATAATACAGATGATCACACTCATATTTGAAATATAAAGAAACAAAGCAAGGAATTCGACAATACTTAATTGAAACAAATGTCTGGGAAGAAGGTAGGGCATGGTTTCAGTATAATGGTAGAAGGATATGATGGTGGAATTATTGTGATAGATCTACAAGTATAAAATAGTAATATTGGCTGGTATGTTAACAAATATAAAAAGAAATCATACAGCAAACAATCATTTGAAAAGTTATCTGATCATGAGAACTGATAAATAAGGCCATTTTTCTGAAGAATGAAATCAGTAATTATACACAGCTAGAAAGAACTTCACTTTGTTATACTAGTTACCTCAAATTGCAATATTTTAACTCAAATAAACAATCTTTGATTTTAATCTCCTGATATTTTAGGTTAACAGCAGAAAAATTTGCAAACACATTTTTAAAATTGTGGAATACCTTAAAATTTTCCATGAGCATACTACCCTAAAAATAAAAAATGTGTCTTTATTTCTAATTTCCTATAATATCTAAAACATTGAGTGTAATTGTTTATATTATTATATTTAAAAATAATTATTAAAAATAAAATATATGGGGCCGGCGAGGTGGCGCTAGAGGTTAGGTGTCTGTCTTGCAAGCACTAGCCAAGGAAAGATCGTGACCATGGTTCAATCCCCCAGCGTCCCATAGGGTCCCCCCAAGCCAGGGGCAATTTCTGAGTGCTTAGCCAGGAGTAACCCCTGAGCATCAAACGGGTGTGGCCCGAAAAATCAAAAATAAATAAATAAATAAATAAATAAATAAATAAAATATATAGTGTGCATATGCAATATACATATAATTGTTTCCATATGAGAAATAAAAATTTTTTTGCAAAAATATGTACAAAATAATTTTTAGTCAGTAAGGTTATTAAGAAAAGAAGCAAAAAGCTCTCAGGTAAAGCACTTTGAAATAGAGTATTTAATTTAAATTTTCTTTATATAAAATTTTAACTATAGGTCTTCTGTGATTTACAAATTAAAATTAGTAGAAAGGGTTAGTATAATTATTTAAAAAAAACAGTTTGAGTTCAAGTTAAAAAATAAAGGGTTAGTATATACCTTTTGATAACTAAGGAGTCAGTAAAAATTATTCATTGAAGAAATTAAAAGATACTAGAATATATTTATTTTACTTACTGGTAAAATACTTATTCTGTTGGTATAGGCTAGGGAGATGCTCAAAGGGCTCAAAGACATGCTTATGTACAAGCAGATCAGATTCTATATTTCCCGAGCCAAAGTCATTCAACCAAAATGTCTTTGGAGAAAAGGGAAAAGGCTTATTAGTTATAGTAAATAGATAAAGTTCTAAGTCTAAGATCCCTGAAAGATCATTTAAGTTAGATATGAGGAAATGCACATAAGCCATTGATTAGATCAAGGGCAGTTTAGGAGAAGTTTTGTTAGTCAGAGTCATTGTATTTCTTATCATCAAACTTTGTTACAGCTTGAAGCTTGATCAAACTATCTAGTTCTTCTCTTCATGGTTTAAAAACCATAGGCACCACAGACATTTCCCAAGAATGAACTGAGAAGAGAAAACTGTTTAGATTACACTTGAATTGAGTTTTAACTGAATTAATCTACAATATTTTACAAGAAGTTATGCACATTGAAAATGTCACTTATTCAACTATAATATATGATGGTAAGTAAACAGGAGAAGAGAAAGTTTAGGGACTTGTGTTTCTATAATAGATTCAATTTTCTAAGTTCAAACCTTAGGAAAACATGGCAACCCAACAATGTTGGATATTCCCTACTCACATGTCTTTATCTTTAATTGTTGCTAAGAGTTTAACTATTGTAATGTTAAATATTCTCAACCTTAAGTATACTTATTGTTATTATAAGACTTTATGTATAATAAGGCTTTGATTTTCTAATTTCATTTAATTTACATAATGGCCTAAAATGTACCTTATTTGATTCATCAGCTTTATTCTTATGAAAATTGAGGTATTATATGTGGATTTGATTCTAAGCTATTAATAAATATGCCTGGATTTTAGAATTTTTATTTTAACATATGGTTTTGAAGTTCCAGTCAACATTAATTTGATTGGTCATTTGCTTCAGGGAGTTAAAAAATGTAAATAACTGGAACATCAATAGCCTTTTAATTAGCATACTAATGTAAACTATTTATGAAAGATATGTATAATTTCAAAAATTACTATTTTATTGATAAAAATACAGCTTAGTCATATATCTTCATTACTAATTTCTATCATAGTTAATGATAGAGCTTTATATAATTTTATCCATACTTTGTGTGCCAAAGCTATTTACACTCTAAATTATTCTAAATATATAAATTTTGCTTGTTCATCACTTCTTGTTTTATAGATGATTGCAAGAATAAATCAATCCAACCTTCCTTCTAGCTCATCTCCCCATGCAGTTAGCAACTCTGACTTAATTTCGTGAGATGTAGATGGAATTTTTATATATTTTTTAAAGATCCATGACCTCCAAAATCTTCTTATGTTTAAGTTATGTATTTCATTTTTAGTCTACGGAAGATCTCTGTCTAAGGATGATCTTCCTTTATAGACACAGTTTTGTTACTGCACATATCTCATTTTTTATGTAAGATGGATTTAACAATGAACTTAGATTTAATTCTTTTGTAAAGTAGCACAATAATAACTGTAACAAGAGCCCACCTGCTTTGGTCTATGGATTTCTTCTTTTTCTTCTTTTTCCCTCAAAGCAAATATATTCATTTGTGAATTCTCTTTTCATTCTTCTTCATATTCACATTTTAGGCTATCAATATACTGTGCTCTCTCTAACCAGACTTCTGCTATTCTTTCCTTCTTTGCCTACAATTAATTGGTTATATACATATGTAAGAGTCTCTATTTTCACATTGTCTAGAAAGTATTTCAAGTGACAGGCTAATTTGTTTAAGTTTATTAGTGAACAAAAGCCAATAAATTAATTCCTCACCAACACACAGAGTTTTTGGCATCTTCTCCAGCTTTCAGTTTAGATCAACAGAACTTTTAAAATGCTTTGAAAACATCAGATCTTGCTGGTTCAGTCAGAAACAATAATGCAAGACATGAAATTACTGGGAAACTACTCAATTGCCTAGTTTTTTTTTCCTCAGGAAGCAGATTGATTCTAAAGAACATGCTATTACATTAATCAATTTTATTAACTCATTTCATGTTTACTTTGCTAACTATAATAAAACACACGTCTATGTTTGATCCTAGTATATATACTAGATCTGATATCTAGTTCCTTGTGGAATATGTGTAAGAATAGCCCACAGACCGCAAGATATCACACATATCTGTAGTCCTTGTAGGTATATATCTGTAAGATATCTGCAGAAGTTCCCAAACAGGCACTCATATATCTGGGACAGTACCATCAATGACAACTTACTGCATTGCTGTTTACTCTTCTTGTCTTTAGGTGCTTGTGTTGCTCACTGCCTAGAGTTTTGGTGCTCAGCTATCTGGTGGCTTCCGTTATTGATTATGACTGCTGAACAGTAGCCATTTGTCACCTAGTAGTTCTTTGTCTTTTCACTGCTTTCACATCGCCTGCTTTGTGTTTCTTGTAAGCCAACTGCTTTTATGCTTATGTGCTGTCTGCTCAGCTGCTTACATGCATTTGTTGTCTTCTTGATTTAGGTCTGTATGTCCAGTGTTGATAGAGTTGAAATCTCCTGCTAAGCAGATTATCTCCACAGCTTGCCACTTGGTGTTTAGTTCTCATTGTCACAGTCTTAGTTTATATATTAGTTTTTGTGAGAATAAAAAAGAAAAGAGGCAATTATGGGTATTAAGCTTCATATCTTTTTTTTGGGGGGGGGGAGGGCATCACACCCGGTGATGCTCAGGGGTTACTCCTGGTTATGAGCTCAGAAATCGCTCCTAGCCTGGGGGACCATATGGGATGCCCGGGGATCAAACTGTGGTCAGTCCAAGGTTAACGAGTGCAAAGCAAACAAACTCCCTATCTCTTGCTCCACCTCTCTGGTCCCTCAGCTTCATATCTTTTTTTTTTTAATTTATATAAACACCTTAATTACATACATGATTGTGTTTGGTTTCAGTCATGTAAAGAACACCAATCCTCTTTACCCTTTGCTAATTCTACTCTGTGATTGGTTGCAATCCATGACAGCATGGTTTGTATAATCAATTGTTTCATCTTGATTATCTACTTACTTCCACCATAGCAATTATATATTTCATTTACTTGCCCACCCTTTCATAATTGGCAAAAGATATGACCCAGGTTTGAAATCTATTTTTGACTTCCCAGTTATTCAATGAACTTATGAACCTAGTAAAAAAAAATATGTCTGTTACTGAAGAATTGCTTCACTATCTATTATAAAAGAGCTGCACTTAAAAAATTACAAATTGTCTCTATGAACTTTAAATATTTATGACAATAACAAAACTTCCAATTTGAGCATAGAAATAAAAAGTCCAGAACATTGAAGATTCAAACGGTATTTCTCACTGCAAAATATTCTAGCACATATATTATTAAACTTATTTATAAATACAGTTGCCATATCTATTTTTCTTATATCTAGTACTCTGAATTGATTCAAATATATATCAGTTAATTCTGAATTTGTTACTGACTCACTTATATATCGTTAAATCATCATTATCATGCATATGCATACACACATTGATGTGTTTTGCCTTTTGTTTTTAGGTTAAAATCAATTCTAATTTTGTGTCAGTACACTCTGGGTAGAAGGGATATCCTACTGTGATTTCAGCATAATAAAGGCTGATTGAAGTGTCAATGATTCATCTGTGTTTTGTATTACAAAGTTAGACATGCTCTTTTCTATTTTAACAAAATGTTTTTAAATAGATGCATATATTAGAACAATGGAGCACTATGTTAAAACTTACGTGTTTAGTGTAACCATGAAAAAAATTACATTGAACCTAACCATTACTGACTTTAGTTCCTCAAAGCAATATTGGGAGCAAGTGACAAAAATCCTGCATATTTTATTGGAAATGAAAGAAAACAAGAAAGCTTCCACAGCATGGGATGGAGACCCAAAGAGCAGAACATCTTACAAGGATGGCCTGTTCCCTTCTTTATACACTTTTCTAACTAGAGAGTTGAGGAAGTGTTTTGTTTTTTTTTTTTTTTTTTTTTTAAGCTCCTCATTAAGCCTAGATGCACAGATCTCGCTTCAGACTGTTTTTTAACCTTGAAGGCAAGCAGAGTGTTAATTTAAGGTTGCTGTTTCCAGGCCATTTGTGCTATCAGAACCTCAAAGCCTCTAAGCTCTGACCTCCCTTCCTGATATTCTATTCTCAGGAAATCCCCTTATTTTACTCTATGCCTTTTTATTTGGGGGCGTGACAAACCCGGGGATATTCAGGGGTTACTCCCAGCTCTGCGCTTAGAAATTACTCCTGGCTTGGGGGACCCTATGGGACGCCGGGGACCGAACCCAGGTCTGTCCTGTGTCAGCCGCATGCAAGGCAAACGCCCTGCCACTGCACCATCATTCCCTCTCCTGCTCTATGCATTTTTAACTCTCCTCAGTTGTTTTCTATATCAAGCAAAGTTGTACCCCAACTGCTCTTGAAATTCAAATAGATACCAACAACACAACTTTCTGACATAGAATACACTTTCATTTTCTTGATTGTAGAATAAATGATTTTGCAAAGCTATGTGAATACATTGCTTAACGCTTTTCAGAATGAACTTAAATTTAATTTTACAAACACATACACTAATTATCAATGTATTTTAATAACTATCCTTTTTTGGAGTCTATAAATATGTTCAAAATAAAGTAAGTTTTAAAATCGATAGAGTGTTATTACAAATAGATCACATTACTTTTTGTTCCTAACTGTGTTTAACCTTTGACTTGGGCCAAAGATTTTAGATTGAGCCCAAACTAAGATTTTTTAATGGCCTTCGAGCAAATAAATGAAAAGTAACCCAAAGCAGAAGATTATGGACTATTATTGTATCAGCATTCTCTATTTTCCTAGAGAATTGATAACCAAAGTATAACAATAAACATAAAAAATTTATCTTATTTTAACCCTTTTAGATTAGGGTATATGGGAGAAAAATTTTCCCATACCACTGGATACTTCATAGAATGGGATATTAAATAAATTAATGTCTTATAGATTAGTAGGTAAAATAATTGCATATTATGGAGAATATATGGCAGCAAATAACAGTAAAATAAAATTTTATGTATTGCTCTACTCAGGGGTCCTCAAACTTTTTAAACAGGGGGCCAGTTCACTGTCCTTCAGACTGTTGGAGGGCCAGATTATAGTAAAAACAAAACTTATGAACAAATTTTTATGCACACTGCATATATCTTACTTAGAAGTGAAGAAACAAAATGGGAATAAATAGAATATGTGGCCCGCGGACCATAATTTGAAGACCCCTGCTAGTAAGTAATGGGTTAAAAGCTCAGTGAATCAAGAAGAGAATGGGGCTATAACATGATAGAAATTTAATTATATCTTATGACAAAACTTTGCCTCAAGATATTTGCCTGTTTTAAGATAGACCTCATATAAAATATTTTTAGGATTACATTAATTAGTTTAATTGTATTTTATGGTAATAATTTCAGATGAAACTTATTGATTTCATTAAAAAAAATGATTTGACTTCATGTAAAGTTGTTTAAATTGGAAAAGTTAGTTTTGAAATCTTAAGAATAACTTACCTAAATATTTTTCAGAAGTCTATTCAAAACTTGTTAATACAAATCTTTAGTTGAGGGCCATGGCAATAGTACAGTGGAGATAGTATTTGCCTTGCAAGTTGCCTACCAGGTTCAATCTAGTATCACATATTGAGTCTCCTGGGCAGATGGCCAGGAGTCACACCTGAGCTGCTGGGTGTGGCTCCCAATTTTAAAAGATTGGCTTTTTTCCAATAAAATGCATTACAACCTAAAACAAAAAAAAAAAACAAATCTTTAGTTAACACTAAAACTTTCACAAATTTCTAACACCTTCCTTTTTTAATACAATCAAAACTTTAGCCTTCATTGTTCTATATTTCAAGGATTTACTTGAATATGTATTACTGTAAATTACAATACATTTATCCCAAATGAATGTGTTTTGTCTTTTTTTAATTGCCATTATTTTTATCAGCAGGAGGATTGACATAAATGTGGAGGAAGTGCTTATAAAATCCGAAGAGCACTTTAGGAAACAAACAGGTATACTTTTACAAAATGCAGGTGGCTAAATTCAGGTTCTTATGGCTATTGGTTTTGAATTTCAATTACAAAATATTTAAAGATTATGGAAGGTAATTAGAAAAGATCTTTCTTTTAAAGCTGATATTTGTAAATGTGTATAATGTATATGCATATGTATGTTTATATGAGTTTATATGAATATGCATTTAAAAGCAAATTTCAGAAAGTTCATAATTGAGTTAGGAAGTTCCTTAGTGATTCCAATAAAACTATATTTTTAGGTAAACTATATATTTTTGGGGGGCAGGGTCCATATATCACATCTTACTACTAGTTTTGAACTTAGGAGTTATTCTTTATGGTATGTTGTGTTGGTAAATAAACCCAGATTACTTTTATGCAAGGGGTTCAAGGGATCAAACTCAAATGGTTTGCGGCCTTTTGTACAACATTTTGTGGCCCTGCTCTAGAGGAATATTTTTTTGTTTTGTTTTGTTTTAGTTGTTTGGGTCACACTCTCCAATGTTCAAGGCTTACTACTGACTTTGCACTCAAGGATCACCCCAACTTTGCCTCCTGCGGCCCCCAGGTAAATTGAATTTGAGACCCTGGAAGACAAGTGTCCTCACCACTGTACATTATTCTAGCCCTATTCATTTACCATATTATGACATAGAAATGCATGTTACATTTAAATCAATTATCTAATTATTTTTGTTTTGATGTAACATCTGTTCATGTTTAGGGATTACTCTTGTTTATGTTTAGGAATTGCTCTTGGTAATTCTATAGGTACGTTGTGAAGTGTAAATAATGAACCAGGTTTGTCACAGAAAGGCAAATATTTTAGTCCTTATACCAGCTCTGTAGCCTATAATACTTCATTTTTACTATAAGCCTGCATCAGTATTATGTAATTTATGATTTAATAAATTAGTGTTCTGAATGCAGAGATATCATAGATTAAGATAATAATGCTTTTTAGATTTTCACTTTACTAATCACATGAAGAATACTCAGTGTAAGGGCTTATTCTTGATCTATATTTTGTTTTACAAGGAAATTTTGCAAAATAGAAATCAAAAGTTTATGAAAAATAAATAGAGTAGAAAAGATTTTTCCTCTTTAGAAAATTATACAAAAGTGACCTGTCAATCTTTTTTAAGTTAGTTCATTTTAGACTGATAGTTTATAAAATGATCTCTATTGCTAGAAATAAAGAATAATACATAGATTAAATAAAAGATCTCTATTTTAGACAGTAGGTGGGTAGTTTTATCAATATAAGCTGACATGTGTCACTCTAACAGAGTTCTTGAGATCATAGATATCTGATTACTAAAACACAGCTCTTTTCAAGTGAATAAAATTCTGACTATTGTGTATAGTGCTGCAATAAACATAGAAAAGTAGATGCCCTATTTTCATTCTGTTTTTGAACCTTTAGTGATATTTCCAGGAGTAATATTGCTAGGTTAAATGCAGTTCAATTTCTAGTATATTTTTATTTTTATATTTTTATATTTAACTTTATTTATTGACTGATTGATTGATTAGTTCTTAGGCTGTACCCAGAGGTGCTCAGGGTTACTTCGGCTCTGCACTCAGAAATCACCCTTGGCAGAATCAGGGATCAACATGGAATGCCAGGAATCTAACGGGGTCAGTCCGGGGTCGACCAGATGCAAAGCAGACACCCCACTGCTGTGCCATCTTTCTGGTCTCAGTTTATAGTTTCTTGAGAAGAGTTCATATTGTTTTGCAAAAGAACTTGATCAGTCAATATTCCCAGGAGCAGTGAATAATGGTCCCTGTCTACTTACATCTGTACCAGCATTGCTCTTTATCTCTTGATGTGTGCCAATCTCTTAGATGTGAGGTAATATCCTGTTGTTATAATTTTCATCTTCCTGATTTTTAATAATATGGCACATTTATTTTTTATGTGTTCTTTGAGCATCTGTATTTCTTCTTTGAGGAGGTTTCTGTTTATCTTGTCTCTCCATTTTTGATGGGGATAGATGCAGGTTTTTTTTTTCCTGTTATATTCTCTCAGTGTCTTATATAACATAGATAAAACCCTTATAAGAAGGGTAATGGGTGAATAATTTCTGCATTCTATGGGAAGCTTATCTATCCTTGTTACCATTTGCTTTAAGGTGCACAAGCTTCTGAGTTGAATGTAGTCACGTTTGTTTATTTTTGCTTCCATGTACTTGTTCAGTGGTGTTTCATTCTTGAAAAGAACTTTAGCTTTAATGTCATGCAAAGTTCTGTCTATTTTCTGATAGGTTTTTATGATTTCAGGTTTGATTTCAAGGTCTTTAAGCCTTTTTGATTTGACTAGTGTGAAAGGTGTTAGAAAGTGGTCTGAGTTCAGTTTTCCAAAACCTCTTCTTGAAGATTTCCTTGCTTCACTTCAAGTTTTTTGCTCCTTTCTCAAAATTAACTTGTCAAATACTTGGTAATCTGTTTCTTGATACTTAATGCTATTACCCTGGTTAAAGAATCTATCTTTATTTCAATATCATGGATTTTAATTACTACTGCTTTGTAGTTAAGTTGGAAGTTGGGAAGGTGATGTTTCATCTGAAGTATCAATTTAGCTCTTCTTGGAGGTTCATTGTTCTATATGAATTTCAGAAACATTTGATCTACTTCTTTGCAAAAAATCATGGGTATCCTTAAAATATTTTTTATTAAATTTGTACAAGGCTTAGGGAATATTACCATTTTAATGATGTCAATCTTCCCAATTCATGAGCAAGGGATGTATTTATATATCATTATGTCCATTTTTCCCCCTTGAAGTTGTGGAGGTTTTTTGTTTTTGTTTTTTGTGTTTGGGCCACACCTGGTGATGTTCAGAGGTTACTCCTGCTATGCACTCAGCAATCACTCCTGGCTTGCCGAACCATATGGGACACCAGGGATCGAATCTAGGTCTGTCCTTGGCCAGCCTGTGCAAGGCAAATGTGCCAATGCTCCAACCCCTGAAGTTATGTTTTGTAGGATTTTTTGTGTAGGTCTTTCATCTCTTTTGTTAAGTTCACTCTGAGATACTTGATTTTTCTCGGATATGAGTGAGTAAGATTTTTAAAAATATTTCCATTGGGCCCGGAGAGATAGCACAGTGGCTTGCAAGCAGCCGATCCAGGACCAAAGGTGGTTGGTTCAAATCCCGGTGTCCCATATGGTCCCCCGTGCCTGCCAGGAGCTATTTCTGAGCAGACAGCCAGGAGTAACCCCTGAGCACCGCCGGGTGTGACCCAAAAAAAAAACAAACAAAAAATATATTTCCATCCTCTCCTTTATTATTTTATTGTAGGTAAATCATGTACTTTTGCAATTTAATTTTGTAGTGTTTAACTTCACTGTAACATTCTCTGGTTTCTAAAAGCTATTTTATAGTCTTTAGGATTTTCTAAAAATAGTATCATCATGTCATCCACAAATAGCGACTGCTTGACTTCTTTCCTTACTAACTGAATATCCTTGTTATGTTTTCTTGTTGAATTGCTAGAGCAAGTACTTCTAGTATTATATTTAATAGAACCCAAATGCTCAAGAACAGATGAATGTTTACATAAACTGCATTACATCTACACTAGGGAATACTAAGCAGTTGTTAGAAAAAATAAAAAATTGAAACTTGCTTATGCATGGATATACAGGGAGGGTATCATACTGAGGAGACTGAGTTAAAGGGAAAAGGGTATACAGAATGATCACAGTAATATGTGGTGTAAGAAGCTATAAGATGAGAATACTAACCAAGGAAGGACAATATAAATGTTAGATGGGAAATGCAGTTAATAGAGAAAAACTCGTTATGATAGTAATAATTGGAAAAATCACTATGTACAAGGATTCAGAAATTAAAGTCATTAAAGTGATATGCATGATAACCCTTTAGTAAAAGTATTATAATTCAGGGTTACTAAAAAGATGATGGTGATGATGAGAAATAAGAGATAGAGGGGAAAGAGAGAGAGTAAGAGAGAGAGAGAGACAGTTGTAAGTCATGAGCTCTGCTAGATGTGTTCCAGAAATAAAACAAAGCCAAAAAATATTGAACCTTAATGGTAGCTAAATCGTCTTAACATTGATGTTTATGCATATATATATGAATTTATAAATACATATTCTATATTATACTTAAATTTCAAGGAGGCAAAATATAAATTCATATCAAAGAATATGAGCTAAAAACAAGATTCTTTAAATTAGTTTATTGCAATAAGCTAAATAAAACTTTACAAAATTTTGAGTGTACTTTCAAGTAGCAGATTGGTTTTTGTATGAAGAAATAATAAACAAACAAACAACATTCACAGTTGATAGTATAATTACCAATTGCAAGCTATCACCTACACTTAAGTCATAAATTTGACTTGATCAAGAATAGAGATAAAATATAAAAGATTAGCATATGTCATATTAAAAAAGAACATATAAGATGCCATCTCAACTTTGCAACTATTTTTGATGCTTTTCCATCTGGGATAATGTTTATAGCTTTAATTTTCACAGTGTGAGGTAGCTAAAATTGAAATTGAGAAAAATTACAAAGAATCAGTGCAGCAAAGAAGTGAGGAAGAGGTGTAAGCCTCTTTCAGTTATGAAAAGAAACTCTGGGACAAGAGGTATAGTTAATAGCGACATGTTATGGATCCTCTAGGTAGGGTCATTCATATGATGTCCAAAAATAGTACTACATACATTTTTTAGCACTATTAATTTACCCTTTGTCCTATATATTAGTAATATAGGAGTGACTTCTGAGCACAGAGAGGAGTAAACCCTGAGCAAAGCTATGCTGGGTGTGGCCCAGAAACCAAACCAAAGCAAAACAAAAACAAAACAAAAAACAAAGTAACTAATTAAAAAAAATAAAATAATTTAAAAATAATTAAAACATTAGGGGCCAGAGCCGTGGCGCTAGTGGTAAGGCATCTGCCTTGCATGTGTTAACGTAGGACCGACTCTAGTTTGATCCCCCAGCATCCCATATGGTTGCCCGAGCCAGGAGTAATTTCTGAGCACATAGCCAGGAGTAACCTCTGAGCATCACTGGGTGTAGCCCCAAAACAAAAAACAAACAAAAAAAATAAATAAAACAGTATATTACAAATTAAGAATTGCTAGGAGAGTATATTTTTAAAGATCTCATAATAAAAATAAGTTTATAAGTATTAGTGTTGAGATATTAACTAGGCTAATTGTCATGACCATTTACAATACATAAATATGTAAAACAGGCTGGTGACGTATAAAAATGTAATCTTAGGGCTAGAGTGATAGCACAGTGAGTAGGGTGCTTCCCTTTCAGGTGGCCAATCCAGGTTCAATCCATATCAATCCAGCACTCCATATGGTCCCCTGTGGCTGCCAGGATTGATCCCTGAGCATAGAACCAGGGGTAAGCTCTAGCAACACCGGTTGTAGCATCAAAATCAATATATAACTTTATGTTTTCAATTGCATCTTAAAGAATGCCACAGAACTCCAAAATCAAAGGTAAATGTCTCTTGTTCCCTTTGCTTTTTCTCTGTCCCTAACCATTTCAACACTTTTGTAGTGGTTTTCAGGGACATTTGCAATTTCATCGAGTAAATAATATCTACAATAACTTTCTGTATACAGACGTTTATTCAGGAAATACTCAAAAACATGTTGATTAAAGTTCCGTTTGTTTCAGAAATATTGTCATCCCTCTATTCAGCAGTAAAGTAGGTTAAGATGAAAAAGCAGAACTTTGGCTTAGGCATTTACAGATAACTACCGGTTGAATAAAAAAATATAGAAAATTGGGGCCAGAGCAATGGTGCAGCAGTAGGGTGTTTGCCTTGCATGTGACTGACCCAGGACAGACTGCAGTTCCATCCCTCAGGGTCCCATATGGTCCCCCAAGACAGGAGCGATTTCTGAGACCATAGGTAGGAGTAACCCCTTAGTGTCACCAGGTATGGCCCAAAAGTCCAAAAAAGAAAAATGAAAAAATATATA
This sequence comes from Suncus etruscus, assembly GCF_024139225.1. Classification (NCBI taxonomy): domain Eukaryota; kingdom Metazoa; phylum Chordata; class Mammalia; order Eulipotyphla; family Soricidae; genus Suncus; species Suncus etruscus. Next base: position 85,114,240 of record NC_064860.1, on the reverse strand, counting down.
GAAAATGTTGATTCATGCCTTTTCTTACTTCTAGTGAATACAGAGATGTCAGAGAATGTAGTGGCTATTCTTAACCAAACATAAAACTCAAGTCTATCTCATACCTCATTCTAGAGAATTAAGCAATGTTTTTTAAATGTGACTTTTCGTAGATGTAGAAATTCTTGACTCTGTTACAAGACTATATCCAAAGTAATACTATTTATGGCTTTTAAAAAATGACTGAAAATCAGTGGGTGACCATGCTTCTTGTATGTAAAATGTTTTAAATTGTTTTGAGTGCTATTGAGATTTCATTCTAGCAAATTTTTCATCTTCTATGTCCAATGCTGAGCTGCCTGCTGTTATTTTTTAAGCATGTGTAGCATAGGGAAATGTCCCTACTGGGTTTAGTAGATACAATATACTCAAATTATTCAGGAAGCTCTGATTGCCTTAGAAGGTTTAAAAACATCATCTGCAGAAAGATTTCTCCCTAATGTCAAAAACACAACAATTTAAACATTATTTTCCACATATCTGTCAAATGATAGTTACTTTTTAAAATTTTTATATTTTAGGCAATAGGATTATAATAGTTAAGTAGTAGAATAGATGTACAAAATTGTTATTATCACCAACAAAGTGCTCAATACACTCCAACCCTGACCTTATTACCCTTAGTCTTACTTTCCTTCATTTAAACCCATCATGCCACAATTTCTGACTGACAATTATGGTTTATGTATACATTACTTCCCTTAGTCTCAACCCGTTTTTCCAAACCTTTTATGTATGCCCCTGGATTCTTTTTAATCAACTTCATTTCCCCTCTCATTCTTCACTACCCCAAAATAGCATTCTCAGTTCTAAATCTAGTGTACGGGTTTTATTAGCCATAGATGGTTTTAGTTTTATAAAAGTAGTTCCTCTATCTTGATTTACCTTTACAATAGCGAATGCTTCATGTGTCTGTACTTGCTCAAATGCCACCATTTTTTTTCCTATTTTTTTCCTTTTTTCCCTTAAATCTAAGTGTACAAAGAAATAATATGGGAATCTTAAAAATAACTTCAGCAGAAACATGTTTACATTTTAATAACATGCAATTAAATTAATATATTTAATAACACACAATTAACTGCAAATCAGATTTTATTACAAGACTTCTAACCCCTGCTACTTACGAACACATCTTTAAGTTCTGCTCTTCTGCTATTCTGTTATCATTTTTCTCATGCAAAATTCCTGGACTTAAACCAAGGTGTGTATGTTTGTTTTAAAATGATTACCTCAAGAGGCAAAATAATTGTAAGCCAATGGGCAAATGACAGGTTAAGGGAGATGTAGTCAATTTTCCAGTGGGAATTATAATTTTCATTAAAAATACAAGCCTAAGACCAAAATACTTTTATGATGCTCCCAGCATAGCCCGGGCTCACAGATTCCTCTGGAGCTATCAGTATGCAATACTAGGAGTCTCTCCACTTCTTCATGCACAGGCCTTTTGGGTTTCATCCACCTGGATGCATGCTAATGAAGAGGCTTTGCAGTCTCATCTGCCAGTGGCAAATCCCAGGATATATCTACCGAATTTTAGGATGGAGGAGTTAACTTACATTGGGTTAGGAGCTCTTTAATTAGGAGGACACAACTAAAAGCTTGTCAAAACAGATTTCTTTGCTTCAAAGCAAGTAAATTACCATGCCCTGCAATATACTTCATATACGGCTATATACTTCATATATACTTATTAGCTGCTATATACTGCAGCTAATCTACTGCAGTCAACTCCTAGTCTTCTATGCATTTAATTGTCAGTCATCAATTACTCTATATAAAGATGAGCATTATTATCAAGAATCATTATTGTTCTGCACCCTAACAGTAAAAATAAATGTATGAAAAATAGGTTTAATTTAAATACAAATACATTTGTTAAAATGTTTGACTTTTTTATTTCAAATCGCAAATGATAGATGGTTCTCTATGATTTGACTTGAAATATACTTCAAATAAATTATACTTCTGACGAGATATAATGTTTCTATCAGGCACTGAGGATTTTAAAATTGTGTGTATGCTAATGGTATTATGCCTACACATTTTATATGCAAATTAATCTGTCTTCTTAAGTAGTTTGTCATCTCTGTTACTCCAACCAATCTTTCATTCCCAATCTCACCACCACATCCTCTCCCCCAAAAAGCTGGAAATGCTTGGTGATGGAAGTTAAAAATACAATGAATCTATGGATTTTTGTCATTACTTTATCTCATATTATTGATGTGATAACTTTTTAAATAAAGAAACATATATTCCAGGTAGACTAATATGTATATATTTTTTAGCTTTAGTCTTATTTAATGCTGAGTGAGTACATACATAGTTTTGTAGCTGAGATGTGGGATACAACTTCAAATATATTAGCAATTGTAGGGGTTTTGCTAAGTTTTCTATGACACTTTATAAAGGCTTTTGCAAAACCATTGTAACCTGCAAATACTATGTATTCACTAAGCATCTACTCAAATTTGGGCTATGTTAATAAAATGAATTATACTTAAATGTTTAATGTTGCCATGGAAAGCATTCCTTGTTCTCTTAATCAAAACTTTTTTCCCAACTTTTGGTATTTTTACAAAACACAATGTGCTTAATAGAATGAACTGTATTATTTTGTTTCTTTCATAACTTACAATGAAGAAAATTATTTTAAGAAGAAATGCTCTGAGTAGGTACGATCATAATGTACCAGCAATAGGTTTATAGTCCTGAAGTATTGATAGTTTAGCTAACAAAAGAGATAATGTAAATCATTTGGGAAGATAAGTTCTGTCATCAAAATCAAGTTGAGTACAGTTTCAGAAAAGGAAAAACTTAATACATTTTATTATTATTTAAATATCCAAACAATGGCACACTGTATAACTTACAGATAAACCAAAAGGAGGAGGGACATCATTAATAGCTAAGTATTGAAAACAGTATCAGTGTAAGTTAGAAAGTTTTTACTACCTAGCATCAGGGGTTTGTTATAAGATGATGTTGTTTGTATTATATAAAATTTATTTCTGTATTTATTTCTGTAAATTATATATACTATATATGGATCCTTGTTTTAGATAACAATTAAAAAACAATGCATGAATAAATTATTGATTTTTTCATATATTTACTTTATTTAATCACAGATGTTAGAAAATTGTTCATGACTGTGTTTTACTCATACAATGTACACCACCCTTTACCAGTGCACATTTCTGGCTACCAGTATCCTCAGTTTCCTTCCCACCCTCTCCCATCCACCTTCTGCTGCATGCATCTGGGCAAGCATTTTACTTCTCGCTCTCTCTCTCTCTCTCTCTCTCTCTCTCTCTCTCTCTCTCTTTATATATATCTTTTTTGGATACTGTGGTTTTCACTACTGCTACAGAAGAGGTATCATGCGTATCACTTTATCCCATTTCAGCACCAGTTCATCTCCAGAGCAATCGATTTGAAATATAATTTTTACAGTGGGCCACCATTCATTGCCATAAATGCATTCACCACTCTTTGTGGCAAGCATTTGAACATGGAAACTCCTCTTTATCCTTATCTCTTTTGACTCTGGGTATTATCACCATATTATTTTTTATTTTTCTTATATTCCATAAATGAGTGAGATTATTTTATCCCTGGCTATCCCTCTCCCTCTGACTCATTTCCTTCAACATAATCTTCATATCCATCCAGGCATAAGCAAATTCCATGACTTCATTTTTCCTAATAGCTGCAAGTATTCCATTGTGTATATGTACTACGATTTCTTTAACCACTCATCTGTTGTTGGGCACCTGCGTTGTTTCCAGAATCTGCTATTGTAAATAGTGCTATGATGAATATAACAGTAGAGAAGGATATTTGTTTTGTGGTTTTGTGTTATATGGTTATATTCCTAGGAGTGGTATTACTGGATCATATGGAATAAAGCCTCAATATTATAATTTAAAAATTAAAATCCAGACTTATCTTAAATTTTCTTAGATTTATTTCTTGATTTATTCATTTATTTATTTTGGGTTTTTGGGCCACACCCAGTGATGCTTGAAGGTTACTCCTGGCTATGTGCTCAGAAGTCGCTCCTGGCTTAGGGGGACCATATGGGGCTCCAGGGATTGAGCCCAAATCCATCCTCGGTAAGCTGCATGCAAGGCAAAATCCTTCCACTGCACCACTGCTCTGGTCCCTATTTGATTTTTTAAATTTTCTTTCTCTGTTTCTTTTAACGCCATTTTTTTTATTGACAACAATATACAAACTAAAATCTAAAATATAGACTGACTTCCTACAGCCACTAGCCTCTTAAAATGTATTAGTAACTGGAGCAATAATACAGTGGTAAAGACTCTTGTCCTGAATCTGATGCAACTGTGGTTTGGGACACAGACTATTTCCAGATGTGATCCCTGAACACAGAGTCAGGAGTAAGCATTGAGCACAGTTATTTGTCACTCAACCACTAATCAGTTTTATTTTTATTTATTTTTATAATTCCTTTATTCAAACACCTTGTTACAAACACGATCATAATTTGTTTCAGTCATAAAATGTATATCCTCCCTTCATCAGTAAAACTTTTTCACCACAATGTCCCCATTTCCCAGATCTCCCACCCCTGCCTATCTTTGACACAAGCATTCTATTTCTCTCTCTCACTGTTATTATCATGATTGTTGTTAGTGTAGTTTTTTCTCTAACTGTGCTCACCACTCTTTGTGCTAAGCTTCAAATCATGGACAAATCCTTCTGGCCTGCATCTCAATTTTCTCTGGGTATTATAATCATATTGTCTTTTATTTTTTTTAATTCACACAGTTGAGTGAGACTATTCTATTTCTATTGCTCTCCCTCTCTCTGTCTTATTTGATAGTCAACATGTCTATTCATGTATAGGAAAATTTCATGACTTCATTTTTCCTCACAACTGCATAGTATTAGATTGTGTATATGCACCAAAGTTTCGTTAGCCACTCATCTAATGTTGGGTACCTGGTTGTTTCCAGATGTTGGCTATTATAAATAGAGATGCAATGTACAAGTTATTTTATAGTGTTTTTGTGTTCTTAAGGTATATCTATAGGAGTGGTGGGAGTTCAATTTATAGAATTTTTAAGGAATATTCATATTATTTTCCAGAAAGGGTGATAATTTGTGTCATTGTTTTTATTTACTTCCAGGAATCTTTCGATTTCCTCTTTGATTTCTTCTCTGACCCACTAGTTGTTCAGTAGTGAGCTGTTTAATTGACAATTGTTAAAGGTTTTTCTCTGTGTCTGTTCATAATTCATTTCTAACTTCAGTACATTATTATCTGTGAAGGTTGTTTGTACAATTTCTATTCTCTTTAATTTTATGAATGTATGCTTTATGGGACAGCACATGGCCTATCCTGAAGAACGATCTATGCACAATGGAGAAGAATATGTATCCATTTTTCTGGGAATGGAGAGCCCTATATAAATGTACTAAGCCAATATATTCCATTTCTCCTTTCAGAGCCAGTATATTGTTGTTAGGTTTTATCCTGACCTATATAGAGTTAACAGGGTTGTGTTGAAGTCTCCCACTATTGTTGTTTGTCACTGATGTCTTCCTTCAAATTTGTCAAGAATTGTATTAAATATATTGTTCGTTCTTCATTGGGTTATATATATTTAAAATCTTGATTATTTTTTGTTGTATATATACCTTGATCCCTTGATTATTCAGAAATGTACATCTCTGTATCATAACTTTTTAAGTCTAATATCTGTGTTATCTGATATGGTTTTGTTTTTTTTTTTAATTTTTGGATTTTGGGTCACACCAGCAGCCCCTGGCAGGCTCAGGGGACCATATGGGTTGCCAGATTCGAACCACTGTCCTTCTGCATTCAAGGCAAATGCCCTACCTCCATGCTAACTCTCTGGCCCTATATGTCCTTTTTAAGAGAGTTGTTGCTTGGATAATTGTCCTTCAACCTTTGGTTTCAAGTTTGTTTGTTCTGACTATTCAAATGTGTATTATGTAGGCAGCAGAAAGTTGGATTCTGCCTTTATGATCCATTTTGCAATTCTGTATCTTTTAAGTGATACATTTAGTCCAATGACTTTGAGAGAGATAGTTGTCATGAGATTTAGTATCATATTTCTGTAAGAAAATATGTCTGTCTTTTCTTAAAGTAGTTCTTTTAGTTTGTTTTTTAAGGTTTGATTTGAGTTTGTAAAGTTTATGAGAAGTTGTTTATATCTGAAGCTGTTATCCTTTCTTTAAACCTGAATATAAGTTTTGCTGTGTGAAGTACTCTTGACAAAAACATTTATTAAGTGAGTGAGTTTTGTCTCTTATATCCACCACTGCTTTTGAATCTTGAGGTTTTCTTGTGACAAATATACTGTAAATCTTAAGGATGCTCCTTTGAAGCTAATTTTTCTTTTTTATCATGCTGCTTTTAGTACTCTATTCCTTTCGGTGAAATTCATCATTGTGACTAGGATAGGTCTTGGGATGCTTTTCTTTGGATCTCTTTAGATGGTACTCTTTGGGCATGTAGGATTTGGTTGCATGCATTCTTTAGCTCTGAAAGTTTCTCTGCAATGATGTTTGATTATTGATTCTTTATGGGGATTGCCTTCCTGGGTCTTTAAGGCTCCAATTACTCTTATGATGTTTTAGTTGAGTTTATCAAAGATTCTATTTTCGTCTGTTTACATTCTTTGAGGATATATTTGCATTGCCTAATTGTTTTTTTTATTTCAATCAAAGTGGATTACAAATATTTCACAGTAATATTTTAGGTACATAGTGATATTGAATCAGGGGCGTTCCCACCACCAATGTTGTCCTCCCTCCACCCCTGTTACTAGCATGCATCCCATATCCCTCTCTTTTACCTCTCAGGCTGCTAGTATAGGTGGTCCTCTTTGTGTCTAATATGTTGTGAATTGGGTATTGATTCTGTCGTCGTTGGCTTTGGATTTGGTGCTTAAGTTTGATCATTATTTTATTTCTACTTAATGTTCAGTTCAGATGACTGTTTGGTCTTGGTACCCTTATTATTTAAGACTCTTTTTAAATCTCTTCTGTTTTATATATATATAAAATCTTTCAGCTTACTGATTCTGTCTTCAGCATCTGTTACTCTGTTGAAGAGGCTTTCCAGTGAGGGTTTTTTTTTTATTTCTCCTTACAAAGTTTTTTAGTCCTCTTATTTCAGTTTATATTTTTCTCATTGTATTTTCATAATATCTTAATTCTTATTTGAGGTTCATTTACTTCATTCCATGCTTTTTTTGAGTTTTATAAACATCCTCCATATTTCTTCTTGAAAGTCCTTATCTAAGAACCTCAACAGATGGTTGGTACTTTTCAGGTCATCAGAGCTGCCCATCTTCTTTCTCTAAGCATGGTGGAGTCATGCATTGCGTTTTCATTGTCATCCTTGTAGTATAGAATTTTCTACACATTATGCTGGAGTTCATTGACTAGAAGTGCAAGGTGCACTCCTTTGGCTCTGCACATTGGGGTGGAGCCTACTCACCTATGTTGATATGCTGCTCTCTCCAGGTGAGGGAGGAGGTTCTGCTCTTCAGGACAATGTGAGTCTGTCAGGGAGCCACTTTCTGGTGGAGAATGGGAAGACTATCTTATAACTTGCATAGAAAATTATAGCACCTTTTTTGTTCGTGAACTTCCCCCCCCCCGTTCGTGAACTTTTAATTATAATCTGATGCACTAACTCTAGATCTGATATGTCTGTATTTATATATATTTCCATGCACATAAAACAGGTATTTTAATATTCAAAATAAAAATTTCTTCTTACATTTTGAACCTAGGAGAGTCATTTGCATTAATGTATTTATGTTTTATGAAACACACTTTGTGAGTTTGACTGAGGTATCATATACAAAGAAATTCCAATTATCTGATATGCTTAAATGACTTGAACCAACTTCTGTTAGATATCCAAACTCCCAACCCAATTTGTTAAATTATATCAATGCATTCTAGGATTTATGAGTCTCCCTTAATTGCTTCCATGTATTATTCAACTAATATAATACTCCCTTGCCTCTTATAAAGTTAAACTAAATTAGGGACAAATTAAAAACATAATTTTAATGTTACTATGATATTCTTAAGTAGTGAACATGACCTTTGGGTTAAAAGCTTATAGAAGAGGAGGAAAATTCTAACTCTAAATAGACTATAAAATGAGTTAATACTGTACCATAACAAAACTGTAGAAAATGTATCAGGTTATTATTTTTGTAAAAACCTTGGCATTTGCCTTGTTTAGTTTTTGTTTTACATATACTGGTTGAATCCTAGAGTTGGATATTTTCTAATAATTTTTTCTCATCAATTCCTCCTCAAGAAAACCAGATTCATTTACATGGAGGTAAAATATTTCCCTCAATATATTTATGGATGGGTGGCTCTCTCTTGAAAATTAAACTTACAAACACACATGAAGTAGAGAAAATATCACAAATTTATCTAATATAAATTTTATAAGGCATAAGAGCCCTCATAAAAATGAAAAGACCCATATAAATAGACCTGAGCATTTTATGCAGGGTTTTATAGACTTTAAGTCATGGAATTACAGAATAGGATAAGAAAAATTAGGCAATTATAGTAATTTGAGATAAATTTAAGTGTCTTTTAGGACTATTATTTGGTTCTTTTGGTTCTAGAAATAATGATTTTATTTTCTCTACCAAGACAGATATCACTTGGGAGTTTTATCGTTTGCTTCTAGAAGAGGAGGTAAGATGTGAGAAGGTCTGAAGGACCTACTTGTATATGCTATTACCTCAAAACCCTGTTTCAAATTTTCACTGAGGTGCATGCCATTTTGTTTAGAATCTCATAATTTAGTAAAAATAGTTGTTTATTATGTTAACAAAGGTGATTTGTAGACAGAAGTTGAAGTCAGAAGTACATGAGAGATGGGAAGGAAAATTCTCAGTAATAAAATTCTGAAATACTATTTCAATGGATCCACAGCTTGATAAATTTCCATGACAAGAGAGAGTCCTGATCTAAAGATTGTGTATTGGTAAATTCAATCTTTGTGCAAGATGGAGATTTCCTATAGTCTTTAATTAATTTATTCTTATATATTTATTTTATAAGTAAAATATTTTAACTTATCTTATTCTTTTAATTACTTTTAAAGATTTATACAACCTATGAATTTCAATAAGAAAAATTGCAGATAATGAATCTAAAATAGGAACCATAAGATTTTACTTTGTTCTAATATTTTGTTTTCTTTTATCACATTTCTTTCGATCTTACTCATCTCAGTGCTCTATTTCAGTACCAAGACCTTATCAGTACATATATTCTCTTCCTTTTGTTTGCTCTTCTCTCTGTCTCTGTGTCTCTTTCAATCTCAACACAGAAATTTAGATTACACATTGGTGTACTCAGAGCTTTTCCTGGCTTTGTGCTCAGGGATCCCTCCTAGCAATTAAGCCCCTGTAAACTGTTCATGCATTCAACTTACCTCCTGTCCCATCTCTCAGATCTTGTTTCTTTTTAATATTCTATTTATTCTTTATCTCCATTCATAAGATACTCATTAAAATAATAAAATACCTCACTATATAAAAATGCCTCATTATAACAAGGCTCTATGCAATCAAATAATGTTTTCCTTTTAAAACATTTGTTTTTTTTCTTTAGTAATCAAAAATACTACACTTGAAATACATATTATGCAGCAAAACACAGAAAGAAAAATAATTCTCTTTGCAAAAGCAGTGACTTACCCTTCTTACACTGAGATCAGTCATCTTACTCTTTTTTAAGTTGATCTTACGTGTTTATAAAAATTTTGCCACTATTTTAAAGTTACGCTCTCAGTCTGACTTCTAAGTCATAAGTTACATACTATTTTTCTGCACTATTCATTTATGTTTTGGATGTTCTACTACCTTAGACAATATAATGGCAGTTTTAAAATTATTACTTCTATGACAATAACAAAAAATTCTCTTATCTTCAAAGGACTGGATGACCCATATTTCATATTAGATTTACCTAGAAATTACCTTTCATACATAATTCTTTAATTTCTTTCTTTTCTGAGTAAGTAGAGAGATATTGTATGTATTGTTCAATCTCTATATTATAATGAAAGCTGTTTTATGCTTGCCTAAATCATTTCATTGTATTCTTTTTTAATACATAATTCATTCAAAGTCATGTTTTTCTCACATGCAGAAGTAATCAACACTCCCCTTTCCACATGTAAACACACAGATTATCTGATACACATTGTTCTCTGAAATACATCAGGCCAGAACCAAACACAACATCACATTTGATGACAATAAAAAATCTCCCGATATCCCTCTCTCCCTTCCTTTCTCGCAAGCGGATGCGGCAGCGCCCCAGTCTTGCTTTTTTTTATGTTTCCCCCTTACCCCCCTTTTTTCCTCCTTTCTTTCCTCCCCTCACTATTTCCCCTAAAAAAAGAAAAGAAAAAAAATCTCCTGATATTTTAATTTGCAAGCCAAAAAAGATGCCGTGAATGCCACCAAAAATAAGAAAGTTTTTTAAATAAAGATCAGGGTACATGATACTGTGTGCTAGATATATCATCAAATAAAACTGGACACTCGAGGGCATGTCATAGTTCATAATTATTGATTGGAATGGCTAACAGAATAATTTGTAGGCAACTAGCTTGTGGGACATTTTAATGAAAAGCCATAAGTGTAAGAATGCGGAATTAAAGGGAGCATGTTTGTTCTACCAGCATTTCAGATGAAAAACACACGCAGTTTTAAAACTTCAGATTTGTTATTTCAAAGACCTGAAGAGCATCTGTTAGGTATTGCAGAATCTAATCTTTAACACAGAACACGCAGTAGCTTTTCAGCATGTCACACCATTACTAAATAAGGAACTAGAAAATGAGCAGTCAGGTCACTTTTCACCTCATTAGCACAGCAGGAGGGGACTCTGGAAAATAAGATGCTAGCAGAAGCCATGGGGTTCAACAGTATCATTTTTGAATAACAGAGAAAGGACCCAGCTGTGTACTTTTAACTCTGTCCTTCTGTTCTTTCCCCCAGACCCCTTACATTCTCTTCTGACCTTTCATCCGTTTGCCCAACCCCGATGGTGTTTATAAACTACTACATATTTCTACCTGTGCAATATATAAATTATTCTTATTTTTCTAATATTAGAATTTGGTATAATTCAATTATATTCAGTATGCTCTGGATGCAGTCTTTAGTGTCTCTGACAAGATTAAAATCCAGAGTCCTCTGGAGACAAACAAGAAAATTGTGAGACGGTATTCCGTAGACTGCTTCTTAAATAGATATATTTACTAAACAAAAAGTTATTTCTGTCCTTCAGAATTATCTTTCATATTAATATTTTTTTAATTTATCAATCTTATCAACACTAGTGTGAATAGTAAATTCAGTATTAACCTTTATTGTTGGATGAACTCAATAATTGGATCACTCTGCCAATCTATATCTAAAAGAAAAGCAAGAAAATCAGTATATATATGTAATAATTGGAAAAATGATTTCATATCCTATATCTTTTAAAACTCATTGTGATCCAAGTGAATGATGAACTGGGCAAGGACAATATCAGATAATGTGCTAAATGCTTCATAGATACTAGCTTAGTCACTAGAACTGTTTGATATGTGGAAAGCATTTTTATAATCCACATTTCAGAATTTTCAAAATCTAGTATTTATAACTAATATTTTCATGCATTTTCTGCCTCATTCCCCAATAATATATTTTTTTTTAGCTACCACAGAAGAAATCAGCTTGTAAAAGATTAATAATAAACTCTATAAATGTGAAGTCACATCAATTCTTGAGCTAAGCATGCTACTCAAAGTTTGCCTTTAAAATTAGTCTTAATGCTGCATGGGCAGACACATCTCTGTCTTTGTACAAAAAAACCCGTAGACACATAGAACTAACACATGGATCATTAGAAGCTGTATATTTATTCATGTTCCATAAATCAGAAACAATAGAATGGTACCTCTATAATCAGAATCTATAATCTGTTGTGGGTATAATCTATACCCACTCATATTTTACCATAGTTATAGACATTTCTGAGACATATTTTATGATTCTTCAAAATATCTTAAGGTCAATATTGAATTGGATGATTTATTTCTTCCTTGACCTACTAATGCTAATCCCCAATCATCCAATTCAATATTGACCTTAAGATATTTTGAAGGAGAAAGTGAGGAAGTAGAAAGGTTGGAAGATATGGCCTGCAGTAATTCCTCAAAAGGATCCCCCAAAGGAATTTGAAGCTTGTACAGATCTGCTGTAAATGGCAAGAACAAAGGGAATTGTTGCCTGCCCATCTACAAAGGTCAGAGAGATTGAACCCTTGCTGTAAAGCAATCTCTTACCCAAATAAAGTTTTATGCAACCTCCCTGGCAGTGGGGGAAGACTAAGAAAGATATAGGATAGAAATATGTTGAGACTACAAAAGGAACCATGGTAAAGCAATGCAAGAAAAAAAAATAACACACCATGCCCTGGGGGTGAAAATTGCAATCCTGAAGATGAAATCAGTACTAATCTCATTTATAAATGGATATCAGAGTGAATTGCTAGGAAGTTCAACTAGCTCAACAAAAACAATAGAAGGTACTGCCAATAAAGCACAGGAGGATATCAGAGAAAAAATGAGAGAAATACAAAGAGAAATGACACAGTTGTAAACTTGGTAAGAGAAATGAAAAATTAAGTGGAAAACCTCAGCAACACAGTAACACCTGCTGAGGATCAAATCATGAGGTCAAAGATGAAGTAAAGAAAACCTCCAGACAGCAGCAGAAAAAGAAAAAAAGAAGTCTCAAAATAAACAAAGTGAAGAATGGTAAAAGCCTCAAAGCAAATGAACAGATAATAAAACATTGTAATAAAATCAGGAAACAACAATAACAACAAACAACAAAAGAATCATTGAGGTTCCATAGAGCCATAAGAAAACCCCTAAGGTAAGCAACAGTCAAAAGCATTATTTTAAAGTTCCAAGTACTCCTGCACACATATCTTGGATGACCAAAAACAAAGCCAAGTGAAATAAAATGAAACAAAAAACAATTAAAAGAGACCCACTAAAAACACACCAAGGCATATTATAAACATAATGGTAAATAACAGAAAAATAAAATACTGAAAGCAGCACTTTCAAAAAAGAAGAGTATATGCAAATAAACAACTTTAAGATTTTCAGATTTATTAAATGCAACCCACTAAGTCTGAAGTCAATGGTGGAATTTAGAGAAAAAATGCAGTTAAATGAATGCCTTACTAAGATTACATTACCCACTCTTCACATTTGAAGGAACTATATACACATTTTCATGGAAAAACAGCATCTCAGGAACTTCATAGACTCAAAAACACCTTTAAGAGAAGAAATAAAGGACTATTTTAAGAGAAGACAAAATGTTCCAACATACAACACTTTTATAGATGGATGGCAGAAAAGTTCAATGGAATACTTCTTTCAATGTCCCAACGTGGTGGGGCATTTGCCTTGCACGCACCAACCTAGGACACAGACCATGGTTTTATCCCCCAGTGTACCATCTGGTCCTTCAAGCCAGGGGTGATTTCTGAGCGTATAGCCAGGAGTAACCCCTGAAAGTCACTGGGTGTGGCCCAAAAACCAAAATCAAAACCAAACCAAACCAAAACAAAACAAAAAAAGAAAAACAAAACAAAACAAATAAAAAACAAAATAAATTAACAACAAAATTAAATATTCAAATAAGTATTTTTAGTTAACTAAACACAACCACATACATTGATTGAAGTTTCTTTCAGTGACTATGAGTTAAATGAAAATGGGTTGAATAAATAATTAGAAATGTTAATGGATGAACCAATAAATTTTATTTTATTTTATTTTATTTTTGTTTTTTGGGTCACACCCGGCAGGATGAGCCAATAGATTTTATAGCTGTTTTTCATTCAAGTTAGTTTAGCCAGATTTCATTGCTCCTATCTAGCTCAGTAACTTATAAATTCATGAAACAATATTATTTTGTAGACAACTGTGATACCTATCTACTAAATCTTAAATCATAGCATGCTATTCATAAGGTCTGATCCTGAACTTTTCTGAGATTCATCTTTTATAAAATAGGCATACATTATGATGACTAAAATTATTTACTATTTATATAAAAATGTAATAAAGTTATTTTCACATTTCAGGTAATATGTACACAAAATAGTAACTGTAAGATCATAGAACATTGATTCCTGAAAAGTTACATTTATATCTCTGAAAACTAAAATTATTTTAATTTTTAAAATAATTCTTTGAGTAGTATGTAGAGACTGGAGTTATCAGTATAATAAATAGTTTAATAGTGGAATTTTGTTTTTCTTTTTTTTTTTTTTTTTTTTTTGGTTTTTGGGCCACACCCGGTGACGCTCAGGGGTTACTCCTGGCTATGTGCTCAGAAATCCTCCCTGGCTTGGGGGGACCATATGGGACGCCGGGGGATCGAACCGCGGTCCTTCCTTGGCTAGCACTTGCAAGGCAGACACCTTACCTCCAGCGCCACCTACCCGGCCCCGGAATTTTGTTTTTCTTATTTTATAACAAACTTTTCTTTTTAAAATTATTTCAATTAATATCACTGAACAGAATTATAGTTTTGGAAGCTACATAATATAAGTTCAAATTAATCATTGGGTATATTGAAAAATTCATTTTACATGAAAATTCCTCAAAAGTTGAGAAATATAGGGGCTGGAGAGATAGAACAGTGGTAAGATGTTTGCCTTGCAAGCAGCCAATCCAGGAAGAATGGTGTTTGAATCCCAGTATCCCATATGGTCCTATAAGGCATATCCCACATGCCTGCCAAGGGAGACTTCTGAACGCAGAGCCAGTAGTTACCCTGAGTGATGTTGGATGTGACCCAAAACCAAAAAATAAAGGTAAGAAAAAATAGGAGTTGGAACCATAGAACAATGGGTAAGACACTTTATTTGAATGCCAACAATCTGGATTCAACCCCTGGTATACCATAAGGTCCCTGAGACTGCCAATGATCTATGAGCTCTGATCCAGGAGTAACTGCTGAGCACTGTCAGACACTGTCCAAAATCAAAAACTTATAAAATACTATACACTATATTTAAGAATTATAAAAAAATGCATTTAGACCATCTGTAGTCAATTAACAGAATAGAGACATTTAACTTATTAGTAATATTATGTAAATAATTAGATCAATTATTAGACCAGTTAGACTTTTTTGCTATATTTTGTTTCATGTAGAGAAAATATTCATATATTATAAAAGAAAACATAGCTTTTACTGATAGGACATTCAATGCAAGTTCCACATAACTCTTGACTTTAATGAGTCTAGACTTTAACATAAAATTTAAATATACCAAATCAAGACAAGCTTCATAGTCACGTAACCTGATCAATGAGAGAAATCCTTCTATCCAGAAGAAACAATACATGACTTAATGCTTTATGTCACTGTATAGGAATGTCTAATAAATTTCAATTATGCCCATATGCATTCATTTTTCACTTGTCCCCACAAATTATATAAATGCCTCAGGTTAATAATTTAAGTATTTTTATTTTGGGGGGGGGCAACCTGGCAGTGCTCAGAGATTACTCCTGGCTCTGCACTCAGAATTCACTCCTGGCAAGCACGGGGGACCATATGAGATGCTGGGATTGGAACCACCTTTTTTTTTTTTTTTTTTTTTTTTTTTAAATATGGAACGCTTCACGAATTTGCGTGTCATCCTTGCGCAGGGGCCATGCTAATCTTCTCTGTATCGTTCCAATTTTAGTATATGTGCTGCCGAAGCGAGCACAAGGAACCACCTTTTGTTTGAATCAGCTATGTGCAAGGCAAATGCCCTAACCCTATGTATCTTTCTGGCCCCCAATAATTTAAGTATTTTTATAGTAAGATCCCAATAGAGATGCAAATATAATTGATGTAAAGGTTCCAGCATATGCAGCAGCAAGGATGGAATAATCTACTCATGACTAGTGGATGCAAAATATAATCTATTTTTTCATTAGCTACCATTGTAGATTCATTCCCAGTCAGTTAGAATCACTTTATTTTAGTGAATTCACTTCCCAGAACAAAGTACAAAGATATTTATCTGTATGTACATATAGAGACAAAAAGGATGTTGCCAAAGAGATTAAAAAGTTTTGAGTTTCATATTAAACTTATTTTCTTTGTGACTTAAATGAGAAATTAAGAGTAAGAAAATAAAAAAAAAGATAAAGTAAGAATAATATATTTTATCTCTAAGAATCAAGCATCACAATAGAATATTACATATCCAGATCATTAAAATATTTCATGATAAGCTAAACCATCAGGATAACTTGATATTTGTGTTGTTAGTGAATAGAAACAATAATTACATGGCATTATCTTTGGCTAATTTACCCTATTGCTAACTGTTATTATCAGTGCCATGTATACTGCAGTTTAAAGAATTATGGAAAGAAAGTCTCAGAAACATGAATAGTTGGTAATAATTATCATCAATGATGTACACATGAATGTATTCTTAGATTTTTATGACAGCATCTGAGCATTGAACAGTATATTTTGTCTTTCAACCAGATATTTGGCTAAAATTTTATAAAACTTTTATCCTTGACCTAAGAATCTAATTTACACAACTTCTTTAAAAAAAAAAACATGAAATGTTAGTTTTTTGTCTTTATTCAGCCTTGTCTGAAACTAGCCCATGTGTTTACATGGCAGCCTACGATCCCTGTGAGGCCAGCTTCAGTATTACTATTCCTCCTCTTGCGACCACCAAGACCAGTGTGTCTAGATCTGATGGGAAAGGGAGTGGGAGGGGACAATTTCTTATAATAAAATCAAACTTTGAGACCAGAGCAAATTTACAGCAAAAGGGCACTTTCTTTATTCCACATATGGCACCCAAGTCCACCAAGAGTGATCACTGAATTTAGAGCTAGGAGTAAATCCCAAGCACATCTAGGTGTGACCAGAAATAAAAAAAAAAAAAAAAAGATAAACACAGAAATAAAACTTTGATTTCTTATTGTGTTTCTTAAAATATCTTATGTTTAGGTAAAAATATCAAATCTAGGAATAATCCAGAATACTTTGTTATAAAGAAAACTCAGAAATGGAAAGATTATCTCACAGGCTTTATTGACCCAATTTCTGTTTCTCCAGATTGAGAAAACAATGGCAAAGCTAAGGTGACAATATTTGCTGAAACTCTAGGCTTCCTAGATCCCATTCCTCTGCCAATAAATAGATTTTAGTTTCCAGGGTCATCAGATGAACAACTTCACAGGTGCTAAACTTGCTGCAAATTAAGCACATGTAAGAAAAGAAATTACAATCACAGAAAATGTCACTTTTCTAATGGTTTTAGGAGGGATATTAGTGAATTAAATGGAATGAAAAGCTAGGTCTCTTAATTTTACTCTTGTCACTAGAACAAATGATCAACATTTTATAAAACATTTTGGTTTTGTGTGGATTTTTTAAAAGCAATGGACAATATTGTCCTTTGTGTTCTTTAAAATGATAGACTGCATTGGTTATCTACATAGCCACTCAGACTTGACCTCTGCTCCAGCCACCTCCTGTAATTAGTTGATGGATAATTCAGCATATTTTTTATACCTGTCAAGCCAGCTTTATACCAACATCTGCCTTGATAATTAACAGAGATAGATGGGTACATATTTACCTGGGTTCATGTGAAAATGGAAAATTTAAGCAGTGCAGGTTAATTGTTCAGCGTAAGGGCCAGGTGTAATGGGCTTCACAGTGGCTTCATTAAGCACCCATCACCTGCCACTCTCCCAGTCTAGTGGCTTTGTTTTTTATCCTTCATTTGTTCCCTTGACAAGTTGATATGCAGCACCATCTCTAATTGTAGAAATTGAATTTTCTGGACCTGGTGAAGGAGAATGTCACAAAAAAGGAACATAATTTGAAATGAGAAGTAGGATGTGAAGGATGTGGTGCTGTAGGTTGGATGTGGTGAAATACCCTTTTTTTAAATGTATTTGTTTGGCTGGTCTTTAAAACAATGTATTGATCTCTGTATTTTAATCATTTGAAACAACTCTAAAAGTCTTCTTATAATCAAAGCACAGTGATAATTGGTAGTCAATATATTTTTTTTCAAGCAGTTTCAGATATCTTTCAAAACCTGCTTAAAAGTAATACCGTATTTTCCGGCGTATAAGACGACTTTTGAAACAAAAAAAGAGTCAACCGAAAATTGGGGGTCGTCTTATACGCTGAGTATATCCCGAAAAATGTTTCAATATGCTGCTAAACGAAAATTGTCTGAATATTGCCACAAAAAGAATTTTCCAACTCAATCCTACACCAATCACTGCCAGGCTGCTGGGACCGCCTCTCTAACTCAGGCGATCCAAGCAGGCTTTTTATGCATGCAAATTAGACAATGTTCTGGACCCGAATCTACACTATAAAAAGCTTGCTCAGATTGGCCAGGCTCAGAGAGGAAGTCTAGTACAGTATAACCTTTGAACCATTGCTTGTTGTGATTGGTTCACTGTGGTACATACAGTTGCAGCACAGGAACGTTCTGTCTGATACAGCGAATATAGGCCTAAACCTGTGTTTTAACTGCAAAATTAGGGGGTCGTCTTATACACCGGAAAATAAGGTAGGTTCTTTGGGGCCAAGGCAGAATGCTTTTCTTGCAGCCACCTACACGTTTTAGATCCTTTGCATGCCATTATGATCTCCTGAGCCTGTGAGGATTGAAACATTAACTCAGAACCAGTAGAAAGACCTTAAAGCAGAGCCAGAAGTAAGCACTGAACAAAGCTGGTATGGATTAAAAGCAAACAAGAACAGTAGCAACAGTAACAACAAATATATAGATAGTTCTCCATATTAAGGTTGTCAGTGAATCTTGAATATAGATTACACAGTTTCATCCTTTTAATGCATGAGGAATAAGATACAACATAGCTTAAGCCAGTGCTTCTCAATTATTTTCTGTCATGCCCCACTAGGAAGAAGAAAACATTTTTCGTGGCCCCTGCCCCCGCTGGACTGTAAATAGTATCTTTATTAAAAAAAACTTTAACCTGCAAAAGAAAAATATATAAAATAATTTGAGCTTGTTTTTTAATCAGAGGTGATGTCTGGATTAATGGCTACAATGAGCATGTATTGCAATGCAGAACTTTTTGAAGCGGAGTTTGAAGCAGGACACAGCAACTCTCAGCTCCAGAGACATACAGAGATATAAACACGGGGCTTAGCATGACGGTGTTTACCGATGTTAAACTCGCCCCCCTTTACAGAGCCTCTCACCCCACTACTTGAGAAGCGCTGGCATAAGCTGAGATATATGTGTATCCTATGTTATCAAAGTTTTGGTCTTCTGTAGTTTATTAAAAATCAGTATGTCCACCTTTTTAATTACCTTTTATGAGTTTAATGAGAAAATGGAATCTTATGGAAGTACATATTAAAAATGTATATCCTATTCTCCTTCTCTAGATGCTGTTTAAAGGTCAATGGAACACCCAAGCTATTTGCATTTAAAAGCGATATGCATTTTAAATATATAATTACCCTTATTAAAATTACATTTAATTAAAAAATTACTCTATGACCTCAACTTCATTGCATTAAAATTTTTTCCCTAAATCTGGTGAATAATACACCAAATATTAGCTGTCTTGCTCCTGGCCATCCTGAGGTTTTCACCCCATATGGTAACCCTTGGTATGACCCTGAGCAACACTGGGTCCCCCAAACCCAATTTATTAATATTTCCTTAAGTTGAAATCTTGGTTATAATGGCATTAATGCTTATACTTTTGGTATAAAATGAATGTATCTTTACCACTTCCAAAGATTAGTTTAGTCCTTTCTCACACATACCTCAGTACTTTATAACTTCAGTTCTGTAGCCAAATTTTAAGGATTTATATTAATTGAAAGAGTCCATTTCATATTTTTTATATGCTATGCATTAGTGAGATCATCCAGTATTTGTCCTTCTCTCAATGACTTGTTTCATTTAAATAATAGCTTCTAGTTGCAACAAATAAGTGCCCATACTTCTTTTTTAGAGGCTGTACCAGAAAACATCAGTAAATGAAGGTTCATTTCTCATCACACTCTCACTAATACCTAAAATATCAGTTGCTGAGAAAAAAATTTTGGAAAAGTAACACTTCATATTACCTTTGATGCAATTTATAAAAAAAAAAAAAGAGGGATTGCAGACCAAAGAACATCACTAGTAACTTAATAAAGATGAGAAAACATATTGTAGAACCTTATTAGAATTTTATTTTTACCTAAATAAAAGACTGACTGATCTAGAAAAAATTATAAAGTGACATTTAAAGATGTCAGTACCCACGATGCTTGCTTTATTTCATGTAAGTACAAGTTTCTTCTGTAAATGTGTTTTTAAGCTGTTCTTTATTATTATTATTATTATTATTTAATGTTTTTGTTATTTGAAACACATTTAGACATATTCTGGACTACTTCCATCACAATATACTGAAACTTCTCCAAGACATTCTTGAAAGATCTGAAGTGCATGCAAATGTTTGAGCTATCTCGATTTTTCTGTCTGTTCTTAACAGTCACCATAATCATGGCTAACCTACATTCCACCCTATAATGCATTGCACACATTTATGTAGGATGTAAAGAAGCATAACAAATGAAACATATATAACCATAGATCCTTGATGAATAATTTAGGGTAACTGTAATAAAAGAAGCTTAGATTTTCCTGCTTGAATATGTGCATTGTTTAAATAAAAACTATAATATACATTTTGACATATAATGATAGTGTTTTTAATATCTATAATGAGGGCTGAATGTAACATGAATAGTAATCTTTCTATCCTAGCAAGCAAAAAAATGGTACAGAATTAAAAATAAAGGAGTAGCTATTGTTGAAACCATTAGTGGGGAAACTTTGGTTCTCACAGATTGGCGAGACATACAATAAAATAGGGAATAGTGGTTTAAAAGAGAAGACAATAGCAGAGAGTATGATTGTCAATTCCAAGGTATAAAATGCAAATTATAATAGCCAATTATTGGGAGGCTGCATATGGACTATCTTTAGAAATTAGAAAAAAAATCCTGGGCCAGAGCAATAGTACAGAGGTAGGGCATTTGCCTTGCATGCAGCAGATATAGGACAGACCTGGTTCAATCCCTGCATCCCATATGGTCTATCTAGCCAGGAGCTATTTCTGAGTGTATAGGTAGGAGTAACCCTGAATATCACCGGGTATGCCCCCCCCCAATCCAAGTAGATATAGTCCCCTTTCATAGCACATAGGAAGACTTACACACACACAAAGACACACACAATGTTGCAACTCACAGCAGTGCTCAGGGCTTATTCTTGACTCTGTTTAAGCAGCACTCTTGGTGTGATTTGGGAA
This sequence comes from Suncus etruscus, assembly GCF_024139225.1. Taxonomy (NCBI): domain Eukaryota; kingdom Metazoa; phylum Chordata; class Mammalia; order Eulipotyphla; family Soricidae; genus Suncus; species Suncus etruscus. The sequence continues at coordinate 85,092,720 of NC_064860.1, read as the reverse complement.
CTTACGCATATGAAACATATTCATGCACTTGCAAGGTAAATATGTTACCCATCATGCTAATCCCTGGCCCCAACATATATGTGGTTAACATTAGTATTATTTTATATGACTAACAAGTGTAATTCAATGAGAAATAGATATATATACTGTCATACATGAATACTTCAACAGTCTTCTTAGATATGAATAAACATACCACACTTAATATTTAATATTAACATTTAATAGCATATAGTTAGTAATTTCAATATTAGTAAGAGAAATAACTACGTCTTGAACTATGCTAATAATGAGAATGTACAAGGGAAATAGAAAGCCTTCTAGAGTACAGGCAGGGGTTGGGTGGGGAGGAGGGAGATTTGGGACATTGGTGATGGGAATGTTGCACTGGTGATGGGGGGGTGTTCTTTTCTCTCTTTTTTTTTCTTTTCTTTTCTTTTTTTTTTTTTTGGTTTTTGGGCCACAACCGGCAGTGCTCAGGGGTTACTCCTGGCTGTCTGCTCAGAAATAGCTCCTGGCAGGTGTGGTCCACCAGGGACCCCGACCAGTGGGTAAAGCTGGGGACCACATCAGTAATTCGCAGTTCTCAAAGAAGAATCCGGCCTGAAATAGAAGAGGGACTGGGAAATAAAGAGACTCGAGAAGAAGGGTTCTGATCAGGAGTCCATTTAATAAAGGGAGAAATAGACCTTTTATAGACAATGCAAAACAAAGAGAGTAGGGGCGAGGCACAGTAGGAATTGCTATAACTTTCCATGGGAACATCTTGATTTTCCAAGGTTAATAAGATTATCATCAGTCAAGAGATTCACATTATCCTTGAGCAACAAAATACAAAATCTAATCTCAGCTTGGGCCTTTTGACCCCTGTCTTTACAAGGACATCTTGGAGCCTAGTGACTCCCTAGCTCTAGGCTATTTCTATTTCTTTGGGTCCAAGGGCAAAAAAGGTCAAATGCAGCTTGTAAGCACTTTGGCTAAGACTTTCAGAGACTCCATTTTGATTAGTGAGAGGGCTTTTTAATTATTCCAAACAGTCCCCAACAGGCAGGCACAGGGGACCATATGGGACACCGGGATTCGAACCAACCACTTTTGGTCCTGGATCGGCTGCTTGCAAGGCAAACGCCGCTGTGCTATCTCTCTGGGCCTGTGGTGTTCTTTATATGACTGAAACCCAAGCACAATCATGTATGTAATAAAGTTGGTTAAATAAAAAAAATAAATTAAAAAAATAATAGCATAATATATATTTTCTCAAGTTTACATGAAATATTGATAAATTATAACAAAATTATAACACATTTTAAAGATTAAAAATGTCTGCATTCATCACAATAAAATTAAGTTAGAAATAAATAACAGAAAAGTAAATATGGCTAGATTAAATCAAAGCTTCTAAATAGCACATGATATGAGAAATAAATTTCAAGAGAAATTAAAAGCATACCCAACTAAGTAAATAAAAACAAAATGTGTGAAGTGTAGCAAAATATTATTTTTTGTTTGTCTTTTGGGCCACACCCAATAGCTTTCAGAGGTTATTACTGGAACTCAGAAATTACTCCTGGCAGGCTTGGGGGACTATATGTTTCTGGGGAATGAACTTGGGTCAGTCCAGGCAAGGCAAATGCCTTACCTAAGGTGCACAGGCCCATATGTGTAGCATAGAAAAAGACTTATTACATTGGGTGATTATATTAGAAAAGAGGAAACATCTAAAATTAATAAAGTGAGTTTGTGTGTTTAGAAACCACAAAACTAAATCTAATAATTAGAAGAAAGTAATTATTATCAGAGCTAAAACAAACTTACCAGTAATCAATAAAATATTTTTTTATTCAGGGGCTGGAGAGATAGCATGGAGGTAGGGCAATTGCCTTGCATTCAGAAGAACTGTGGTTTGAATCCTGGCATTCCATATGGTCCCTGAGCCTGCCGGAGTGATTTCTGAGCCTAGAGCCAGGAGTAACCTCTGAGCAGTGCTGGGTGTGACCCAAAAACCAAAAAAAAAAAAAAAAAAAAAATTAAAAAAAAATTCACTCAATAAAATTTTTTTACATATACTCAGCTTTATTAAAATATATTTTGAGTTTTAGTAGTTTGCAATGCTACTAATATTATCATGTACATATTTCTAAAATTATAGCATCACAAGTTATATAACCTTCAATTTTAAAAGACTCCTACACTGCTTTTTTCCTAGCCCCCAAACACCTAAACCAATTGTGTGGATTAGTTGTCCTATTAGTAATGTTACCCTTGGACCTGGACTGTTGTTGCTATCTTAATATGTATGTTTAAGACCCACAAATGAGATAACTCATCTGTATTTATCCCTTTCCCCTTTACTAGCTTTACGCAGCATGTTATTACCTAGTTTCATCCATGTTGCTTGAAAATATAGGATTTTGTTATTTTATTCTTTTCAAATATCAATAAAATTGACAGGTTTCCACAAACATGTGTATAAATAGCAGAGAAAACACAACTACTAATATCAGAAAGAAAAGAAAGAATATCATTAAATTCACAGGAAACCTATAAATAGCTTGTCGTAACCTAACATACTCCTCGCTAATTTTTCTCCGCGAACTAAACTAACTGAATTTCTTATTCCTATACTCTACAATCAGTAACGACAAGGTTGAGTTTATGTCTTTCATTTTAGAGGATAAGCAATGAGACATCTAAGCAATGTATAAAGAAAGGACCCTTTAGATCAAATTTCTATGATTACTCCACAGCTAGAATAGTGAGTAGGTGAGAAAATAGAACATGCTATGAAATATGATTAGTTCACAGCAAAACCTAGTGCAATAAAAGTGATAAAAATGTATACAGACAGGAGGAAACAACAAAAATGCACAAATAAATTTATTAGCAACATTTAAGAAGCAATTATTACTTACTAAGTTCTGAAGCATTCTTGGAAAACTTTGAAGCATTGTATATTTTCTCTTCAAATTAGTTTTGATTTAACTTCTTCAGCTTTCAACTGAGAATGATTTTTATTTAACTTTCAAGCAAGCATTAACCATGGAGATATGATGAGCTGGTTAATATTTTGGCAAAACGCATGTTCTCTATCCATGATTTTATTGAAATGCATCTAAAGACTGCAGGTGCCTAATCATTGAGTCATTTTTGTATTTGTCAGGCAATGAAGCTTGCCTGGGACAGTAAATTGGAAAATAAGGTTGTAATGATTGGAAATATGAAGCAAAAGTGATTTCTGCTGATATCTAATTTGATTTCAGTCAATAAAATTTCAGATTAAAAAAGACCTGAGTACACAACCAAAATTTTTTACACAATTATTTACTACTTATTTTGAGCAATATCTTTATCAACTGTTACTAGAGCTTTCACTCACTTTTCTTTATCTTTAATGTTCAAATTTAATATACCCCTTGATATCTCCCTACTTATTGCTATTGCTATTAAATGAAAAAAAAAGTTTCTTCAGAACATCTCCTTTACTTACAAAAAAAAAAAAAACCTCTAAAAACAAGCATTTAAAATTAAAATGAAACCCTTTCTCAGAATTCTCTCTTGAAATTGTTTTTCAGCTATCCTCAGGAAAAATTATTTAAACTACTTAAATCATTGATGAATAATGTAAATGTATAAATATATTGTTATTATTCAACTGACAAGTGTAATTTTTTCCCATAAGACTACCTTTTAGGAAGCTTTCAGGACAAATAAGGAATAATCATCCCCTTCATACAAAAATAAGACAGAAACGTTAACTGTAGTAAAAAGTAGCCTAAATTATTGTCTTTAATTCTTGGAATAAAGTTTTTTATACCATGGACTATAAACCATTGACTAAATTCCTTCCATTAGAAGGTCTGCCCCAATATGTGTTTAGTAAAGAAAATGAGAAGCTTTAAATATAATGTACAATAATTTTTCTGAAACAAAGCACAAAGTCACCACTCATAGGTTAAGAACAGAATCTATAAGATTCCTGAACCATATGAAGTCATTTAAGGAGCCTGAAACTAATATTTAAATATCTGCTACATTACAGTATTTAATTGCTCCTTTACTTAAGTAATTCAATTTAATTCCTTTAAACTTCAAGATGTTAGTCTTTAACATGATGTTACAGATGGTGTTGTTATTTTTTACCTGAATTGGTCTTACAATTGTCATTTTTTAATTTTGCCTCTTTTCCACATGGTTTCCACTTTACTCCTAATAAAACAAATTGGACGAATAGTTTGGGTCAGAAAAATACAAATAAATTTGTTATAGGACTATTGTTTGAAGAGAATATGAGGATAAATATATTCCATGAAGAAGGAAGCCTCGGTTTTACCTTCTTTTGTCTCTGTGGGTCCATTGCCAATTGAAGAATACTTTAATTAATCCATTCATCTGTGCTAAGTCACTTAGGTTATCTCCAGATTCTGGCTATTGTGCTGCAATGAACATATGCATACAGAGGGACTTTCTGCATTTCACTTTTGGGCCAATAGGAAATATTCCTAGGAATTGATCAAATGAAACTTTATTTCTATTTCTTGAGGAATATTAATATAGTTTTCCAAAAAGGCTAAACCAGCAGACATTCCATCAGAGGTAATGAGAGAAATTTCCCTTTCCCTGTATTCGTGCCAGAGTATCTTGTACTTGTTCTTTATAATGTGTGTCAGTATGAGATGATACCTCATTATTGTTTTGATTTTTATTTCCCTAATGATAATGATGTGGAACATTTTCTCATGTGCCTTTTGACTATCTGTATTTATTTTTGAGGGAATATACATTTTCCCCCATTTTTAGATGGAGTTAGATTTTTCCTTGATAAACTTTCCAGTGCTCTATATACATTATATATCAGCATGTTTATAACATACATGTGATATTAATCCTTTATCAGATGGGTTTTGGGTGAATAGTTTTTCCAATTCTTGGGAATCTCTGCATTCTAATCACCATTTCCTTTAAGGCACAGAAGCTTCTTAGTTTAATGCAGTTCCATTTGCTTATCTTTTCTTCTATTTCATCCTTGAAGATGCTCTTATCAGTGTTATGAAGTGTTTGTTCTTCCTCATGGTTCCAGTTCTGATATTAAAGTTTTCATTTTTATTTAAAATTTGTGCACAGTGTTCAAAAAAAATGTAAGTTCACTCCTTTGATGTAGTTGTCCACTTTGCTCAGTAACACTCGTTGAAGAGCCTTTCCTTGTTCCATATTCGTGTTTTTTGCCTTATTATCTAAGATGAGTTGTATATATATATATGTATACCATATATACATAAATGTATATGTGCCACACATATGTATACATATATATATATATATATATATATATATATATATATATATATACATACATACATGTATATGCAGCCAACCCGGGACAGACCCAGGTTAGATTCTCTGCATCCCATTTGGTCCCCCTAGCCTGCCAGGACCAATTTATGAGCACAGAGCAGAACCCCTGAGTAACTCCTGAGAGATGCAAGGTATGACCCAAAAATAAACTAACAAAAATAAAATAAATAAAAAGAATACCTTTTTATTGGCCACTGGTTTGGCAGTACAGCAGGTAGGAATTTTGCTTTCCATATGACCAATCCATATTAAATTCCCAGCATCCAGTCTGGTTCCCAAAGGTAATCAGGAGTAATTTCTAAATGCAGAGTCAAGAGTAACCTCTGAACACCACCAACAATTTCCCAAACACCTTGACCACCCCCCCCAAAAAAATATACTTTGAATCTGATAATGACAGAGACTTGGTGAGACAGTAAGAGCCAATAGAGACTAGTGGACATAACCTCAATATCTATTTATCTCCTTATTTATTACTTTACTAAAAATACATAATATGCCATATTTCTCTCATTTTTAATATTATGTGATATATGTTAATTTCAAATGTATTATCTATGTATATCAATGTTTTCTCTTATGAATATTTATTATTCCCTGAAAGGCCAAATACTAAAATATGTACAAGCTCTTATATCAACATATCTCTGTGGGGATAAAACCAGATTGCTACTTACTATTCTCCCTCTCTGTCTGTCTCTTTCTGTCTCTCTAACTTTTTCTCTAAATTTTGCTGGCAAATATTCTTTTCAATATAAATTGATTTTTCTCCTAATATTTTGTGTAATTTGAAAATATGTATAACACTTATTTGAAAATATATAACACATATTTATATATGTAACATGCTATATGTAATTTTTAACACATTTGTGATGTATAATTCTTGATATGGAATATATAATACATATTTAAAATTATTTAGAAATATGTACTGGAAATATATGTCTTGCCTTCTAGTTGATTCCTATATTATTTGGAAACTATTTTTTTTTTTTTTTGGTTTTTGGGTCTCACCCGGCTGTGCTCAGGGGTTACTCCTGGCTCCATGCTCAGAAATTGCTCCTGGCAAGCACGGGGGACCATATGGGACGCCGGGATTCGAACCGATGACCTTCTGCATGAAAGGCAAATGCCTTACCTCCATGCTATCTCTCCGGCCCCGGAAACTATTATTTTTTTTAAACTTTAATTATGAGAACAAAGATGCAAAGAAAGAGGACATGGTAAAGTTACAGTGGAAGGACAATCACCCATAAACAGAATTCTCAGAAGTCCCCTTGCTGATATCTTAACTTTGAACTTTCAGCCAAAGAACATTAAGAAAAATAAAACAGAACCCAGGTACAATTACTTTGTCCCTCAAGTCCCCAGATTGTAATATATAATATTTCTTAGCAGCACACAAAGAAATCTAAAGCTATAAAACTTAGGTAACTCCTTAAACATTAAAGGCAAAGTACTTTTTTACACTTCCATGCACATGCATATTAGTTTAAGTTAACCTCAAAAGTTTAAGTGGGTTGTTTTTCTTAAGGACTAGAGTCAAAGGAGTACAGTAAAAATGGTCTTAGAGTGGCAATTATTGTTTGCATAGGCCCACCAAAATATGAGGGGCATGGAAAGGAAAAGCCTTGGCCTAAATACAAGGAGACCCTACTCCTGAAGTTTTCTGGCATAAGACCAACTCTAGGCTCCAGGCAAACTAGAAATTATTATTATCAATAAATATTTTTTCAAAATTTAGCGATTTTATTTCAATAACTTCATAAATGAGATTTTTATGTCTAAATATAGGTCCTATATAGATAGATATCTTTAATCTTTTATACAAACTTCATAATTGATAATAAAACTCTTAATATTTTGGTTCAAAGAGAAAACAATTCAGGCGCTCTTTCAGAAAAAGATTTATAGTTAAATTAATTTTATTAAAGTTGGATGACTTTTTTCAGTTACCATGTGACAAACCTGTCAATGTCCTAATGTTTACTGTGAAGCTCTAAGTATGGGGACAGAGTGGATAATTTATCATGTTATGCTAAAGAGTTCTCTCATCACCTACGATGTCCCAATTAGTATGTAATACAGAAAGTGCTTACTCCCAGCATTAATTCTAGTGCCTGAAGGTTGTTTCATGTGTGAAAGTACAAGGTGTTGAAAAAGTTATCATTTATAATTCTCAGTGCACAGTGGTTATCTCATTTATAAGGTATTGTGTTTTAAAAATCGACTTGATCAATATCTTATTTATCTTTATAATTCAGAATCAAAATTCACAATTGAGATGTCTAATTGACTTTATTAAACAATTCCTAAATCTAGCATCATCAGTCTATCAATTAGAAATGTAAGGAGCACTTGACAGTAAAAGAGAAGGAGGTGCAAGGGAATCAGCAGTAGAAAAGATGATTTCAAGCAGCAAGATGGGGGCATTATACATGCAACCCCACTGGTGTCTCCAAGGGAAATCCAGTTTGATGATTTAAGATTCCACTTTGGAAAGAGATTAATACTTCGATTAATTAGATAATAATGCTGGGTTTATCACTGGCATGAATGACTAAATTGAGGGTCTTTTTGATTAGAATTCAAAGCATCCATACTACTCCCAGCTATCACTTTCCTCAGATTTTGTTGGTCATCTATAAACTTAAATCATGACCTTGCATTCTTTAACTTTGTCCTTCTCATTATCCCTTCACTGAAGCTCCAATTTTAGAAAAGTCTTTTGTTCATGGTCAGTAATGTCAAAGATCCATTCAAAGATTTTCAGAGAATAGTGTACTACAAGGGCTTATAACTATAAGGAGGATCATTTCTATGTATAAGGGCACTTCAAAGTCAAGTTTTCCAATATTAAAGCAAATCAAAAACAAAGAATGTGCTAGATGTCACCATTTTAAACCTAATATAAGTGATAATGTAAAATTGACTTTTAATTCACCAAAATTCACCTAAGGGCAGAAAATAGTAAATGTTAAAAAAAAATAGTTAAAAGATAATCAGGGTCTGTGGTCTGTAGCAATCCTAATTATAGTGTCTGACCAGGATTTTCCTTAGGCAGTTCTTGCTGTGGCAACAAATACTATTATAAATTCAAATACTAAGGAAAAGTTACATATAATCATGGAGAGCAGTAAAAGCTAAGGGTTTCTAGCTTAACATAATTTTTATTACTCTTGTCTGTTTTGTACATAACAACAGTGCCAGTTTCCTCTTAAGTGATATAAAATCAGAAACAGAAAGTTGGATAAAAAATATTTTGTCGGGGCCGGCGAGGTGGTGCTAGAGGTAAGGTGTCTGCCTTGCAAGCGCTAGCCAAGGAAAGGACCACGGTTCGATCCCCTGGCATCCCATATGGCCCCCCAAAGCCAGGGGCAATTTCTGAGCGCGTAGCCAAGAGTAACCCCTGAGCATCAAATGGGTGTGGCCTGAACCCCCCCCCCAAATATTTTGTCCATGGCAACTGAAAAAAATAGTTCAATATAAGTAATGTGGAAGATTTTAAATTATGGAAGCCCGGGGCAGGATTGGTAGCACAGTGGTAGAACATTTGTCTTTTACATGGATGACTCAGGACAGAGGCGGATTTGATCTGATCTCTGACATCCTATATGATCCACTGAGCCAGGAGCGATTTCCAAGCACAAAGTCAAAAGTAACCCCTGAGTGCCATTGGGTGTAGCCCTTCCTAAAATGTTATGGAAGCTTATTTTGCCACACCATCACTTCCTTAGAATTGTCTGAGTGAAATGATACATATACGGATATTATTCAGTCCTGGCTAGATCAATTTCTGAATAAATAATAAGGAAGGTAGATGAGAGACAGGCAGGGAAATAAAAAGTTAGGCAGGTAACACTTATGGGAAACCCCATTTTGGGAAATAATGAAACTAAGATATAATGTCTAAAGAAGATACTCGGTCATCAAACCATTTGCATAAAGACTGACCAAGCTATGGAGATTATCCTCCAAACTAAAGCTGGAAGGGGCCTCAGAGATAGCACAGCAAGTTGCCTTGTATGCAGCAGATCTGAATTTGATCCCAGCATCTCATATGGTTCCCCCAAGCTTACCAGGTGTAATTTCTTAGCATAAACTCAGGCATATCCCTTGAGGTACTCCTACTTTAGTCCAGAAACAAACAATCAAAAGAACTAAAACTAAAGTATACCAGCCCAATTGTAGAAAATTGGAACCCCTCAGAAGAAGAGGAAAGGGTATAGAAACAAAGGCCATCAAAAGTTCAGGTTATTTCCCTTGACCAGGCACTGCCTACAACTCAGGTGGCTTGGAATAGTCCTAAAAAGAGCAACTTTACAAAAGCAGTGTCAAGTGGTGTTTGCATCTTTTCTATTTAGAGATATCTGCTTTCCTACTTTAGGATTGGAATTCATTTCTTTCTGCTTTATGAAATTCTTATCTCTCTCTGGAGAAGCCCACCTTCCTCTTGAATGCAATTATCATACTTTTCTCCCTACTTGTAAATAACTTACCCTTGGTTCCACTATCTGTCTTCTGAAATTCTTTTCTGTGATGGAAAACATGGATGTTAGGATTTAAGTACCTAGGCCAGGCTGAAACTCCTGCAGATTACTACCAGTCCTCATCTTCTCCAGGGCTTTTTACCTGCAAGGACCTCAGTAGTACAATCTCTGGAATGTGGCTTGACTTCCTTGAACTGGCTTTTCAAACTCTTAAGAGAGCAGAGACGAAAGAATTTATTGAAGGGCAACATTGTTGACTGCAAATAAATACTGGTGAAGGGATGGGTGCTGACTTAGTGTATGAAATCCAAACATCAACATTTTTTTAACTCTGTATCTCATTGTGATTCAGTAAAAATTAATAATAATAATAAAAATAATTAGCACAGCAGGTACAGTGCATGCATAAGATCCTTAGAGGACAAAGTGTTGTCCTGAACAGAGTTAGAAGTAAGCCCTGGCTACTTGTGGAACAAGAATAAATCCTTTGTCTTAGATTGTTAGGGAAATTTCTATTGAGGAATTGAGGTTGTAAACCAAGGTGGTGAAAGTAAAAGGAATTAGTTCACTCGGACCAAGAGTTCGGGTAAGTTTATCATCTCTTGACCCCAATCGATCCACTCTCTTATTTTCAAATACAGAACCAAGCAAATAAGCAAGCAATTTGGCTTTATGCTAAATTGCAGTTGAGGATGATTTTTTTTAATTTTTAAAATTTTGGGGGGAGGGCCATACCCGGCTGCAATCAGGAGTTACTCCTGGGTCTGCGCTTAGAAATCGCTCCTGGCAGGTACAGGGGATCATATGGGATGCCCGGATTCGAACCAGGTCTTCCTATGTCTGCAAGGCTAATACTGTGCTATCTCTCCAGCAACAAGGATGATGTGGTTTTGAAGAACAAAAGGTTTTGCACAAAACTGACTAACTGCTTTAGATTCTATGTTCTGATGATTTGGGTCTTTCTTATTTTCAGAATTCTTTTTTACCTTCCTTCACTCTCCCTATGCCCGTAAGTCTCTGTGAGTTTCCCTCTGAATCCAAGATTCCTATCAACTCCCATCACAAAGTTCACTAGGTGAACTAATGTGAAAACTTTATACAGAAATGACAACTACTTCACTTCCTGGACAAATAAATTGCTTTAGAGATCTAGAAGGAATGAGGAACCTTCTTTAATCAAGAGTTAAAGCATTTGAGTAGTCAGTGAGACTTGTCACAATTAAAAGTAGCCTTTGTTCATTAATTCTGAATTAGGAAGATGTGAGAAGATTTGAAGCTTTGGTTTGGAAAATTGTAGACAAAATCTTGAAAGAACTGGAAAGTTTTAAGATTCACTCTAGTTAGCAGATAAATAACAGAAATCACAAGACTAGCATTAGATTCTGCTAACTTCGAAGGTGCAAACATAATATTTTCCCCATAATTATTCCCATTATATTACAGATAATTATGGTAGAATTAATCTGTTGGCAAAACTATTTACTGTTATTTGCGTAAGTATAGCAGGATTGTCTAGTTTCTTTTAATTTTGTTTTATGGTCCGTATTTTTTTGTTTGCAAAATCTTATAAAGAGAAGTTTATTGCCATGACAGGAAACTCCTATTTTTCAAAATTCTGCAGAGATAAGTCAGAAGGAAAAACCAAATGTTTCTATTATGTCGGTTACAAAAAATACATTATAAAAATGTGGTAAGACATAAACAGTTTAAAATAAAAGGTTTTCTTAAAGTTAAGTTCAGTTTTAAGATCTTAATGATATTTAAAGCTCGGTATTTAAAGCCATCCCTAAAATTGTTTACATAAATTTTTAAGGATAACATAATTCTGTTGAAATACCTTTGTTAGAACTATAGTTGATTGTGGTCAATTACAGACTTATAAAATATAAATATTAACAATTACTGAGCCTTTATTATAAAGAATTTAAAGAAAATTTGGTTATTTTTGTGACATATAATATTTAAAGATAATTAGAATTACACATAAAGACAATGTGCCAGGTTTTAAAAGATTGTAGAAATTTCAGGTAATTTCCAAGACACATATTAATTTTAATAGAAAACAATAAGATTTAATATTTTTTATTCGACAATGTTTATGTCCTAATCTAACAAATTAAATGAGCCTAATTATTTTTATATATTTCTTTTTATAAGAGAGCAAATTAGAAGCTTTAGAGAATATTTGAAAATTTTCAGCATAATGTAGAAATAAAAATTTTGTTGGAAAGTTTAACAAAGTATTAAATGCTTTTTAAACATCATTAAAAAGTAATTTGTTATTACTTAAAATAATAATTAATATAGCTAAGGAAACAAAGAAACTTATACAGTTTCATAAAATTTTGTTACTTTAAAAATGACATTTTAAATAAAATTCTTTTGGAAGTATACTATGTATTTGCTAGTTAGATATAAAAATTTTAACATTGTTTTCTTGAGAGTAATCAAAGTATGTGGTTCAAAAAGTGGAAGTTTATAATAGGGCCATTAGTTTACTTTTTAAATTCATATAACAAATTTATTAAATTTTATGTAACTTGACCACACATAAAAATTATTTCCTGAAATTTCTCTTCTACAAATCTTCTAGAACTTTCCATTTTAGTTTTATTTTCCTGAGTCTGAATAATTAGCTAACTTAAATTGCTTTCTTTTCCCTTTTCTAAAATATATTTTCATTCCATGTATGTTCTACAACTTAATATCCATCTTACTTTTCTTGTAAATAATGATGTTTTCTTTAGTACTTCAAATAGTTTTAACTGCATGCATTACATAGAATTATTAGCACTTAGAAACTTCAAGACTTAAAAGCACTAACTATTTGTTAATCGAAAAAAGAAACATTTTTTTAAATCTAGGGAAATGACTTTGTTTAATTTCCCTGCAAAAAAGGGGTCAAAACCAAGTAAGTCTAGATCTAGTAATTAAACTTTCAATAATTCACCTTATTTGAAAATCACTATCAACTGAACATTAAGTGATGAGTGAATTAGATTCACTTAAAAACTCTAAAGTTAAGAGTAAAAAAAGAAAAAATATATACTTTTTAAAACTAATGGTAACATTACAAATACATTTGTTGCTAAACAGTTTAAGTCAGATTTTGTGTCCATTCCTATCTATTAAAATATAAGTTATCTTGGCTTATAGATCTTGCAGAAATAGAGATAAAATGAACCTATGCAATTAATATGTTCAGGTAAAATAAAGTCAGCTTTGTCCGTTAGTTCAGTACACATGCCTCTTTCATAAATATTAAAAAGGTTTAGGAAAGTTTTAGTTTATATTTGATGCTTATGTCTTGGGGCAATGCAAAGTTAATTTTGGGTAATATTATCCAATAGCAAATTTACCCTGTTCTTGTCAAAACAAACATGGACAAAACAGTCAAAGATATACATCTCTTAAAAGTTAAGATTTAAGAATTTTTTCCTCTGCCCCATATTTAAGAATTTTTATTAAATTAAAAATTTAAAGATTTTCCTTTCCAAGTTTTTTCAATTTTATAGATTTTCCTTTCCTTTTCTGTTCAAAGAAGTGTTTCTCTGTCATATCAGTTTTTCAAAATTTGTTCAGTTCCTAAATAAAAGTGGTCGTGAAGATTTATATTACTGAGCTCCAGAGAAAATTTGTTAACTCTTCTTTGAAGGATGTTGTGAATTGATCATTGGGGACTGAAGCTTTTGTAAAGAATCATCGAGGTTTGGGGATGGTAAAGATAGTTGTGTTTTTCAAGTGATTCTGAATTTCATTATCTTTAAACATGTAAAAACTAGATTGGTAAATAAAAAGGTTTTAATTCCTCAAAATAGAATTTCTGCTTAATGATGTCAAAGACCTAGAACTAGAGTAATGGCCCACAAGTTTAGGGTGTTTACCTTGCACACTGTTGATTCTGTTTAATTTGCAGTGCCTTGTATGGTCCCTCAGGCTCTGTCAGGAATGACATCTGAGTGGAGCCAGAAGTAAGTGTTGAACATTAACAGGAGTGGACCCCAAACTACTATTACTACTACTACTATTACTACTATTACTACTACTACTACTACTACTACTACTACTACTACTACTACTACTACCACCACCATTACCACCAACAAAACCACCACCACCATCACCACCACCACCATCAATAATTATGTCAACTACCTAAGTTGTATCCACAGGTACTAAAATGATTTTCTTTATTTCTTGGCACTTTACCTTAAAGGAGGAGACATATGAAAGAACTAATGAAAGAAATATTTTAAACAGTTTATATCATTTTATTATGGATAGACAATAATATTTCTAATGATATAAAATGATCTTTCATGGCTAAGAGAAATTCTCAAAGTAGGTGTAAAAAATTTGTTTCTCAACATTTAGAACTCTTCCCTGTGTATTCAGAAGAAAAAATTACATAATTACTATAGTCAGGAAATGGGCCCTGATTGTAAATGGAGTTATATCTTTATTTTTATGTAGCCATATTTTCACATCTCCAACCTGATAGTTACCAAAGCAAGAAAAGCATCAAGGCAATTGTTGTCCTTGGTTGAGCAATAAGTGGATTTGGAAAAACCATGTGAAATTGCATATTGTTTGTTAGAAAATTACAGACACCTCTAAGAGAGCCCACTTTAGTAAATTTGTTTTAAAGAGCAACATCTCTCTGTCCCGTTTTGCAAGATCTAAACAAAGTTTAAAGTGGAGAATAATTCATAGGTGTCTTTCATAATATGAGAAGACTTTATGTTTTAAATTTAATGTCTTTATAGATGTCTTAAAAGAAGTACTTGTAGGTATTTACTAGAAAGCCCTTAGTCCTGGCAATCTTGGAAAGGAAAAGCCTATGTGAGAATATTTATGAGGTTACTAGCTTGATGAATATTGGTTTATAATCATGCAATCTTTTTCTATTGCACAGATTGTTTAGATAGAAAAGTACATAAGCTAAATACAGGAAAAATGAAAGGTGAGAACAGGAACACGTTTGATATTAATATCCTTTATTTTAGGTGCCTCTTGTTTTTCTAGTTTCTCTAGTTTTGCATTAGCCTTTGGAAATGACTCATAATGATATGAAAAGTCTCATTTTCAAGTTCACTTTCAAATAAGCAATCTTGCCTATTTGGGATGTTCCCAATTAATATAGTATAGTATAGTATAGTATAGTATAGTATAGTATAGTATAGTATAGTATAGTATAGTATAATATAGTATAGTATAGTATAGTACAGTAAAGAATGGTATAATTAGTATTAGTATTAGCATAGTATTAGTATAGTATTTTTGGATATTGTTCTTTCAGATTCAGTAATCCTACCTAACTGCAGCTATCAGAACTCTAATGCTTTTGTTCATTTGTTTTTGTTTTGGGCCACATCCTGAAATACTCATGAATAAGTCCAGTCTCTACATTCAAGAAGTAGTCCTGGTTGTTTCAGGGATGGAACACAGGCCAACCATGAGAAGAGCAAGCACCCTAATTGTTATACTCTTTCCAGTTTCAAAGGACTGTAATTCTTAAACAAGAAGAATGCTCAATACTTTAGATCTAAGAGATTTTATTTATTTTACTTAGATTTTTGAATTTACTAAAATTTAAATCTTAAAACTCTAAATACCCAAGTTCTACTTAAATTCTCTGGCTTCTATTTTTTCCCCAAAGACTTTGTTTTTGCCTCCTATATGAACATTTTCTGACATGATCTGAAGTGCTGAGCTTGAAAACCTGTAGTATACTACTAGGGAATGGGGGTAGGATTGAGGAATAGGATTGAGGAAAAAGACTTCAAGGAAATGTTTCTGTGGTTTGATTTCCAATGATAAAGAATTAGTGTTTGTTTGTTTGTTTTATTTAATTTGTTTTTGGGCCACACACGGCGATGCTCAGGGAAAAATGTTACTACACCTAGCTCTGCACTCAGAAATTACTCCTGGCAGCATTAGGAACCATATGGGATACTAGGGATTGAAATTGGATCCATCGAAATCTGCCATATTCAAGGCAAAAAGCCTTACCAATACTATCACTTTGGTTCCCAGAACTAGAGGCCTTAATCACAGTTCCTATGTGAAATCTTAGTCAAACCATGATTGGAGTTTATTCATTATTGCTGATTAAATCACAGCCAGTAACTCCCAATATTTAGCTCACTCCTTCTATTTGATAACTCTTCAACAATTCAGTTTTAAAGTTGTACCAGTTCGACTCCAGGTGATACATTCAACAATTCTCAATGTCAACTAAACTAGCAGGTGATGAAGACTACAAACTGGAAATGAGGAAGGAACCACAAATATAGAAAGAAAGCAAAACCACCCAAACAAGAACATACCCTCTACACCCTAAGTAGGAAAGAGAGTTTGAGAGATCAAAGCACACAGCTATTCTTTTAACTCTAAGTTTACTCTGGCCTTAGAGATTTGAGAGAAAGAGAATTCAAAGTTTGCTGGAACAATAAATGTTTGTTGTTATTGTTGCTGGAGCAATCGTCACATGGCTCCAAATGTCACTGGAGTGACTGAGAGATAGTACATTAGGAGGGGATTTATAGTGAATATAGCTGGTTATAGTTCAATCCCAGACAAGCCATAATAACTCCTGAAACCCTCAAGGAGTAATTACTAAGCACAGAGCCAAGAGTAAGCTCTAAGTACCACAAAATAACAAAACACCAAAACAAAAAGAAAAAAAAATGTTACTGGAAGTTTGTTTTAGATTCATGACTTACTGATACCAAACTATCCTACAAAGTGCCACAAATATATAAATTTATGATGGTTTTTAAATGATTCATGAATTATACAGCATCCGATCTACCATGTAGGAAGGACTGCAAGGCCTTGTACAAAATGGATTGTTTTACAGTCAGAAAAAAAAAGTAGGGCAAAGTTAATAGCAAAATAAGAGATTAGTTCAGGAAAAGTGACCTCTTCTAATACAAGGAAAGAGAATGTTACCATATAAATTGCTCCAGTTCTCCTGGCCAGGGACTCTCCAGAATGATTGATTGGATTATATATTTTTTAGAGGATAGGTCAAACTGTGACTAGATTATGCATTAAATCTTACTAGAAGCAGACTCTGAAAGACTGAATTCATGGATATTCTTTTTTTTTCGTATTTAAAAAATATAGTACATGAATATGCCCATATAAACGTATGTCTGTCTATTATTTTTTAATTTTGTTCACTTCTTGAGTGCCATAACCAGTTCATATTTCTGACTCCATACTCAAAGATCTTTCCTCTCAGAACTCAAGAAACTACATATAGTGCTGGAGATAGTATCTGGGTATTAAACATGGATTAGGCTCCTGTAAGACAAGATTTTACTGACTATAGTATTATTTCAGCTCTTCTTTTAATTTTTTTTTCTTTCTTTTGTTCCCACACAGCACTGAGCATGTCTTATTCCAGGCTCTATGTTAATGAATTTATACTGGTTGGGCTTAAGGGACCATATTGACGGAAGAGATAGAGCCTGGGTTGTTGGCATGAAAGGCAAGCACTATATCCACTATGCTATTTCTCCTGTTTTTGGAAAACAATAGACATATTGGATCATTTTGCTGTTGTTTTCTTTTAACCTTTATTTTAGGCAGTGTGGCTTACAATATTGATTGTCGTGAGGTTTCACACAAAAAATAATTCCAGGGGCCGGAGCTGTGGCAAGAGTGGTAGGTGTCTGTCTGCCTTGAGGTTGCTAGCCTAGGATGGACCTTGGTTCAATCCCCTTGTGTCCTATATCGTTTCCCCAAGCTAGGAGTCATTTCTTTTCTTTTCTTTTTTTAATTTTAATTATGCAGTCGATTTTCCCACATTTGGGGTAATCGCAGGGGCCAGCACATCCTGAGTGGAATGGATAAGCATCACCCTGAGGAAAGCACCTTCATGATCATGGTTTTTCCCTGCCAGGTAATTATAAAGAGCCATTTCTTTTTTTTTTAATATAATTTTTATTTTGATCATAGTGTCTTACATATTGTTGACAATAACATTTTAGGTACATATTTACATAAAATCAGGGGGGATTCCCATCACCAAATTGTCCTCCCTACACCTCCGTTTTTGTTCTACCTCCCATTTCCTCTTCCCTCACCCCCAGGGCGGCTAGAATATGTGGTCCCTTCTGTATCCAACCCACTACTTAGTAGTCTTGCACCTGTTTGGTCTTGATGCCTCCCTTATCTCCCCCTCTAACTGTAGGCAGGACTAGCTAGTTCAAGTTGCATGGTTTTGCCTGAAGAAGAGAAGATAAATAAACTGGGGTAAGAGTCTAATACCCCAAAAATGGGTGGAATCCTTCTAGAGGCTCTCATCATCGATTTGGGAGATGAAGGAGAAAAAGAAGGTGAAACACTTCACCAGTCCCAAAAAAAGTGTCAATTATCCAGTGAGGACTCCAGCTATATCGATAAGCACCACAAAAAACAGACGAAAAACAAAACAAAACAAACAAAAAACAAACAAAAACAAACAAACAAACCAAAAACACGCCATGGTCTTGAAATAAGAAACATGGCATAGCACATAACGAAAGAAAAGAAGAGAAAAAAATAAGTATAATTGGGGACAACGATTTCAATAATCACACCCAAACAGAGAAATCAACCAAAATAGCTAGGTAAATAAAAATAATAATAACAATAATAAATGAAGGTAATATATATATATATATATATATATATATATATATATATATATATAATAACCAAGGTTTTGTGCTTTTTGTATTTTTGTTTTTTCCCCTCCTGCCCTGGCACAGTAAATATTGGGGTCATTCGAAAAGGAATTCACTTGGCCTAAGAAATATGGGGTTTCTCTGTCCTTGGAGTATACTGTCATGGGATCAGCTCTAGACTTTGCTCAGGATCATTTATGGTCTGACAGAGACAACTGCAACAGAATGGGTCTTCTGGAAGCACAAAGAAAGACACTATCCTAGGTGCCATCCTAGGTTCAGTGCAAAGACCAAGATCACCAACCACAGAAGATGGATTAAAACGACACTGAGGTAACAGAACCTCTAGAACCACAAAGACTGACTTCATCATAAGTCCCACCTCAGGATCTGTGCAGATACTGAGACCTCTAAACACAAACAGAGCAGAAGTCTTCCACACACCAAAAAAACACCACCGGGAGAATAAATGATCCTGAGCAAAGTCTAGAGCTGATCCCACCATGATAGTATAGAGCCATTTCTAAGCACATAGCCAGGAGTGACCCCTGAGCATCATTGGGTGTGGCCCAAAAACAAAACAAACAAACAAACACTATTTCTTAGGTTCTGTTGCCTTTGATTATTTGTCTTTTCTTTACTCCTACTTTCTATACCAAATACGATGGAGATCATTCTGTATCTAATCTCGTCTTCTCACCAAATTCACTCAGCATTATACTTTCCAAATTCTTCAGGGAGACTCAAATTGCTTTGAGATGTTGTTTAAGTATGTTTTGTGAAGCTGTCTTTAAAATATGCTATGTCTCTTCAACTTGAAGTATATGTGAAGGTATTCACATAGCATTTAATATATTCTGTTTCAATACAATTTTATTAATTTATTTAATGTTTTAATGATTAAAACATTTTTGTTTAAGCAAAATGAATTAATTAATATGATTATAGACAATTATATCTGTTATGTACTGCATTAGATTTTCTTGTTATTTCAAAATATTAATATAATTTTTGTCTATAAATTGTGATTTAAAATTTTTTTCAAGCTTACTTCTTATTCAGATTTTTACTTAGGATTATCATATATTTCAATACATTTGAAATTAATTAAAATTCAAAATATTTTACTTAAATTTGAAATGTGACAAATTTATAAATTATGTTTTATAATAATAACTTTCTATTCATTATTATGGTTTCACTTTTCTTTATAGCATATTATGTTTCTTCTCATTCCTAGTAAATAGTAAAAATATTCAGGTTGTGGTTTCACCTACATAAATTTTCAATAAATAAATTTAATTATTTTCAATGTGACTACAAATTTTGTTTGAGAGCCAATAATGATATATATTTCAATGAATATATTATAATACATAACAAAATGGTTAATCAATTTAAATTAAATTTTGAATTTTTACAAGACCATATCTTCTTGCCAAAATGGAGCTAATTTTCTTGAATCAACAGTAAACCTCTAATAAAACTGTTTTACAAATCCTTAGACAAACTTTGCTTTCAACATTAAAGCAATGATGCATATCAAGTGACTAGCAGTTATCTTCTCTCATTTTTATTATCTGACAATTTTAAAAATATGTTCACATTTTTTCTTTATCTTAAAGAAAAACAATGATTTTTCATTGATAAGGTCTTCAAATTAAAGCACCTTCATTTTAAATACATTATTCAAACCAAATGAACACAGGTAACTCCAATGTTCTATCAATTTTCTCTAATACTCACTACTCCAACTATTGTTCTCAACATTCCTAGTGATTGAACTTAGTAAAAAAAAATTAGTACAATATAACTATCAATAACATATATTAATTGTATTTTAAATTTCAAACATAGAGCATTGCATAGAAGGAACATTAAAATAGTTATAAAAGAATAAATACTATATTACTATATATAAATAAAATGTATGTATAAACCTTTGGACTTAAAAAAAGCAAAATGATTTTTCAGTCATAAAACTGGAAGGGAGACAAGGTGAGACTAGAAATACCTAGACTTTGGTTCTAAATCCTCTACCATTTTACATTCTAGATAGTTTCTATTGCCTATTCATTATTTTATATTTTTATCAATTTTTTCTCTTTAAGTAGGTATAATCTGATCTCTTATACTGTGAAAAGAGAGTTCTACTGGGAGTTCTAAGTCAAACAAAAGAAGAAAAGTTGGAATAAGATCAAGTTCATTCCAGAAAAGCAACACACTTGTGGGGGATGTGGAAAGTATGATACTCTGGTGATGCTCAAGGTTTACTCCTGGCTAAGCATTCAAATATTATTTCTGATGGGCTCAGGGGGCCACCTGAAGTGGTTGCATTAAACTGTGGTTGGATGTCTGCAAGGAATTCTTGTAGTATAGCTTGGGCCCCCATAACATAACATTTTCTAGAAACAGGTGAGCATGCTACAACATTTTCTTTGTCATTTAAATAGACTTTATTTTGTTTGAGAAGGGGGTGGTTTCTCATACCATGTTCAGAAAGTCTTAATGCCTCACAAATAATGTTAGGCAGACAACTAGACAACTAGACAGTGCCTGGACTTCAAGGTGCTGAACAACTCTGGGCCCTGTTCTCTAGGTCTTTCTTAGGACATACAGGTGGTGCTCAGGACCATGTAGGAACACAGACAGTGCTTGAGAGCTTTGGATACTGTATTTAGTGATATTCAGGATACCATGTAGTAGTGCAAATAAAAGTCAAGGCAGAGATATAAACTCAAAATATTGTACTATCACACAGTATCGTGATTTCAATATAAAGTCAAAGCTTAATCAGTTTCTTAATTTTATTAGAAATGTACATGCCTTATTTTGAAATTAAATAGCTCAAGACAATGTTTTAAGAGATGATTTTTGTTTTCCTCCTTCCACCCTCCCTCCCTCCCTTCCCCCTCCCTCTTTCTTCCTTCCTTCTTCTTCCTCCTTTCCTCCTCTCTTTCTTTTTCTTTCTTTCTTTCCTCCTCTCTTTCTTTTTCTTTCTTTCTTTCTTTCTTTCTTTCTTTCTTTCTTTCTTTCTTTCTTTCTTTCTTTCTTTCTTTCTTTCTTTCTTTCTTTCTTTCTTTCTTTCTTTCTTTCTTTCTTTCTTTCTTTCTTTCTTTCTTTCTTTCTTTCTTTCTTTCTTTCTTTCTTTCTTTCTTTCTTTCTTTCTTTCTTTCTTTCTTTCTTTCTTTCTTTCTTTCTTTCTTTCTCTCTCTTTCTATTTATTCTCATTCTTATCTCTTAATATCCAATTCTCTCCCTATCTTTTACTTTTTTATCTTCTTCATTTATGTTTCTCTCATTCTTTTTCATTTCCGCCAATTGCTCTTCCATTCTCCACTCTTATTTTTCCTTATTGTTTCTACTTTCACTGTTTTTCTTTCTTTCTACATCCTTTCTCCTTTTTTATTTATTTTTAAACAATACTTATAAATCTTATAAATGATGTGCTTTAGTTTTTTATTTTGAATGTATAAAGTCTAGTATATAATAATTTTATCAAGTCTGTAATGTTCAGAGTTGCATAAAATAAACTGAATATTTTATTAGAATAAAATTAGTAAGGCTGGGAGAACATATAAAAAAGAAAAATGTAGTGTCCTATAATGAAGAAAACAAAAAGACTGGAATAAACTAATTTAGGACTACAGAATCAATTCAATAGGTAAAGTATATTAGTCTAATAGTACTGAGACTAATATTGTGGTCCTGGTTAATTGAGTATGAGATACACAGTATATTGTCAAAGAGTTAATGATAAAAAAAGTTATATAGGGCTGGTGAGGTGGCGCTAGAGGTAAGTTGTCTGCCTTGCAAGCGCTAGCCAAAGAAGGACCGCAGTATGATCCTCCAACGTCCCATATGGTCCCCCCAAGCCAGAGGCAATTTCTGAGCACTTAACCAGGAGTAACTCCTGAGCATCAAATGGATGTGCCCCCCCCCAAAAAACCAAAAAACAAAAAACAAAAGAAAAGTTATATGGGTAGTATTTGTCTTTATATGTAAAGTTCAGCAAATAAACATACAAATAATGAAGAAAGGAAGTGACAAAAATTGCAAAGATTTCACAAATAATGCCTTTATATTTTTAAACCTATATCTAGAATTTAGATGAAGTTTAAGAATTCTAGTTAATGATATAGAGCAGTGATCAGAAGGGAAGGAAAACTTAAGAAAAAAATTGATTAATGAATCATTTAGTCGAAATGAACGAAAGATTTTTCTATGACTTCCATAATTTTGACATTAATATGAGTAAAGTTGGTACTTAACATCAGGAGTGCAATTGCTACAACTTGATTTCTGAGTCCAGAATTAATGAATGATTTTTGAAGGGGCTTTGTGGCCACAATTGGAGATTTTGGGGGTTACTACTGACTTCATGTTTTCAGAAATCACTTCTGGAAGACTCTGGAAACCATATGGGATTCCAATGATTGATCCTGGGTAGGCCATGTGCAAGACAAATGCTTTACTTGCTACTAACCTCACTCTGGCCCCCTGAATAATCTTATTTTTCACCTTCATTGTTATGGCTTAGATCAACAAATGAAAAAAAGAAAGCCAAAGGTATTTCAAGTATTCCACTGAATCTTTGATTCTTCAAAAGCAGATCTTTCTACTCAAAATAAAGTCTAAAATGTAATATTATAAAAAGCTAAATGGGGGCCCGGAGAGATATCACAGCGGCGTTTGCCTTGCAAGCAGCCAATCCAGGACCAAAGGTGGTTGGTTCGAATCCCGGTGTCCCATATGGTCCCCCGCGCCTGCCAGGAGCTATTTCTGAGCAGACAGCCAGGAGTAACCCCTGAGCACTGCAGGGTGTTGCCCAAAAACCAAAAAAAAAAAAAAAAAAAGCTAAATGGATAAAAGTAAATCAAATAATTTTAAGCATAATAAACAAAACTTATGTACTGTCAAGGCTGGGAAACTTTTTTAAATGTCTATTTTATTTATTAATAAAATAATAAATATTTTATTTGGGGGCTGGATAAATAGGATAGTAAATAGTGTACTTGTCTTTAACAGAGCTGACCCATTTTCTATCCTAAGCACCATCTATGGTTTCCTAAGACCTTCCAGGAGTGACCTGAGTATAGAGTCAGAGCCAATTCCTAACCACTGCCTGGTATGACCCAATTCATAAACAAAAAATTAATTAAACTTAAAATATAATATCAGTAAGTATTTATATGTTTCTCATGCTAATAGCTGAAATGAAGCATTATCAAAACCCAGAAAGGATTTAAGGTGGCTGGATTTATCATTACTTTAAAGAAGAAAAATTTTCATTTTGATATTCATAACTAAGCTATATTATTTACTCTTTTACAGACCTATATCTCTATAACATTTGCCATAACTCTTATTACTTTACTACTTTGTATTAATACCATGCAACAGTATTTCATTTTTAATTTAAACTTAACTCCACAGAGATATAGGATATAAGATATTTAAAAAGCATTTGAAAATGCTTTTCAAATATCTGGTAAACTGGCATAGTCTGGCCCAAAACAATAATAAAGAAAAGATTTTTTTACCTCTTTGCTTTATTGTTACTGCATTCACTTAAAAATAGGTTAAGTTTTCAACATTCATAAAGTAAACACATTCAAAGAACTAATCTCTTTTTGATTATATATTTTAATTTTAAGTATTTATATCTAAATTTTTATTTTTAATTTTTAGTCCTGATATTTATGATGCTGGGACCAGAGTAGTTTCACAAGCGGTAGGGCGTTTTCTTGCATGAGCTAACCTAGGACGGACCGCGGTTTGGTTCAATTCCCCTTCATCCCATATGGTCCCCCAAGTCTGGAGTGATTTCTGAGGGCATAGCCAGGAGTAAACCCAGAGCGTCACCAGCTTTGACTCACTGTCACCAACATGTGAAGGTGAGAGAGAGATGGGAAGAGAGAGAGAGAGAGAGAGAGAGAGAGAGAGAGAGAGAGAGAGAGAGAGAGAGAGAGAGAGAGAGAGAGAGAGAGAGAGAGAAGAGAAGAGGAGAGAGAGAGACATTAAACACTAGAGTGTCAGTAATTTGAAGTATTTGCCAATGAGGCCAACATCATATTTTCATTTGAAGAGTACATTTAGAGAGGGTTCTTCTCAATTTATCAAAGTTAGTCCTGAGGGTAAATTATAGTTATTTTGGCTCTGAGCAGGTGAAAAGGGTATTTCTCAGTAGAATGATATTTCTGCTATGTTCAAATTATACTATACAATATTGATTATCATGCCTGCCAATAAGGCAGGAGTGGATACTAAGCCAGCTACCTTATTAAGAATAAGTGCATTTGTGTTTCAGATATTGACTAGTCATATTGTTGGAGCAAATATAGAGATCACATTCTGTACTTTTATGCAAAAATGATGAAATCATTGAAAGAAAATAAAACAAATAGATGAACTTTACAAATATGTTTTATTTCTACCAAAGCTTTAAATTCTGGCTTCAGGAGTTTTTTGGATTACTGAACTCTGAAATCAAAAGTCAAGCTAATACTTTTAAAAGGTCCCTTAGGCTAACATGGCAGTAAGTAATTTTATTTTTGCATTGCTTCAATTTTTCAAGTAAATATTGCAGTATTGCAGTCAGTTGGATTTCCCTCTGGGGAATTAATCCCTGTAGGGCTATTAGTCCTTATTATCTAGCAAAATAATTGATGTAAAAAGTTGAACTAACATCTCTTGTGTCACTGAACTCTTAAATGTTCTACATTCTAAAGACCCCTTCAATCCTTCTAAACTATTGCCTGAAAGAGGCATATTAAGACTAAATGTTGTCCACGTAGTTAATATTTGATAATATGTCTATAAGATATAAAATATTCAGACAATATAATTTATAGGTAATTTAATATGAGTAACATATCTGTTTCAATGCTCCCAGGCAAGATTTATACATAAATATAAAAGCAAGAGCAAGAGAGAAATCTGCATAATAATAGGACAAGTCAATTGTGTAAAAATACCTGGCTTTAAAAAGACATTTTAGGGGCCTGAGTGATATCACAAAAGAGAGAGCATTTGTTGTACACGATTGACATAGGTTTGAAACTCAGCATCCCATGTGGTTTCCTGAGCCTGCAAAAGTAATTTTGGAATGTAGATCCAGGAATAATCCCTAGGCATCACTGGATGTAGTCCAAAAACAAACAAAAGAAACATTTGATCCTTGTTTGACAGATATCTAGGCAACTTGAAGAGGAGATTCAGTTGATTCATTACCTGTGGCCTCATTCATCCACTTAACTGTTGGTTAGGCAGAGTGTCTTTTATTTTTTCATAAATCCAGTGATATGTTTTACACACAACACATGGGAACAGCAGACATTTCAAGGAACAAGCTAGATTGATGACACCCAGTTATTAAGAATGACCAATCTTATTTTATTGAAGAGAGACACTATTTTTCCTGATAAAGAAAACTGCATATTAAATGAGAAATGAACCAGTCAGTTATCTCAAGTATATATTAATGCCTTATTCCTACCCAATTATTTAATTATATTAATCAAAATATTGACCTTCTTGACTAGAAATGGGGAATAGGATTTCCTTGAAGCAGATCTTCTTTTGTTTGAGAATTCCCGACAATATCTCATTATCTGACTTGGTCAAACCTTTTCTAAAAGTGAAATTCATAAAGCTGATGAATACAGATACTAAAGACTTAAACCATCCATCCCCCTGCCTGTTCTTTTCTTTTCTTTTTTTTTTTCTTTTTCTTTTGCAATTGCTATATAAGCAGGTCTGAGTAAATTTTTAGGGCATACACAATTCCTTCACTGCTCTATTTTTAAGATATCATAGTAATGAAGAAAACAAAAAATAATTAAAATGATTAAGAATCATCATAATAAAAGATGATAAGAAATATGTAAAGAGAAGCAAATACAAAGTTTCATATATGTAAGATATTTAAGAATTAGAAAATATTGAATAAAGATTAGCTCCATAGTAAAGTATATGCCTTGTATGCCTGAAGTCTTGAATTTGATTCCTGATGCTTAAATAAAAAATAATTGAAAAGCACACAATTAAAATATAAAAAAAATAAAATTGTTTCAAATGCCAGGTTGGACAAAAGAGTTCTACATTCTGTAAAACAAAACAAAACAACTCGGGGCTGGAGAGATAGCATAGGGGCAGGGCATTTGCCTTGCATGCAGCTGATCCAGGAGAGACACAGTTTGATTCCCGGCATCCCATATGGTCCCTCAGCCTGCCAGGGGTGATTTCTAAGTGCAGAGCCAGGAGTAATCCCTGAGCGCCGCCAGGTATGGCCTCAAAACCAATCAATCACTTAATAAAGTTTTAAAGAAATTTTAAAAAGTACAACTACAACTAATTAAAAATATGATAAGACAGACTGGAGCATAAACTAATAGAATGATCATAAAAACACTCATATAGATTTACTTAAATAAAACATTGTAAGTAAATATTTCTGCTGCTACAAGCAAAAAATTGAAGGCTCTACAATATACCTGATATATTCCTGGGACATATATGTGATATATACATATAGGTATATAAACATATATAATTTTGATTCATAGCTGGAGAATAATGATATTTGTAGGTGTGATTAAGCTTTTACATTTGGTAGGGTTGTTGGAGTTTTCAGTGGTAAAAAGAATTTCTTTGAAAATGTGAGGCACAAATTTTAATCCTGTTACTATCTCATTTTCCCTGAATCTGATCTCCATATCTCTCCATATTTGTTTGTCTTTCCAGGATATACAGTATTGTATGTAATCTCTGCACACCAGCACCAAGTTCTTGTAAACATAACAACTAAATGTGTCAACAAAAATGTCACCAGCACTGTAACCAAGTAACTGTGGTTTTTGATTAACAACACAACCAAGGATGTGATCCTTGTTAAACCGTTTGAGGAGGAACCAATTATAAAATTTGTGAAGCACAGAAGTACTTTTCAAGTACTATCACCAAGTATATGCACCTTCTGGGTTTACAAGACAAAAGTGGCAAAGGAGAAGGAGAATTAAAAAAAATAAGATTAAGAATTTTAAAAAGAAAAGAGTATTCTATATTATTCCTTATTCTTCTATATTCTTCTATATTGTTTAATTGGACTCAAGTTTATCACAAAGGTTTTATAAACTAAGATATTTTCCAACTATAGTCAAGGACATGTGTTACAGTAGAAGAGTGAGACAAATGGATGGTTGCTGATTCTAAAGATAAAAAGACCAGGTTAGGAAAAAATCTAAAGGAACATGGCACATACTTTGCATTTAGAGCATCAAAATTAAGTTCCCCATTTCCCAGAGTCCTTAGAGAAATACTGGAGAATGATTCACAACATAAAACTTGTACACCCCTGAGCACTTCAGAAGTGTGACGCCACCCCCCCCCCCAAATTAAGAGGCTTCAGGTTAAAAATAACTCAGTAGAAAATGTTAATGAAGAAAACAATCTACCTCAAAGCTTCAAAACAGAAGACATTCAGTAGACACTGATAATATTCTACTGAAATTCATCATGCATATATAAAAGCATGTATGTTTATATGCATGCTCATATAAATGTATATACAATACATGTTGAAATAAAATAGTACTTATTGAATAAAATTTAAATATATTTAGATTTCTGTGTGTGTGGAGAAAAGAGAGGGCGAGAGAGAGAAAGAGAGAGAGAAGGCATGCACATATTTCTAGAGTGAAAAACACAAAAGAGATATGAGGAAGCAAATATGGGGAGGAAATATCTCAGAATTCTATTGAAACAATATTTTTATGTAGATGATTGTGAGACTAGCTCTAAAATTTTTATTAATTCTATAAAAATAGTTATCACCCAGGCAAAGCCAAAATAATATTTGAGAAAATTCTTAGAAAAACTTTCAATGTTATTTAAATATGTAATTGAATAAAAATGAAAGAATTGACTATAATTGTTTTTTATGAAGCAAAAAATAAATACATGTAAAGAATAACTGTAAAATGTCTTTCAATATATTTAATGTGCATTAGGTTTATTGAAAGTGTTTCTGATGCATTGTCTAATTTAATATCAAAACAATGATTAGAAGCAGTTTTTAGATTACACAGAAATGAAATTAAATACAGGGAGTGAAGAATGAACAACTGGTATGTGAGCACATCTAATGCTGTTCTGTAACTCTTATTTAAATATCCTTAACTTTATTTTAACTTTTTTTCTTTATTTAAACATCTTGATTACATAAATGATTGTGATTAGGTTTCAGTCATGTAAAGAACACCCTCCTTCACCAGTGCAACATTCCCGCCACCAATGTCCCAAATCTCCCTCCATCCCACCCCACCCCCACCTGTGCTCCAGACAGGCTTTCCAGTTCCCTCATTCATTCACATGATTATGGTAGTTCTCTGTGTAATTATTTCTATAGCTGCACTCACCACTCTGTGGTAAGCTTCATGAAGTGGGCTGGAAGTTCTAGCCCTCCTCTGATTGTCTCTGAGGATTGTTGCAAAAATGACTTTTATTTTTCTTAAAACCCATAGATGAGTGAGACTATTCTACTTCTCTCACTCTCCCTCTGACTTATTTCACTCAGCATAATAGATTCCATGTACATCCATGTATAGGAAAATTTCATGACCTCATCTCTCCTGACGGCTGCATAATATTCCATTGTGTATATATACCATAGTTTCTTTAGCCATTTGTCTGGTGAAGGGCATCTTGGTTGTTTCCAGAGCCTGGCTATTGTGAATAGTGCTGCAATAAATATAGGTGTGAGGAACGGGTTTTTGTATTGTATTCTTGTGTTCTTAAAAGTATAAATCTCAGTTAATATTTATTTATAAACTTTTAATTACTATTATGTAAAAATATAAATAGAGAAAAGATAAAGGCATGCTTTTGATTATTTTATATTTTTAAATTTATTAATTTTTATTATTATGTTTTTTCATAGAAATAATGAATCCATAATTTTTATTTTGAAATGTTGATAATTAGACAACAGTGATTTTATGTATTTTAATTTTGAAATGGCACCTGTCTATCAAAATCTAGCATAGTTTTTTAAATTTATTGCTAATAAAACATGCCAATCATAATAAACAAACGAATAATAATAAGATGTAGAGCAGAAATCTATAAAGAGTGGCAAATGTAATAAATATATTATGTCAATATGCATAACTACACTTTCAAAAAATTTTAAATACATTTATTATTATCTATATACAAATTTCTTTCTGTGGGGCAAGGCAAATGGATTCCAGAAGCAGCCAGAATATCTAACATAAACAAGAAATGGGTATTACCTCAACTGGAGAACCAGAGTCTTACAACTAAATTCCTAGGCAGTTCATCAAAAACGTTTGACCAACACCAAAAGCATTCATCATTCCTAAATCCATCCCCAAAAAATGCCCTGAGAGAAACATGTCAAATAAAAGGACCATCTTTAAATCTTTCTTAATCAATGTACTATCTGCCAGGGTGTCATGCTGTAGAGTTAGGAAGACATTCATGTTGCAAGTGAACAGTACAAATCTAGCTAAATATAGACAATAAACATTTGAAGATTTGTTTGATATATCTTTGAGTTTTTTTGAGTCTGTATTATGCAAACACCCTAAATTTTATATTTAAGAAAAAAATCAGAACATTAGAACAAACAATACCTGCACAGATCAGAGAGATTTAGATGGCTGAATATGCAATATGCATTAGAGACACAAATATTAGGAATCATTTTGCTGAAGTGCATAGTATAAGAATACATAAATATGCATTCGGGATGTTACTGAATTTTTCTTTGCATTAGAAGATAAAAAATTCAACATTACAATAAAGGACAAAATGTATATTGAAACAACAAAACTTACTTAGGTGATAAGTTTTTTTGGGGAGCCACACCCAGTGATGCTCAGGTGTTACTCCTGGCTATGCACTCAGAAATAGCTCCTGGTTTGAAGGACCATATGGAACGCTGGGGGATCATCCTAGGTCAGCCATGTGCAAAGCAAACACCCTACCGCTGCACCATCACTCCGGCCCTATGTTTGTTTGTTTTTGTCTTTCTGATAATATAGTATATTTTTAAGACTCATGAAGCTATTGCAAAAAATGATCACTGTATAAGGCATAGAGAAAACACATTTAAATTCTAAGGGAAGCAATTTAACTAGCATTTGATTTATTAAAAGAAAGAAATTTATTTCCTTTGGTAATGTAGAAATGTAGTTTGAAAGAATATCAATTTCAGTGTCATTTTGTTCACATAATCATTTCATAATATGTACTAGACACTATTTTACTTTTGGGATGTTTTGGGGTCACAAACTGTGCTCAGGGCCTGAGATCCATTCTCAGTAATAGTCTTCTTGGCAGACTGGCTATTCAATGAAGAGAAAGGGGTTAGTTGTGCCCTTTTGACAGTACCTTGTGTAAAATAGTCTGCTTTTTAAATAGAAAAATATACTATGCTTACTCTAAATACATGACAACTAAGCATGTATATTACAAATATGTAATAAATAAATTATATTTCTCACAACTTTACATGAACTATAGTGATAGTGACTAAATTCATACCTTTTACTTAAAATATGAAAAAAATGAACATGAGTTACTAAAAGCTCAAATTGTTCTTGAACTTATTGTATGCGGGAACAGGTATGTCAAAATTCTTTAGGTAAATGTATAATATTTACAATCTAGCATTTGTTATATTTGCTACTCTCACATTTGGGTGTTATGTTGTTTGGTATTATTATGAATAGAAGAGCTTATTTATTTCATTTTACAACGTGATTTAATTTTGATAACATTTATGTTGCTAAATGAAGGAAAACATAATATTAATCACAAAATTAAAAAATTAGTCACCTGAAATTATAAAACTAATTTAAATGATTTTTGATATATTGGAACTATTTCTATTGGAAGTAATATGAATTATCATATGTTTGCATTTTATATTTAATATAATTATATTTAGTACAATAGTATTTTAGTACTATAGTCTTTGCACAATTATATACTTTTGTAAAACTTTTTTATGTATTAAATATTTTACTTACATCAACTATAGTATGAAAGCTGTCTTTCTGGGAAAGACTTAACCAATTATATATTTTAACATAAGTACTTTAATTGAAATTGAAGTAGTTTAAAGTTTGAATTTTCATTTGTAGTGACTAGAGAATCATTACAAAATATACAATAATATGCTTTAAGGTTAAATTTTTCGCATTTTAAGTTTTTAATAAAAATTGCTACAGATACATTTGTCACATTATTTCTTAATGTTTACAATTAAGATAAAATTGCTATCATTTTGCTATCATTCAAATGCTGACAAAGGGGCCAGAGAGACAGCACAGAGGGTAGTATACTTTCCTTGCATGTGCCTGATTCCAATTTGATCCTCGGCATTATGTATGGACTCCCGAATAGTCAAGATGATTCTTGAGTGCAGAGAGAGTAGTAAACTCTCAAGTAACTCTGGGTGTGTCTAGCTCACCACAAAAATTGATGTGACAGTTATAACAGTCCTTATTATTCAGGACCATATGTGAAAAAATGAACAAACTATATATTAAAGACCTCTTTTAATTATGAAGCACTAATTTCTTTATTAAGAACCTACTACAGGGGCCAGAAAAAAGTACAGTGGATAGGAAGCTTACTTTGCTTGCAATCAAATGTTTCATCCCAAGCATCTCTATGGTACTCCAGGCCTGCCAGGAGTGATCTCTGAGTAGAGAAACAGGAATATCCCCTGAGCATTTCTGAGTGTGTCCCAAAATCTAAAACTCAAATTAAAAAAACAAACAAACAAATAAACCTATTACTAAGTTCACAGGATAAACTGATTATTCAATGAGAATTTAAAATGGAAACAATTGGAATGAACTAGAACACATCATAAAATGATGTTTTATATTCCTAATAATTTAATAAAATAATTCATAATTACATGTAAAATAATTGTATATATCAAAATAAATATTATACCACAGGAAATTAGTATCACCATTGCAACTCAATAGACAAACATGTGTATTTGATGGCTTAATGGTTGAGGATAATGACTAGAATCTCTGTGAAGATATCAAAGTCTGGCTATGACACTTACTAGATTTGGGATTTAATAATTTGCTAAACCTCTATACCTGACCATCATAATATTTATAATGGGGTAATAAAGTTATTTTGAGTTTTATAAGTTAACATTTGGGGAATAATTTTAATACTATCAATAGAGCATGTAATCAAAAAATTTTATTGTTATTTTACTGCTATCATAGTGACTAAAGACATATTAGTAAGGAACTTTAACCTTTTTTTCTCTAATTTGCTTGTGGAGGGTGTCATACCAAGCAGTGCTTGAGCACAAGTCCCAGTTTAGTAGTTGAATGTTGCCCTCAGGGGTCTCAAGAAATTCTATGGTGCCAGGGATCAAAACCGTTGATCATGCATGAAAATATGAAGTCTGTTCCTTTATGCTTTTCCCCAGCAAAGCTAATTAGTTGAGAAAGATTCTGGAGACCTTCTGAGCTCCATTCTATACAACT
Organism: Suncus etruscus; assembly: GCF_024139225.1. Lineage (NCBI taxonomy): Eukaryota > Metazoa > Chordata > Mammalia > Eulipotyphla > Soricidae > Suncus > Suncus etruscus. The sequence goes on along the minus strand of NC_064860.1, from coordinate 85,059,642 downwards.
TTATCCAAAACTATTATGAGCTATGATAAGGTAGAATTAGAATAAAGAAAGTATTGAATACCAATTTTTACTTGAAAAAATATATATGTTGTATCTTTTAGAGATAGGGGTTTTAGAAATAAATTAAATGCTGCTTTATATGTTTGTGATGAAAATTAGCATGATTTAATTAATTTAAAATGAGCATGGTTTAGTATTTAAAAAACAAGTGAATCACATATGCTGTCAGCTATAGCAGATGTTAAGACATTGAGAAAATCCCCCTCGAGAATTTATTGCATTTTATTTTACTTAGTGTTATATTTGGTTTGGGAGTCACCCCTGGGAGTGCTTTGCAGCTACTTCTGGTTCTGTGCTCAGGGATAATTTTTGGTGATATTTAGGAGAACAAGCTATGCCAGGGATCAGTTTCCAATTTCCTGAATACAAAACATGAACTCAGTACTTTTAATTTAGCTTTCTGGCCTCAGTATTGCACTTTAAAGCAAATGAAATTAGCGCATAGTCAATATTAGAAGGAAATATAGACATTACTAACATGATTTCATAAATGATAGATCCATTTATAGTTACAGATTTTATCAAATGTTATTTAATAAAATGTAATCTTAAGTGAACAGTAGATTATCATCTATAATTGAGTTGTTTTCAAAAATTAACAGTTCACAATGAAGTGAGTTAGAATTAATAGAAGAAGCAAATTAAAAAAGATTATGGCTACATGCAAAGGAGTTCAGAAAAAAAAACTATTTTTTGGGAATGTGGTTTTTCAGTCATAACCAAGCATTGTTCAGGATATATTCTTTGCTCTGGCAGGGAGAATTCCTGATACTTCTCAAAGAACATATGCAGTCTTAGGTATCTAAGAACCAGGTTTGGCAATATCATGGCTTATACCTTACATTCTGTCCTCTTTTTGACCTTGGAAATATTATAAAAATATTGTATACATTTATAGGGCCCGGAGAGATAGCACAGCGGCGTTTGCCTTGCAAGCAGCCGATCCAGGACCAAAGGTGGTTGGTTCGAATCCCGGTGTCCCATATGGTCCCCCGTGCGTGCCAGGAGCTATTTCTGAGCAGACAGCCAGGAGTAACACCTGAGCACTGCCAGGTGTGGCCCAAAAAAAAAAAAAAAATATTGTATACATTTGTAAGCTTCATCCCTACTAGAAATATTCTACTTGTGTAAATATAGGGGTGTATTTGTGTTTAAGATTTATATTATTTCATCAAGCAACTGAATACTGTGAACTTAGAGTACCTGACCCATACTTTGAAAAAACACTGGTTTAAATTACCATGTATTTTATTTATTTTATTTTATTTTTTTGGTTTTTGGTGAAGCTCAGAGGATATTCCTGGCTATCAGCTCAGAAATTGCTCCTGGCGAGGAGGACCATATGGAATACTGGGGATCGAACCCAGGTCTGTGCTGGGTCAGCTACATGGAAGGCAAATTCCCAACCGCTGTGCTATTTCTTTGGGCCCTACAATGTATTTTTATGTCTATAAGGGTAAAGTCTTTGCTGAAAGGTATTAGCTAGGTTATTAATCAATAAAGAGGAGCAAGAAAGAATACAAGACAAACATAAAAACTACTATAAAAAGTAAGTTATTTTAAGCAAATAAGTAGCTCAATATATCACCCATCAAAAGTTTATTTTTAATTGAATTATCAAAAAAACATACCAAAATGCACCCAAATTATAAATAATCAAAATGTCCTCAGTTGTTCTTACTCTGTGGGTTAGATCTTCCCATGAACTTTTCATTTTGCCTACCAAGTTTTCCAGTTCTGACAGTTCTGTTTATATTTTCCTCAGTTTAGTTCACATAGCCTCTTGTGTTTTATTGGTAGAATGTTTCATTGTTTTTTTGAATTTGTTGAATAACCTAAGTATTCCACTTTGAAATTAATTTCATAGGTGCTGTTTTGGGAGTTACTATTGAATGCATCTGTAGGATTGCAATCTTCACCAAGAAGATATGGTAGGGTTTTATCATGCTTTATCATGGTTTCTTTTGTAGAGTCAGGTGTTTCTTTCCTAATTCACTGTGATTTATCTCCAATGCCATTAAGGTGTCATTGGAACTTATTTGAGTGAGATTTTATCTTGTGGCCAATTAAGTGGCTACCTGCTACCTGGGTGAGTGAGCTATAATCTATTTGTTAAAAGGAATTAGGCAGCTCAGTCTGTAGACAGGGATATCCTGTTTCCTTAAACTTTCTGGCCACTTGCTTGCTCTCCTACATAGGTATCTGAATTTCTCTGTATTGATCTCTTAAATCCATTAAATATGGAAGTTTAAACCGTGCTGTCAATGGGCATATTAAAAATGTTGACAAGGCCAGAGTGATAGCAGAGTGGGTAGGATTTTTGCCTTGCATGTGGCCAACCAAAACCTGACCTTTGATCCTAGCATCTCATGTGTTCCCCCGAGTCCGCTAAGAGTAATTTCTGAATACAGAGTCAGGAGTAACCCCTGAGCAAGGCTGGGTGTTGCCAAAAATAAAAATGAAACGAACGTTTCGAAGTTTAGGAATCTGAAAAAAGAAAATAGTCATTGGCCTCGGCAACACTCCAGGAAACAGTCACAAGATATTCCATTAGCAGATTTTAATCACATTTTTTTATTCTTCATTTTTGAAGTAAACAATAGTTAAATGCACAAACCATGTATTCTACCAGATTGACTAAGTGTGATTTGTTTTTGTTTGTTTGCCTGTTTTAAAGTAGAGAAAAGTAAAATGGCCTTGTTTGGTCATTGTATTTTATAATAATTGGATTACAATTTTAGAGCTTTGGTAGACAGAAACATTTACTGCCTCATCATAGCTGTCAGGCTAGATCCTAAAAACTGAGAATATAATGCCATGCTAATAATGGTAATCTTTGCATCAGTATTAAATTTAAAAGAGAGATCTGCAGTATTTTCCCTTTTGAGCTTGATTCTTTGGCCACATATAAAATAAATATTAAAGTGATAGAAAGATGAGACAGAATGTTTGGTTGAGATCACACATGAGAAAAATGTGAGTGACTTAATACCAAATAAAATTTCTTGTCCTTACAAGTCAGGGACTAATATCTGTTTTACTATGAATTTGGTTCCATCAAGAACTTGAATAGTATTGGAAGTAGTTTTCTTCCAAATCTTTCAGGAAAACACTGTAATTAGTGCTGTTTTAATTTTGCTCTTGAATACTAAGCCCAGCTAAATTCCCTTTCAATAATCTACGAAACTCTACAGCAATGAAGAGGAATTTGTAAAAAAACAAAAAACAAAACAAAAAAAAAACAAAACAAAAAAAAAATTGGGGCCGGAGAGATAGCATAGTGGCGTTTGCCTTGCAAGCAGCCGATCCAGGACAGAAAGTGGTTGGTTTAAATCCCAGCGTCCCATATGGTCCCCAGTGCCTGCCAGAAGCTATTTCTGAGCACATAGCCAGGAATAACCGCTGAGCAAGCCGGGTGTGGCGCCAAACACTCCCCCGCCCAAAAAAAAAAATTCGATGTTACTTGCAATGCATCTGGAAAACAAAATATGCCTTGAACAATTAAAATTGTGTTGCAATTATTCATTTTTTGGTTATTGGGTCACACCCGGTGACTCCCAAGGGTTACTCCTGGCTATGCGCTCAGAAATCGCTCCTGGCTTGGGGGACCATATGGAATGCAGGGATGGAACCAAGGTCCGTCCTGGGTCAGCCCTGTGCAAGGCAAAAGCCATACCACTGCACTATCACTCTGGCCCCATATACTGCTATTTTCTCATATAAATATATGTCTAATGATATATGTATATAAAACATAAAGTATATTGATGAATAATATAAATGATCTATTTCTATATATATGCCAATTTGGTAGTAAAGGTTGAATAGTTGCTTTCTTCTGTATAAAATAGATTTTAACTGGGCCTACAAATTCTTTACTTCTAATTATTCCTGCTTTGTCCTAATAGATCATGTAAGTATCTCTGTGACTGCACTTAAATGTGGACAAAGTATATTCTGTTACCTTTAATATATTTTCAACATAATTTCAAATCATTATTTAAGCGAATTAATTGTATAGGCATTCATATTTTTATATGTTTTTCTTTATATAATTAAAAGCATTATTTTAATATAATGTGTGTGGCATTTATTAAAATATTATTTAGTATGTGGTATCAGAGCAGCCAACCAAAAATCTGTATCACTGAGTTATAATGTTAATTTTACTTACTGTTAAGTTTTAACATTTTCATATTTTATAAAATATATCTCTGCCAAAAAAATATATCTCTGCCAAGTAAGAAATGAAATAATGAAGGAAACATGGAAAGAAGAAAGGAAACATGGAAGGAAGGATGAAAGGAAGGGATGGAGGGAGGAAGAATATGGTAAAATACTTTAAAATAAATCTAATATTACTAATATTTATCTTTCTTTGAATTAATATTTTTCCAACAATTATGACAAAAAATTAAAATGCATGCTTTAAACATGTTTATGATGACATACTTTTATATTTTAGGTTTTTATTTATTTGGTTTTAACATAATTTGGAAGAATAGAATAGCATCCCACATAAAGGAATGAATAATAAAACTAAAGACCTATTCATTACATATAAATAGTAATGTTCTATAACCTCATATTTGTATATTCTAGGTAAATTCACAATTATTACTGCATTTATAGCCCTAATTATCAAGCAGTCCTATCTTAGTCTTTAGTTTTTGTCCTTTCGTGGCACTAGTCTTCCATCTGACATCCTACATATTCTCCCATCTGATATAATCCTCCATTTCTCATTTGATACAGATTATATCTGGACTATATCTCAGACTAGCTATATAGTCTCCATCTCCCATCTGATATAATCTTTCTTTCAAAAATGTCCACATCTGTGCATGAAGTATGTATTTGCTATGATTAACCACTACAGAACTGCTCCTATTTGGTCCCACTAAAATAACACAGATGGTGGCACTTCTTTGTGACTTCAAATCCTACCAAATATCTTTGCTCTGGTTGCAATTCTATAATATCTCCTTCTGTTATAATCTGCATTTCCTGTTTTTTTTTTCTCTCAAAATGTATAGAGTCTTTGTGAGTGTGATTGAGGAAGGATCAACTGAAATGTTGAATCTGAAAAGCCTAAAATACATCTGCTCCTAGAATTATACCCCCACTTTTCATCTAAGGAACTTCCTTACATTTTCTTTTCCTTTAAAATATTTTTGGACCACACCACACAATACTCAATACTCAGTGCTCAAGGTTTAGACTTGTCTGTTCTCTCAAAAATCACTCTGTTTAGACTGAGGGGATAAGATAGGAATTATATCTCAGTCTGCTAATGCACAGAGAAATTGCTCTACCACCTGATTAATGACTAATTAAGATCTTTAACTTCTATCTCAATACAAATAAAATATAAGCCCAGGCACTTCTTTTTTGAATTCTATATTACCTTATTAAGAATTCGACTCGTATTAGAGACTGTTCAAACTATCCATTTTATTATTATTTTTGTATCAGTGATTGAATGAAAAGTGTAAATTTATCAATAATTTTCAATAACAAGCATGGTATTTTACAGTATATAGTCAATAGTATGTGCTTTAAGGCATTTCATGTATTTAGAAGTTATTTGAGACTTTATTCTGTTGAGAACAAAAAAAAATTTAGAAAATAGTATGCCATTAATTAGGTAAATAAAATATTTGAAATATTTATAACATATTTAAGTTAATTTTAATCAACAGTTTTACTTTTAAATATAGTTTACTCATTGAAACTATTTGTTATTATTTTCAAAAGCAATAGTTTGTTTCCAAAATTTGATTTGTTATAAGATAACTCATTTTGAATTTATTGAATGATACTCTTTATAACAGTGTAGGGACTATTTGGTTTTTATTTTATTTTTAATAAATATGTAAAAATATTTACTATATCTATAAATATAGTTCACTTGTCTTTCTCCATCTTCTCTTTAATTTTCATTTAATTTTTATATAACCTTGTATATCACTAGGCAGATATCATAAACTTTCTTATAATTAAAAAGTTTTACTTTCTTATAATTAAAAAGTTTTACTTTCTCCTGACCCAGTAGGAGAGGATATTCTTATAGGCTTTATTCTTCACTTGAATAAAGTATTTGACATTAAAATAGCTAAAAATATGAGTTAAATATTTATGCATCATATTATCTGTAAGTCCTAATTTCCACAATGTGATGAATGAAAAACAACAACAACAAAAAAGGAAAATGTTTCTATTTCCTGGTCAGTTTCAATTTCAACTCACATTTCTTTGTCATATGCTATTTATAAAATAGTCAATATGAAGTGACTATTGTCCTTTTGTAAGTCATGTGTACGAAATACAAGTGTATGAATGAATGCTCAAAACATATATATTGCTCAATCAGTTCTAATTCACTGACAATAATCTAATAAGAAAAAGCGACATTTGTCCAGTTTTGAAGGAAACCTATTTCTGTGTCATGAGGACAAAGTGCCCCTCCAAAACCTTGCATAAAATGCCCTTTTATCACATGACTTTCAACTTCTGTTCTCAGTTTCTTCATCATTCAACTGAGGATTGTACAAAAGCTTCTCTGATATCCAGGCTAATGGGGGAGACAGAAGATTCTATTGTCTTCATATGAATTAGCGATCTGAATAAAGCAATGTCTGTGTTTGAAACGTTAATGCTTCATTTTTAATTTAGGTTCTGGATATTATTCGGTTCACAGTAAAATTAAATTTCAACAGTATAAACATACAGTATGCATTTCTAGTTAATAGATTTGATAATTCAGAATCATTTGCTATTTGGTAAAGTACATTCATGATTATTTTTATTTTAACTGTCCTCTAAACCTTCACTTACCAAGTAAAAAAATAATACTTAGGAAAGGTACTTGGGCACTGATTACATAATCTAAAGCTCCTGATTTTTTTTAAGCATATTATTTGATGTTGGAAATGATTATGGTACATGCAAAGTGACTAATTAAGATCCCTAATTTCTATTTATGATATACAACTAGGATATAAGTCCAAGTTATACTTTATTGGAAAAGAGTACATGCAGAATTGAAGTAGTAGATTTCTGCTTTCTTATACAGACAACCTAAGTTTAATCAGGGAAACAAACATATTCCCCTGTACTTTGCCAGGAGCGATCCCTGAGCATTGAACAGGAATAATCCCTGAGCAACCATGGTGTGGCCAACCCCCAAAAGATGAAATCTGCTAAATCTGAGAAACATGTAATACAATTTTGGGTTAGTGTTTATGGAGAAGGATAACAGTGTAGTCTTATAAAGATATAATTAGAAATCAGAAATTATGTAACATAATTTTACTGTTCTACAATCAAAAATAATTTTATTTGACATATTTAAAATCTTAGTGAGGGCCCGGAGAGACAGCACAGTGGTGTTTGCCTTGCAAGCAGCCAATCTAGGACCAAAGGTGGTTGGTTCGAATCCCGGTGTCCCACATGGTCCCCCGTGCCTGCCAGGAGCTATTTCTGAGCAGACAGCCAGGAGAAACCCCTGAGCACTGCTGGGTGTGGCCCAAAAACAAAAAAACAAAAACAAAAACAAATAAAATCTTAGTGATACATATGCCAGATTAATTTAAGAAAAATGTAAAATATATTACGTAAATTAGAACTATCTTCAGTAAGCAGATAATGTTAAGTGCACTTGGAAAACACCAAATATACCCAAATAAAGGCACTAGTAATATTTTGAGGCAGCCTAAAATATTTTGTATTCAACACATTTTCTGATGCTGTTCTAAATATTATACCTAAATATATGTACATTAATTTTCTTTCAGCACTCAGAAGCTGTGACTTTCTTTAAAAGATATCATTTTAAGATGTATTTTCACTTTGCTTTTTTCGTATCATTTCTTATTGTTTTCCCAATATTGATTCATATTAAGCAATAATTTGGGTAATAAAATACATTTTTCCTTGATATAATATGTTAGTGATTTTCTTTGTTTTTGAAATGTTTTAAAAATTGCATTTATTAGTAATTTTTGACAAGTCACTCCATAACCTAGAGAGTTTAAACAATAATAATGATCTACTTGTTTATGTGGTTAAGATACCCAGAGGTGCTTAGGTGGCTCCCATTGGCTCTGAGACTCATGAGTTGAATTTGATGCATTGGTTGATGGGTTGTAGTTCTCTCCAAACTTGTTTGGGGAAACACAAACTTCCATGTGACTTACATGCTCTGCAGAGGACTTCTCTCCCCCAAGGCTGTTTATGCACTGGCATAGTGGTTCTCTGGGAGGTGGGCAATTCGTTAAAGTCAGTTTCCACAATCTTCTTAAAGTCCCATAATGCAAGAGACAGCTGTGATTTCTCCTCTTACCTAATGGCACATCAGAATTGAGACACTAATGCAGATTCATTAGGGGAAGGGAAACTGAGCCTGACTTGCTGAGAGCAAGAGAACCGAAGAAGACATAAGCACACAAACATTTAAAACCACAGCAATGTATTCAAAGAAAAAACTCAATTTAATAAGGAAAAGACCCATCGCTTACAATAGGAAAACTCTTGGACAAAAAGTGCAGTAAGATATGAAGGAACTCTGGATCCATTTGGGTCAGTGGGATGAAATGAAATCCCCACCTGTGTTTCATACGTTGTGGAGCAAAAATTAGTTAGATCTCAATTCGCCTAAATGAAGGTTATGTATTAATAGAACATATGTCCTTACCCCCACTGGACACAGATGGAAGTTATGTTCCTATCTCTTTTTTAGAGATTAGGGCCTGTGAAACTGATTTCTGGCTAATAAAAGGTGGGCAGAAGAGAGATCCACAACATAAAATCTCCCAACATTCTGTGTTATCTTTTGATTAAAATTAACATTAGAGATGACTGTGGGGCCAGTACAAGAGGAGACCAGTTTCCCAAATCAGCAATTGGAATTACCCTCATAGAAACACCCAATGTTGGGGCCGGAGAGACAGCATGGAGGTAAGGCATTTGCCTCACGTGCAGAAGGTCAGTGATTCGAATCTCGGTTTCCCATATGGTCCCCTGGGCCTGCCAGGAGCGATTTCTGAGCATAGAGCCAGGAGTAACCCTTTTTTTTTTTTTTTAAAAAAAAAAGAATATTTTATTTAAACACTTTGATTACATACATGATTGTGTTTGGGTTTCAGTCATGTAAAGAACACCACCCATCACCAGTGCAACATTCCCATCACCAATGTCCCAAATATCCCTCCTCCCCACCTAGACAGGCTTTCCATTTCCCTCATACATTCTCATTATTAGGACAGTTCAAAATGTAGTTATTTATCTAACTAAACTCATCACTCTTTGTGGTGAGCTTCCTGAGGTGAGCTGTAACTTCCAGCTCTTTTCTCTTTTGTTTCTGAAAATTATTATTTCAAGAATGTCTTTCATTTTTCTTAAAACCCATAGATGAGTGAGAACATTCTGCGTCTTTCTCTCTCTCTCTCTGACTTATTTCACTCAGCATTAACAGATTCCGTGTACATCCATGTATAGGAAAATTTCATGACTTCATTTCTCCTGACAGCTGCATAATATTCCATTGTGTATATGTACCACAGTTTCTTTAGCCATTCGTCTGTTCAAGAGCATCTTGGTTGTTTCCAGAGTCTTGCTATGGTAAATAGTGCTGCAATGAATATAGGTGTAAGGAAGGGTTTTTGTATTGTAGTCTCAGCTAGCTCCTGTGAGGCAAACTGCACAAAGGTTTCCCCTGTTATCTTGCCCTCGGGGTCCACAGGCAATGTGATACCATTTGGCACAATTTCCAACCCTGAGAAGAACTGAACAATTGCTTCCTTGGTGCATACAAATGGTAGTCCTCTAAGTCCCACGAAGCCATCATTAGTGGTGTTGGCTCATTAGCGGTGTCAGCGCTGTTGGGACCGTTGTGCTTCAACACCCAATCCATCTCGGTTCTGTGTGACTTGAACACCTCAATGTACCGGTGTCCCATGCTCTCCCTGTCTTTTTTCAGGGCCGGTTTGACATCATCTTCTGATTCAAGTTCAACAAAAGCCTCACCACTCTGCCTGCCTTCTCTAGTGTAGATAAAATGAACACCTGCTGCTCCATCATGAATCATGCAGTCGGAGAGGAAATTCTGCACATCTTCAATAGAATAGAACCATGGCAGGCCACGGAGCTTGACTACAAAGCCTTCACCTCCCTCAGGGCCCAGCATCATGGACACTATGGGGCAGAAGTCAAACAAACAGGTGCAGATTTTTAAGGCTTAAAAGCCCAAGGGGTTATGTATGCCCACAGCTGGGAGAGGCTTCTGGAAGGCAAAGATCTGTCCTTTGATCTGCCTCAGGAAGACGCCGCGCAGAGCCTAGCAGAGCGGAGCCAGGCCGAGAGACCTCCTTCCACGACACCGATGGAAGGACCCCATTTTAGTGATTTTCTAAGAGAAATATATACACATAACTAATGTTTTATCTAAATTCTCTTCAGAAAGAAGCAAAAATTTTTATGTGTCATATATTAATAATTTTTACCTAGATTTTATCATTTTATTCTGTAGCACAATTATTCACTTTTCTTACTTTAAACAAAGTTATATGTAATTGGGATGTTAATATTAATCTGTAAGATATATATGCATATATTCTTCACTTACTGTTATAAGGCTGTAATATAATATAATTTAAGCAAAGTTTGTAATTTTAGGGTAACAATTTATTTTTATTTGGTGTAAATAAAATCTTTTAAACATTGACATTTCCCTTGAATATAGATCAATAAAACATTATTCTAGTTTCTAAAAGACTTTCGAATATATTTTATCAGAAGGTCTGACTCCATGTACTGGTTGCATAAAGGCACTTAGTTTAAATAATAATGATAATTTAGTATCACAGGAGAAAATGATTATGATGTATTTTAGTCAATTGCACATACTTAAGAAATATATAGAGTTCTTCAGATGATTTCTGGTGAATAAATGATAATTCTATCAAAGCCAATGTTCTGTTTTAAAAAATATTTCAAGAAACTCAAGAATATGTGTGAACTTCTCAGAGAATCATTATTTGGGATTTTTGTTCAACATTCTCAATTAAATAAATGACACAGAGAATAGCATTCCAATATTCAATTTATTCATCAAATAACTCCTTTAATATATAAAGTCCTTAGCTGCAAGAAACTGTTTTGTATGTCTGGAATGATGGACATGTTAATTTTAATGAGTGATTTAGGAAACAATCTTCTCGAGGTCACTGTGGAGATAATCTCATCAGACATCATATTAACTCTTATTTGAAAAAGACTATTCCTTTCCCTCTGGTAAAAAATAAAACAACAAATAAATCAATGAAATAACACCCAAACTAGTGTTTATTTTAAGGAATAATAAGGAGGTGAGATGTGGACTTGAATTTTAGTTTAAATTTTAAATATGATTATTTCATTTGCTCCCTCAATTTAGAGGCTATCTCTGATTTTGGACACATTTTAGACATGACAGATCTGGAAAACTAGGTGACTGTACTTTTCCTATCATGCACATAGTTCTCCTAAAACATGAGGTAAGAATTGCTAATCACAATCATTTTAATGCTCACTTTCTGTTCAGTGGAATGGGTTCATATTTTGGTAGTTACTATATTCAAGTTGGAAAAACTACTGTATGTTTTGAATTAGATTCAAATGAAGTTATAAAACATGTTAAAGAAGACAATGTAACACTGAAAGTAACTCACCTAGAAGGTTATTAAACCCCATAGAGCAAAGTAAGCATATAAAAGTTTCTGATTTACAGACCACTTATAGAAGCAACCAGAACTTTTCTTCAAAAGTTTCAGGTTGAGAAGGAGGACTTAATTCATAGTTATCAATAGTTTCGTTTAATGGAGCCACATATTTTCTCTATATTTGGTGAAAATCATGCAAGCCTTGTCGTGCATCTTTACTCCAAAAGGATAATTGTTGACCCTTGCTTTTTGGAATGCCTCTGTTTATACCATTAAAGTCTTTGTTTTTATTATACCTTATGTCATAATATCATTGTGTTCTTTCTCATATTCTGCTTTAAGATTGATAAGGGTTCTGAAAAGAGGAGTAGATGCAAAACCGACTTATTAGCCATCAAGAGTGTGAATGTAGCTAGATTAGAAAGGGGTTTACTAGGATAATGATAGTTGGAACTGGTTGCTCTAGACAGGAGCTAGGCATTAAAAGTAGAGACAGTAACAAGCAAGGGACTCCATTAATAATAGAACACAGTGGGACATGAGAGAGAGAGAAGCAAATTGTCCAACTTAGAGACGAGAGGGGTCGGAGTGGGGGTAGGAGGGATATTGGTGGTGCACTGGTGAAGGATGATTTTAGATTGTATGACTGGAACCCAACAATGAACAATTTTGTAACTTTGCTGCTTAAATAAAGCAATTAAAGAAAAAAATCAGACTTACTGTGTCAAACTGATTGCTCCTCTTTCTTCGTACTAGCATGTCTTTAAAAATCATGCATGCATATTTTGCCTTATATCCTGGATATATTTGAAAATCAAACTCCTCTTTACTTTTGTTTAAACATGTTCACACACTTTGCTTAGAAAATTAAAAGTAGAAATTATATTTGAGAAAAAATAAGACTTGGGAATATATGTTAAATACTCATTAAAAGTATGAGAAAAAGGATAGAAAAACAGAAAGAAGAACAAATAAAAACACTTGGAGAACTGAGGGTTAATTTTACTACCTAAAAAAGTAGTTGTTTTAGCTGATCATCATGAAATATATTATTCAACTGTCCTAGAGGACAGGGGTTAAGGGATCTTAGGTAAATTTTTGGTGTTCAGAAAGGATAGAACTAAGGTTGACACTAGTTGACACTAGATTGGTTCTGAAACTTTGTCTAAAACCCAACTATGAAAAACTTTGTAAATCACAATAGTTTAAATACAAATTAAAAAAATACAAAGCCATTTGTATCATCCATCAGCTGCTTTTTATGAGGTCCTAGTTTAGATGCAGAGGTGCATATGTAATTATTTTGTTGAAATTACTTTTTTTATAGTTTACTGACCTCTAATTACTGGCCTCTATTCTTGAACATCTTAGATGGCCTCACGGTTTCAACATTCTTGTCTTTGTTGACAGTTGAAATTTGTTGAATATTCATCACCAAGCATTTATAAAGTAGTTATAGTGTGCCAAGCATAGATTATGAAAATAATAGGTAATCAATAAAATGCTGCACTAGCCTAGTGACTAATTCTGAACTCACATTGATTTTGTTACTTTGGGTTCTCAATGATACAATATTTTTTGATGATTTTTATTCTGACCAAAGTGAATTACAAATCTTTCACAGTAATATTTTAGGTACATAGTGACATTGAATCAGGGGCATTCCCACCACCAGTATTGTCCTCCCTCAACCCCTGTTCCCAGCATGCATCCCATATCCCCTTCCTTTGTCCCCCACCCACCCACCCGGGCTGCTAGTTAGTATAAGTGGCCACCTCTGTGTCTAGCTTGTTGTAGATTGGGTATTTATTCTGTTGTCGTTGACTTTGGATTTGGTGTTTAAGTCTGATCATTTTTTTTTATTCTACTCAATGTTCATACGATTGTTTGGTTGTTACCATCCATATTTTCACCTCAATTTATGAGGCAGAGCAAGATGATTCAAGTTATGTGGTTCTATTTGAAGGAAAAATAAACAAGCAGACAAAAAACCGGAAGGAGTCCATCCAGGGGTCTCAAACTCAATTTATCTGGGGGCCGAAGGAAGCAAAGTCGGGGTGATCCTTGAGTGCAAAGTCAGTAGTAAGTCTTGAACATTAGGGGGTGTGATCCAAACAACTAAAACAAAACAAAACAAAATAAGATTCCTCTAGGGCAGGGCCACAAAATATTGTTCGGAGGGCATTTGCTAGGCGCGAGTTTGAGACCCCTAATTAAGATAAGAAAGGGAAGAGGAAGATAAACATAACAAAAAGATAAAAAAATATTTTTAACCAAAATATCGGGCTGTTCAACTTTAAGATAGGAAGATAAAAGTCTGACTTGAAAATATTTGAAAATATTACCATTAAATTAAAGTATTTCATTCTTATACTGCTGACGTCTTCTGAGTGGCAGTGTTTGTTATTTTACGCTCTTTTATTTTATAACTTTTATCATTTTATAAATTTTATAATTTATAACTTTTATAAATTTTATAATTTTATAATTATAAAATAAGAGTTATTTTATAACTCTTAAGCTACTTAAGATTCTCCTTGTACTTGTTTGAATAGCATCAAGGATAATATATTTGAAAAGAAACTGAAAATTGGTTTTCATTTCTTTTACAAGTGGTGGGGACATCTATTAAATTTGTAATTGCTCTTTTATGTAGCACTTTTTCTGTCAGTGTCAGTCCACATTTTCGCTGTTTCTTATTCAGCTTTCTTTATAAATTAACAAAGTTGACAATTCAGTTGTCCTTCATAGGAAAAATTAAGCTTTAGCTAAGAGAAGTTATTTGCAGTGCTTGAAATCTCAACATCTATATCCAAATTAAAAAAAATAACATTATGAAACTAAAATGAATGTTAACAACTCATTCCTCCTCTTAACTGATATTGTTTGAAGTGACTCTAGCATGTACTAGTTTTAGATATATTTTTGTTTTGAAACTTTTGAATTTGAAAAAATTTGAAAAAATATTTGAAATTTTTGAAATTTTGTTTGAAATTAGTTGAACTAAGAATCAAACATTTCTATGAGAAAAAAAACATGTTTGTTATTGTTAGAAAAAACTTATTTTAGGGTACTTCTGAGACAATCAGCACAGTGAAAAACAGAATGCCAACATAAACATTAAATGTTGCTACCGTGTTTGTAGTTTTTATTTCAGAAATTTTGCTAGTCAAAAATACTTTGTCTTTAAAATGTCTTTTTTGCCAGTATTATTTTTTGAGGTAAAAACAGATGTTTCTTAGGAATTCCTAAAAAAGTAAGAGAGAGAAAGAAAAATGCTCAGGAGGGTAGGAGCTTTGCCAAAGGTGGTGAATAGCCAGTAAACATGCCAGTATAAAATATGGAAATACAAAAACGCCCATCTAAGAGAGGAGATACATGTTACATACATGCAGGTACTGTCTGCAACACATATATAACTGTTATTTCATCTTAAAAGCTTTCATTGATTTATTGTTCTTCATATTTTCTTAAGTTTAGAATAAACTTAAAAATAGTAGGAAAAGGGAAAAGAATCACAGACATATAGCAATATATGCAGTCATGAAAGCAAATAACCAGCATTGATATACATATTAGCTTGACAGTGAGAGGAAGCTTTTCAGACGCAAATTCCTAGATTCATTCATCTGTGCTCTTTCTATTTCTAGGTCATCCGAGTTCAAGTTTAATGTCTTATATTTTTAAGAAAGTATGTGCTTAAAAATTGCACCGCTGGGTACTAAGTAAGGCATTAGAATGCTATTTAATTTCATGTAATTTCAGTCAATATTATTATCTGTCCTAAGATCAGTTTTATAAAATTAAACTTCATGGAGTATAAAATATTTTATGATGAACTTATTACCAAGTATTTTATAGTCCAAGCCCAAATGTTTGAAAATAGTAGTAAATATGTCAACTTGAGGAATTTTGGGGAGGAACAGGGAACGTATCTAAGTTTTTAAAACAAATATGATTTAATGGAGTAGGGGTAAAGAATGCTTCCCCAGACAATTTATTGATGTGAATAAAGGGGCAAGTAAACAAAATATATTTACAGGACAATAAATAGTATCATTCAGATATGCACCTTTGACAGAAGATTGAGGAATAAATTAGATAGTATTGCAAACACAAAATTGCTAAATTTTACTTCAAACACACCTGCAAGTCTATATTTTATTCTGCCTTTACAAAAATTTATTAGATTTGCATACAATAAACTTAATGATATAATCCAAAATTGCATGCATATACCTATACACATGTATGTATACAAACATTTAAATAACATTACATTTCATGAAAATAGAAATGACACTCTGCCCATTTTTTTCTGGGCTTGTTCTCCTACCATACTAAAATTTATGCTTAATAATAGTTATTTTAATTATTTCTTTTTGATGTTTGCATACATATTTAATTAAAATGTACAGATTATTCCCATATGTAGTATAAAATAATTATGGATTTTCATTTACTTTCAAAGAGTTATGTAGTTACTGCTAATCCAAATGGGAGATTATGGTTACTTCTTCAAATAAGTTTTTCTGCAGTTACTATTTTCTCAATTGAAGAAAATCATTTTGCATCGTCTACTCATTCTCTTAAACAAAATTATTTTCATTTTCTCCTTTCAAAATCAAATCTTAGTATTTGGCCTCAGAAACCTCTTACCATTTTGAATATTTTAGGTGGATAGTTTATTTTAGGTTTCAAAAGACGCTATTCCTGGCTTCTTTTCGTCTCTCCTCCTGTACAGTAATTTTCTATCTGAACCCAATATATACAAAATGGGAAGAGGGATCTAATTGCTAAAGTAAACTTCTCAGCATTTCATATGACTTCAATAATCCAGTTTTTTTGCTCTCCATGTCTGACTTAAACGAGCATAGGACTTAGTTCCAAAATCATGCTGAAAACAGTTCCCTCCACTCTGTGGATTTGAAAGCTGAGTTCTTCACACATTGTCTGCGTGTGTTCAACTATCAGAGAAAGAGAAAGAGTCTAGAGACTTGCTGAGATGATTGAGGACAGATTTGAAAGTGGCACATTTCAACTCTACTTGCATCAATTGACCAGAACTCAGTCACAGAGTCATCATACACTGCCGGAGCCAGGAAAGTATTTTTAAGTGTGTTTTTTTTTTTAAATATACATCCATATTTCTCTCAGAACTTCATTTCTGTTACCCTTTTTATGGGTTGATTCATTTGGCAGACACTTAGAAAGGAGTGTATTAGAATCCCATTTGACACTGTTCCAGAACATCCTAGCAAACAGAACCCCAAAAAACAACTGTTCTGGAGACTTTTCTTGAGGCAAAAGCTTTGGAGATGCATCTCCAGAAATGGGTAAGTGCTTCACCCCAGTGTTAACAAATCCTGAAACCTAGGAAGGCGCCCAGTTTAAACTGCCTAAGAGTTTTTGTTTTGTTTTGTTTTTTAAAGCTATCTGCTATCACAGGAACTTTTTCAAAGCAGTCTGTACTAATAGAGAGGCCGTTTAAAAAAAGTAGCACCGGTAAGAAAAGATGCTTGAAAAAATAACTTGTATTCACAGGCATTAGGGCCCTGAAAAATCCTTGCTTGGTTGCCTGTCCATGAGGTATTCGGAAAAAAAGGGATGTAGCATAAATATGAATTGAGATGTATCTTTAGTTGACGTTTTTAAGATTACTCAGATATAATATTTACATAGACTCAAATATTCTTTACCTTATAATTATCACTCGCTTTTCTTAGAGTCTATACTAAAAATTACTCAGATAGACAAAGAGAGGAGGGCTGGAAGGTCCAGCTCACGACGTGAAGCTCACCACAAAGAGTGATGAGTGCAGTTAGAGAAATAACTACCCTGAGAACTATCATAACAATGTGATTGAATGAGGGAAGTGGAAAGCCTGTCTAGAGTACAGGTGGTGTGGGGTGGGGAGGAGGGAGATTTGGGACATTGGTGATGGGAACGTTGCACTGGTGAAGGGGGTGTTCTTTACATGACTTAAACCCAACTACAATCATATTTGTAATCAAGGTGTTTAAATAAAGATATTAAAATAAAAATTACTCAGATATATAAACACACCTATGAGGAACATTTGAGTAGATTCAAGTACTTTTATTTAGTCTTACAGAATAATCAATCACCCTCAAACGTAACTTTGCTCTTAGCCTACATGCAGTCATAGAAAGGGTAAACATTTCAGCCTCCAATTCAGTATGCATAAAACAAAACCATTTCTAAATCGACCTTGCTACTGAGAAACTACTGATAGCAAGAAGTGGTTTTCAAAGTGAAATTATCCTGCTTCAGAAATGTACCTTGAACAAATTTGTTCCTGTGCCTTTTTGGTAAATTAGCCTTATGATTTGTCAAGAAATTTAAGTAAAAGTATCCCACATTTTGCTTTGAATAAATGGAACACAACTTGAACCCAACCTGACTCCTTGGCCTCTGTATCCCATTCGCTGACCCCAAGTACGCACCTTTTAAGGGATCCCAGAAGATTCCTTTGTGTCAAGACCAATTGGTCAGTGACAGGTAAGGACAACACAATGAAAAGAGTGTTCTCTCCATGATTTGTGGCTGCTGTCAGGCTTGACTCTGTGCTGTCCCTCCTTAATCACGGAGAACTCAGGTTAATGAGATTACCCATTGACATTGTGGCCTTTATTTATTGCCCAATGTTTTGCTTCTTAGATACTCCTAGTTTCAATGTTTATGCTTCAACTTCTCCCTGGTATCTTACATCACTCTGGCTTTTATATTTCTGGCCCTGTCACACTGCATATATCCCAGTTTCCCTTGACCTATATAAGAACTGTTAGAATGGAATAAAGTGACTTTGGTCATGAGCCTGGGAACAGTTCTTTCCTGGTCATCAAGTGGGATGAATGTCCTCTGTCCCAAATTGTACTAGAGAAAAGTTGACCATTGCTGGACGACTGTTCTACAGAGAAGTGTACTTTTTAAAACTTCCTTAAACATTATATGAGCTTTTATTGGTTTGAAAGTGTTGCTATTTATAAGAATTGGCATTGTGGCTATGCATATTTATGTTGAACTTCAGAATTTTGTAGTGTTAGTATTATACTTACTAGGCTCATGCTTTATAAATAGTTAAGCCCTTTAAGAGGATCCATATTTTTTTCATAAATATCCCAAACTCCTTGCTTATTTCATTTCATTTTACTTTGGGGGAGTCACATACAGCAGGACTTATGTGCAACTGCTGACTCAGAGTTCTACGGCCATTTTTAAGCAGTGATAAGGGACCAGGTGGTAGTCCTAAAAATTAAATTTAAACATTATATATATATATATATATATATATTTAGCTCCAGTGTGTGCTTACACCCTTTGCCAAACAACTCTTCCTAAAAGAAACCTTTCCCCTTTAACCTTTATAAAGGATTCATTTTGAATAATAACAATGAAATTAAATGTGATTCTTAAGACTAATATGAATTAAAAGAAAAATAGAATGTCTAATTCAGAGATTATTATGACCTAGGAATGTAATAATAGTAATACTTGCACTTGTATGATGATATGCAGAGTGTGCTTTGACTATATCTGTAAAATGATCCATTTCTAAATTGTTGGATGCATAATTTGAATATGATGCAATGATTTATTTATTTACAACATATAAAGGACAATAATGGATCAGCTTTGTTAATTATCCATACAATCTAAAACTTATTTAATTCATTGGTCAATATCTGTCAATACCAAAATTTTTCATTGAGTCTTTTGTAACAATTATAATAAAGAAATTAGTGTTCTTAAGTAACTTCTCTTTTAAACTAGAAAATATTAAACTATGTGTCTAATATTTGGTCTAAATGCATACCTTTATTCAATCTTGGTTGAAAAAAATACAGACCTTATCCTATTTGTACCAAAAAAGCTATATTCTCGCTGTCATATGATATACTTAAAGTGACAAAATGAAGATAATATGATTACCTGTTAGCTCTTTTTTCAAAAATTGCATATCACCTGGCATTTAACTACCTCATTTGTCTGTTTTCCTTAAATTTTTCAACCTAATGATATATTGCTTCTAGGTGTAAAAGTCTCACATATGTTATACAAAACCCTCATTTCTGAACTTTGCCATTTCCATGAGTTCTTCAAAAGTATTCATTAAATGCTTCTGGTTCTAAGCAGGATTTTTTTTTTTTTGCCTTGTTGAAAGAAAGACCATAATAAATACAATCAAAAGCAATTCTTTGTAGAGGTCAATGAATAAAATTCTAATTTATAAAATAATTATAAGAAGCAAATAAAAAACTTGAAGACAAATTTTATGTAAAATAGAAAGAAGTGTAAAATGCTTACAATCTCTTATCAATCATAAGGAACTACCCAAAAGAAAAATATACAAAGTATGAACAATTTTAGTAGAAAATACACAAATGGCTCATAAGCTTACCATAGCATATTAAGCTTCCTATTACATTAAAGAGATTAAAAATAAAATATGATACCTTGAATTCTTTAACATGGCAAAGTGATTAATACTATGAAAACTGATAGTGTGGATTTAGAGAAATGTAATATTTTCTTATATAGTGCTAATGGGCTTGTTTTGCATTAGTAAAATAATTTTGGAACAATATTTGAATGAATGCCAAAAAGTTTTGAAACGTGTGTGCTACCTTTAGAAATAATTCCCTTTGACAGATTATGTCAAAAAGAAATAATACTAAAGTTCTAAACTATGAAAAAATATTATGATGTCAGTCCACTAGCCCACTATTCTGTCTTCTCATGAATTTTATTTCGAGTTAGACATACTCTTGGTATTCCTTCTGTTTCATTGAGTGCTGGTCATATAGACCTTCTATGCATAGAATGCTAAAAAGCTCTAATAATCTCTCTCTCTCTCTCTCTCTCTCTCTCTCTCTCTCTCTCTCTCTCTCTCTCTCTCTCTCGTTTTTGGGCCACACCTGGTGACTCTCAGGGGTTACTCCTAGATATGAACTCAGGAATCGCTCCTGGCTTGGGGGATCATATGGAATGCCAGAAGTTGAACCGCGATTCCATCCTAGGTTAGCTGCGTACAAGGCAAATGCCTATGGCTGCCCCACAGCTCCAACCCTTCTATTACATAATTTATTATTATGTTTTTGAAAAACTGTGACTTCTGTCCTCCTCATACTATCTAAGTTTTTTAATATAATATTTAGATGATGCAGGTTGCTAAAACTCTATCCTGAGAAAAGATTATGTGATAAATAACTGAAAATGTTTTTTGAGTTATTAGGTAAGGAACTTAAACCTTAAGCAAATATTCATAAAAGGAATTATTGCTAACAACCACTGAGAGATTGGAATAAATCGTTCCTTCAATGGAGGGTTACTCTGTTACCCTTAGGGAAACCTGAAAAATAATCACTCATCAATTCATGATAAAATACATGGCAAAATTATTGTCTTAAGCTACTAAATGCTAAAGCAACCTCATTTTCAAATTAAATAACTATGCAAAAAGAATCTTGGTATGTAGATGAGTGAGAAAAAATTCTTAGCTAAGTTAGAAAAAATTTCTAAGTTTAGGAATAAATTCCACATTCTCACAAATCTACTGTTACTATTTGTAAGCAATAAAATAATAAATAACTTTAATTTTTCTTTACCTAATGTTTTTTATATATTTTAATGTTATTATAATAAATTAATTTTAATTCTATTATTTTGGGAACCAAACAAATAGTGTAATCCTTATATCAAACATCTTCATAGTTCAACTTAGTACATTTCACATAATTGGAAGCAGTAAAACTTGTCTAGAAATTGTATTTTTTAATTTGGGGTGTGCGTCAAACCCAGCATTATTAGTGTTTATTTCTGTTTCTAATATCAGTGACTACTTGGATCAGTTTAATATAAGGCAAGGGCCCTAGCCAATGTGCCATCTCTGCTTTTTTAAGACTTTTTAATATACTTATTTATTATCATCTCCCGAATGCTTCTTAAGAGCAAAAAATCTGAGGCTTTTATTATAATACTGATCTTTATGTATGAAACAGAGTTCTGCTTTTTTTAAATTTTTGTATTGTATTTTACTATAAAGTTTCTTATAAAGCACTAAACGTTTTTGTGTGTTTAATAGATAACGATAATAAATAACTATTTTAGCAAGATTTTCATAAATGTAGATATCATTATTCCAAGGAGAAATGATAAAAAATACCCTGAATATAACTTATATGACTGAAGTCTATTAAAATGAAGACACCACAAGGGCACCAGCAGAATGGTTCCTTGCTGCAAAAAGGGCATTTACCAGGCTGATTAGTTTAATATGCCAAACCAATTTCAGTGTTAGTTACGTTCAGTTTCTCTAAAGGTCTACGTTATGAATCATTTGGTGCACTATAGACATGCTAGCTTGGGACTGAACAAGAGACAACATACCCTAGAGCAGACACTTAACTTGAACTATCCATCTTTTTAATATGTCTAATAATAAGATAGTCAGACATAATGAATTACACCATTTTATGCATTTTAGTAACCAGAGCCCGATTTGACAGAGCATAGGTTTCTCTCAGATTGCTTCTTTTCAGCACTTATTCCTGGCAAATTTAAATGTGGTATGCCTAACTAAAAGATATTCTTTAAAAGCAAAGGACAACTACTTGCATATTTTTAGAATGGAAAAAAGCAAGAATAATATCCTTTTATGTCTCTAAGAAAAGATATTTTAATCAAATAATTTACCTAAGTATTGTGAATAGTGAAAATTAGGAGAGTTTAGTGGTTACCTCTGATGGCTGTCAGGCAATTTGGATTTCCTTTGCAGCTTTAATAATGGTTTGTAAAATCTTGACAAGATATTCACTTTTAAAGTTGCCATTTCTTTATCTATAAATTTCTAAAATAATCAATATCTACCTTTGGGTTTATAAATGAAATAGTGAATTTTAAACATTTTTCACAGTAATTGGCAGAAAATAATCACTCACTCTATGTAACTAATGTCTGCCTCAGTCTATCATCATTCATCTTACATCTATCTATCCATATCACATGTATCTGTTTATGCCATGGAGTTAGTAAAAAAAAAGTTTTAATTAATATTTGTTGTGAAATATAAAAATTTCTAATTCCAACTAATGACTTAAATATCTTGTTATGCTAAATTTTATATAATTTGTAATTATATACCCTAACTAATCTATATAGATCATATCATTTAGTTCTTATTTCAAAGATGATTTTATTTTTTTATTTTATTTTTAATGAGATGCAGCTTGAGCTGATTTGTTGGTGGGAAGTCTTTGGCTTTCATTTTTCATTCCACTTATATTGTCAAGACATCAATTAAAATAATACCAAAATTCCATAGTGAGCAAAATATTAAAAACATATAAATATATTTTTATAAAGCTTATGTATATGTGTATTCTCAAATTACACTCATTAAATGATTACTAAAAACAATGAAGCAGGTTAGTTTTGTTCATATATTTTTATAATAAGTATTATATGAATAAAAGGAAAATACCTTTCATTCCTCTTTACCATGAAAATAACTATCTACTCTAGTGCTGGGAGAACCCCTAAAATCCCTTTTAATTATCAAATTATTTTTGTGCTAAGATATATATATATATATATATATATATATATATAAAATACAGATATGAGTCCCTGAAGCATATTTTAATATATATTTCACCTGACTAGTCAGTATAGAAAAACATATTTTTAGGCAAGTACAACCTCTCCTAAAGGGACATTATTAAATTTTATTCATTTGGTCTAAATAGGACATAAATAGGAAAAACTTCTATTTTTTCACATTAGTACAATTTTCTTCCACATTTTCTACATAAAATCAGAAATTGTAACCACAAAATAAAACAGGCCAAACCATTTCACTCTTGAAAGTGAAAAAAGGAAACACAAACTTAACATTATCTCTAATACTAAAAATAAAATAAGGCTTTGCAGAAATTTCTGGAAGTCTTTGAAGAAACTAAAAATTACAAAATTACGTGGCGTGGGTTCGACGAGCACTGCATTAGGACTTGGAAATTAGGGACTCTAGGATGACCTGTACAATTACCTTTTTTTATCAGTTTCATTATGATGGCTTTGCATTTTTCTCATCTTTAAAACAAAAGGACTGAAGAAGACCTAAATTTCCAGTGTGATATTATACTTTTATTTCTTCCCCTTATATTTCTTCATTTATAACATATGTGTCTAGGCATTAGCTTATTTGGTTTGTTGGCTATTAGCTTGCTTGCTTCTTTTATCATCTTTTTATATTTATTTATTTATTTATTTATTTATTTATTCTCACCTGGTGACGCTCAGGGGTTACTCCTGGCTATGCACTCAGAAATCGCTCCTGGCTCGGGGGTCCATATGGGACATCGGGGAATCAAACAGTGGTGCGTATGAGGCAAACACCAGCTCCTTCCTTTTTTTTAATTTTCCTTTTTATTTTTTATAGACAATGGTAAGGTTCAGTTTAATGGTTTTTATTGTACACATGAAGACTCTCCATTTTATCTACTTGACTCCTTGCTATTGCTAAATCTATACACATATTTTTATTTATATTTATCAAAAAATCATGTTTGGCATATTCACAGCTTATATTTGTCTCTCTTGTGGGGATCCTTTCTGAAGTTGTAGTAGTTCGGTCCAGGTACTTTTCTGTCCACTAGATTTCCAACATGTTCTTAAATTTTGACTGAAGAAGGCTTTCTGGGCTCAAGAGTTCATCCTAGCAAGTCCAAGTATTACACGAACAAGGGAGATAATAGTACTTGTAAAGCAGTGAGTGTTGGTCAGTTCCTTGAACACACTGAGTTAATTATCACGTGATCATTTTTGACTTCGTTGTGGGAATCAAATCCAGAACTTCATAATTATAAAGCATAAATATAAAACTCCCAATGAACTACATCTATATTAAAATATTAAAGTAGAATCATGATGCCCGTTTTCCATTCCTTATAGAATTATTGTGAGAACCATAATATCTCTTAAGTTTTCAATGGTAAGATATATTACAGAATCTGGAAAAAATGTATAAGAGATATCCTGTCTAATATATGACAGAAATCACTGGGTAATACTTTCAAAATTGTCTTACATATCTGTATGAGACATCTCACCTACTCATGGTTAATTCCAATGACAGGCTTTTTTTTAGAGGTATTCCTTGGCATGGTTGCAGAGGAGTTAGTGATTTATTTTTCATCATTCACAAGAATGTGGTTATACTCCTTAGTCTATTAAACTAACAGTGTCTTAGTATGTTCCACAAGCTAGTAATACATACTGTAAGAAAATATTGTCAGTAGTATAAATCTCTATTGGTCATATATCAATATTACTTTGTGTTTTTTCTGTACTTGTTACGATGATATTTTCACAAATCTGAAAGCCTATTTGGATGGAATAATATGATTGTCTATAATGTTAATGAATATTAATCTCTAATCGATTATAGAGATGCTTACTAAGAGAGTTTCACCTTTGCTTTTGTGAAATAAGTAAGATGCTATGTTTTTTTTTTCTTTTTTTTTAACATCTTTATTTAAGCACCATGATTACAAAATGTTTGTAGTTGGGTTTTAATTATAAAAAAGAACACCGTTCTCCATGTGTAACATTCCACCACTAATGTCCCCCAATTCCCTCATCCCCCAACTTTTGCCTGTATTCAAGACAGGCATTCTATTTCTCTCATTCACTACCATTGTCATGATAATTTTAAGGTCTTTTTTCCTTGTGTGTGAATGTATTACGTATTTATACAGATATACATATGTAATTTCCATACTACATTAGATATCTCTTGTACTGTAAAAACTTTTGCAATGGATATGTAAATATTTGAATGAACAATAGGAGATAATAAATTTATTAAGTAATAAAACAAGTTTCACCTCTTAAATATTATACATCTTTAGTGTAATTGTCCTATGACAGTACCCTTGATGTGGAGTCATTCAATGAGTTTAAATGAATGTGGAGTATATGACCACATATTTAATAAAATTTCCAGTATAGTGTAAGAAGTTGGCTAGATATAGTCATAATTGTTCATTTTCATCTGTAAATATCTGATAACTTTTTATATTTTTCAGGAAATGATATAGATTTTAAGCTAGTTCTGTATATATGGTAAATCTCAATAATGTTTGGATTTTATTTTATTTATTTATTATTATTATTTTTTTAATCTTGAGCCACACCCATGGCGTGCAAGAGTTATTCCTGGCTCTACACTCAGAAATCACCCCTGGCAGGCTCGGGGTCCAGATGGGATGCCAGGAATCAAATTTGGGTATGTCTTGATTTGGCGGCATGCAAGACAAATGTCCTATCACTGAGCTATCTCTCTGGTCCCAGTGTTTGGATTTTAAATCTCTACCATCATGAAGACATCTAAGAAGGAAAAGTCTTCAATGAAAATAAGTGAAACATAATAGATTCTGTTTGGATTTTTCTTTCAAGACAGAATTTTCTTGGGTATTGAATTTGTAGAATTTACAGTCCTACAACACAGGCAAAGTCAAATGATATTAATACTAAATGCCATTTCCTAATACACTTTCCCAAGTATTCTTGTCTATTACTCTTGCTTTAAGATACTGTCTTATGGGGCCGGCGAGGTGGTGCTAGAGGTAAGGTGTCTGCCTTGCAAGCGCTAGCCAAGGAAAGGACCACGGTTCGATCCCCCGGCGTCCCATATGGTCCCCACAAGCCAGGGGCAATTTCTGAGCACATAGCCAGAAGTAACCCCTGAGCATCTAATGGTTGTGGCCCGAAAAACCAAAAAAAAAAAAAAAAAGATACTGTCTTATGAAAAACCATGTATATATATTTGTGTAAGAAAATGCATTATTCCCATATTTACTTTATTTAAGCCCTTAAAAGTAAATATGCTATATTTTGAACTGAGACTGAATCTTAAGAATGTATGGTTAATAAAAAATAAGTAAATGTAAAAATATTGTATACTTCTACAACTATTTGCAATACTATGGACTGTAGGAGTTTGAATTGCCTTCCAGGCTCATATTACAAATTCCTTCCACATTTCCAGTTCCTTTCCTTGTGCTTCTTTTCGTGGTGACTTTTAGATTCTTTCTTGTAATACTGATCTCTTTCTACTTTAGGTTTAGAACAACCTCACCCCCAAAAAACTTATTTTAATAGTTGATTATGACTATGCCACTGAATGGTCACTATTTTATTGGATATTTAGTTCTGAAATAGCTGTTTTTGCAATTTTACATTTATTGAAAATTTTGGAGCCAAAACAGTTTCCAAAACTTACGTTGGTTGAGAAACTATAGCTGTAGGTATTAGAAATGTCATAGGTATACCTTTTTCTGTTGACTTTTCATTCTTTGATACTTACACAAACAATTTTTTTTACCCTGAAAATGTTTTATTTTTTTCCAGTGAGTTTGTTTTGCATAAGTACAAGTGATTTAAATCTTAGAAGCAAAGTTCCAGAGCTATAGTTTTACAGTGATTTTTGGAAGAACATTTGGGCAGAGACTACTGTGGCAAGTTTGGATTTGCATGGTCCTCTGACTTTTCTAAAGATGGTATTACTTCATTGCTAATTATAATTACTGTGTTTTAACTCTTGTCACTCTAAGCATTGTTATCTATGTACTACTTGAGAATGCTATAATTTCCAAGGAATTCTGCCAAAAAAATTTTGAGCAGAAGCCATGAGAGCACAAAGCTGAAATAATGTTGCTAAGGTAATTAAAAATAAATAAGATACTGCTTTCTAGCATTATTAAACACCTCAAACTCCGTAATATGCATTTCTGCATGTGGTCATTAAAGCATAGCAATAAGACAGGTTCTGGATCGGAACAATAGTATGATGCCTATCATTTCCCGATAATATATTGTTTCTTTCATCCATTTTTTATTCATCAGTGGTTGTCATTTATTTATCTGAAGAAGTTTCTTTTAAGAAGTGCAATACCACAATATATTAAGGGAGAGAGATATTTTAAATTCTATGAAAGATAAGCAGCAACTTCTAAGCCCCATAAGCATCCCACAATTTATTCCCATATGCTATGTTCATTAAACACCTTGAAAATAGTGTTTCCTCATTTGATTCAGAGACTTCCTTAGTGGTCAGGTAAAATGAGTGAACAAATTTTGTGAAGCCCAAGGTCATAATCTAGTATTTGATTCCAAGTGTTCAAATGAAATATATATGATTTTCATTATTCTTTTGGTGAAGAGGCCAGACAAATTTTCTTGATGCTTAAAGTGCCCTTAAGTAATTAAGCTAACTCTATTCCTTTTGCCTGCTTTCCTCTGTAGTTGCTAGGGAAGAATATTTTTTATTAAAGATAAAGTACCAAAATCACATTGTAATAATTTAAATAGGAAGGAAACAAGAATAAACATTTTGATATAAGTTAAAGCATCAAGTTCATTTCTAGTTATCATACCTAAAAAAATTCATGACTTCATACTATTACCCCAAAATAAGTCTTTTCTTTTTCTTTAACAGCTGAGTTTGCTACAAAGATAAGAATGTTATATAACCATTGTCAGAGAGTGTTTATAGAATATATGTCAGTCAATTATCTAATCAATCATCTTATTTCATATCCTTCCATAAAAATTTGACAATGAATGTTGCAAGGCCCTATCATATACATTAATCAAGTATCAAGACATAGTGTCAGAATAAAACTTAATCTAATAAAAAAAATAGAAAAACTTAGACTGAGGTATAGTGCGTTGTGAAGGGCACTTGGTATAGGAAAATTCCTGAGGACAAAGCCAAGAGTAAACTGGGATCATTGCCATGTGTGGTCCCAAAACAAGAACAAAGGAAAGCAAACTGAAATATAATGTTTGCTTGAATGTGAAAGAAAATCTTTAAGATATTAAGAAACTATCCTCACTAAAAAAAGAAATAAATATTTCTTTCTTACTAAAAATTACATCTTTCATAACTATGGCACCTTATGATATTAGTGGTGTTGCTGAAACAGTTAAAGAGAAAAGTTTCTATAAACACTATCTTAATAAATCTTATCTGTCAATCCCTGTATTTGCCTGCTTGTTTTTCTTTTCATGCTTTGAAAATCCAGTACATTCAAATTTTCCATATTTTGTGTGGTGGCATATTTGAATAGAGCATTACTTTCACTTGAATCTCAAGTAGGGTTTCTCATTCTTCATTCCTGGCATTGTCCCATGAGGAATATTTCCCTGAGGGCTTGTATGTTAAGTGAATGAGAGAAGAAAACATTTTTCGCTAAACCATCTTTTCCTCTGGGTAGTTCTCCAAGGGCTCCTTGCCCATTTCTTTAGTCTGTTGAGCTGCTTGGATAGCTGCCATTAAGTTTCCTCCCAAAGGGACATTTTCCCAGAGGAAGGTGAGCATGGGAAAGAAGCAAGGGGAAGGTTCTCTTTAGTACTCAAGTTGTTATGTGAGTTTTTTCTTTTTTTTCTCTTATTTTTTTTTTCAGTAGAAGAAACACTGCCAACTTACCACCTTGTTCTTTCATTTTCATTCTCATTCTAAGTCTTGTCTAAATATAGCAAAAAATTCCATTCTTTGGCAAAGAGACTTAGAAGACTTTTTCCAATTCCAATTTCATTATGAACAAAAACAATGGTGCTCTGATGATTTTACTTAGTGAGAAATAATTGATTTATCTCCAAAAAGTTACCAATGACTTATAAGTTCAGATAACATGGGAAGGTAAAGAAGGCTGACCTGAAAATGCAGATAGTTATTTTGCTTCTTCATTTTCTATAACTATGGAACCTACAAAATACATGTAATTTTAATGACACATATGCATTACCTCGTATTTAAAAACATATTTCTCACATCCTGTTTTTATATTCCCATTCTTCTCATATATACATTAATAAATGTTATTTTATTTCTTGACATTTAAATGCATGTAATATATATATATATATATATATATTCAGACATGTAAAGTGATTCTCAGCATATAATAGTCATTATAAACAATCAGTCCCATTTCAACATTTTGTTTAATATCCTAATATATTTTAAATTTTGGAAATAATATGTTTTTG
The DNA here is from genome assembly GCF_024139225.1 of Suncus etruscus. NCBI lineage: Eukaryota > Metazoa > Chordata > Mammalia > Eulipotyphla > Soricidae > Suncus > Suncus etruscus. The sequence continues at coordinate 85,029,808 of NC_064860.1, read as the reverse complement.
TTTTTAATTCCTTTTGTGCATATTAATCGGGTATATAGCATGGGGCCAGAGAGATAGCATGGAGGTAAGGCATTTGCCTTGCATGTAGAAGGTCAGTGGTTCGAATCCCAGCATCCCGTATAGTCCCCTGAGCCTGCCTGGAGCGATTTCTGAGCATAGAGCCAGGAGTAACCCCTAAGTACTGCCAGGTGTGACCCATAAAACAAAAACAAAAACAAACAAACAAAGAATATAGCAAATTTACCTACTTCATAGGAGCATTTGGGTCAGTGGTCCTCAAATTATGGCCCGCGGGCCACATATTGTACTTGTATCTGTTTTGTTTCTTCATTGCAAAATAAGATATATGCAGTGTGCATAAGAATTCATTCATAAGTTTTGTTTTTACTATAGTCAGACTCTCCAATGGTCTGAGGGACAGTGAACAGGACCCCTGTTTAAAAAGATTGAGGACCCCTGATTTTGGGTTATACTTGTCTGTGTTTATAACTTATTCCTGGCTCTACACGCAGGAATCACTTTTGGTGCTGACAGAAATCTATGTGGTACCAAAAAAAATTATGTGGTACCGTAGATGCAGGTCAGCTGCATAAAATTCAGGTGGCCTATTTACTATACTATATATTGGGCTTGCTTTTTTTAATTTATTTTTTGTTTAATTGATTAAATTGCACTTTATTAAGATACAAAATATTTTTGCAAAAGTCACTGTCAAAAAGACCGAAACTTCCAAGCCACAAATTGAGAGAAAACATTTGCAAGGGCATTTGCAATAATGAGAAAATACTCTTCAATTTGGGCCTGCCTTTTTTTAATTTTACTTTAGAATTCTACTTTACCTTCTCAATTAAAATTATATACTTTATAATTCTCCTTATTGCTTATTTTGTTCTCATTTAAAAAACTTTTTTTTAACTTTTCTTTTATGTGTTTATTATTTCTTCTTTTTTTATTTTTAATTATGAGAACAATGATGCAAAGAAAGAGGACAAGGTAAAGTTACAGTGGAAGGACAATCACCCATAAACAGAGTTCTCAGAAAAAATCCCCTTGCTGATGCCTAAATTTTGAACTTACAAAGAACATTAAGAAAAATAAAACAGACCCATGTACAATTAATTTGTCCACAAGTCTCCAGATTGTAGTACATTATAACTTTTCTTGGCAGTACATAAAGCAATATAAGGCCATGAAATTTATGTGACTCTTTAAACATTGAAGGCATATTATTTTTTTACATTGTCATGCACATGCATACTAGTTTAAGTTAACATAAAAAGTTTAAGTGTTTTTTTTTAAGGTTTAGAGTCAAAGAAGCACAGTAAAAACGGTGTTAGAGTGGCAAATATTGTTTGCATTGGCCCACCAAAATATGGGGGACGTGGAAAGGAAAAGCCTTGGCCTAAATACAAGGGGACCCTAACTCTGAAGTTTCCTGGCATAAGACCAACACTAGGCTCCAGGCAAACTAGTTTGTTCAATCCAAGTCATCGTTTGTAGTGCCAATACAGTTTTATTTTTCATGCAGTCTCTATTGTTGGCATCAGGTTTCTGTATTAATGATCCTGGAATCTGCATATCCTACATTAAAGTCAGGCTGGTGTGGAGTATCCTCTCATTTCACCTCAAAATTAAAGGGCAATGCAGAAAGCCCTGTTCAGTAAGCAGGTCATTGTTCATGTTAAGTCTTCTCAGTGTTAAGGGAAGTCTCTTTTGAGTAGGTCAATGTCAGAGCAGTGGTAGGGTCTTCCCTGGTAGAGGATTGCTTCCAGGTGATGTTATAGACAAAGTTGGATGTTTCGTAGATGGCTTCCCTAGATCAGGGATGAATGAAGAATGCCCATTTTTCTGAGGCCTGTGCCAGGTCATTATGTCAGTGTTCAGGGTGTAAGGTCTCATTGCACTACAAGATATGTTCCCATATCTATTAGATAAGAACTTATTTGTATCTATAGTATTTTCCTGTTTTAAAGTGCCTATGCAAACAAGAAATAAAGCCACGTGGCATTATCGGTGTATATGGGGGCGTAAGAACAAGTCCAAAAATACCCATGACTTGGTTCAAACATGAATTAAACTGAGGGACTCTTTCACCAAATTCCCTATTGAACAGTTTACAAAGAGAAGAATAGATAAAAAAAAAATGGGGAAAATCGTCAATAAATAAGAAAATATTCAGCAAGAGCTATAGCTGTCAAAGAAAACACACAGAAAATGTTAAAAAGACAAACGTGTCCATTTTATGCCTTTTGAAATAGTTGAGGGGAGTGTTAACTCCAGTGCACCACTTTGGTCTGTGACTTAGAACTGCAGTACTGAAATTAAAAAGGGTAAATGTGAAGTAGTGATGTTAGGGGGTGAGAGAAAAATGAGCTTTTGTTGGGGTGTGTAAAAGGGCAGAATACAAAATGGACATTTTGCATATACAAAAACATAATTCAAGGATAGGGAGTACTATTAATGTATCTTGAGCACGGTTTTGAACATATAGACTGGTAAGAAATTGCCAGTGACTGTTTTAGTGCAACTGAGCAACTCTCAGCACCCACAAGTTAAGCCTAGGGTAACCTTCAAGCTCCTCCAAGGGACCCACCTTGCTGGCTTGCCCAGACATGTGGCCCAGGGCAAACCCTGGAGATCTGGAGCAAGGCGGTAGAGGGGTTCTGGGGTCACCCAAGTACCACATCCCCCCAGGCCTGGTTAAGAAGGCCTTTTGCATGGCAGAGGCCTGCCGAACCCCATGCTGGCAGAGACTCCCCGGCTCCCAGGAAGGAAAGAGACCTTTAAGAGCTAGGAGGCTGGAAGTTCAAAGTCCCCACCCCAACCCTCTCTAAGGAGCCAGGTGGGGAATGGGGGAAAGCCTAGGGTAACCTTCAAGCTCTGCCAAGGGACCCACCTTGCTGGCTTGCCCAGGCATGTAGCCCAGGGCAAGCCCTGGAGATCCAGAGCAAGGCAGTAGAAGTGTGCTGGGGAAAAAAAAAACAAAACTATTTTTAACATTTTTTTTTGCAATACTATTTTGGGAGCAAAGTTCCCTATCCACTAGTGTACATAAATACTTCTTTACACCCACCACCAAAATTCTTTGCACTATCAAATTAATCTTTCTACCAATTTCTTCACCTCTCTAATATTAATTTAATTATCTGTTTCTGTTTGGGGATCAGACCATAGCTTAGTGTTTATTCCTGACTCATAGATAACTCTGATAGTGCTGGGGACCATATGGGATTCCTTCCAGGAATTAAACACAGGTCAGCTGTATTCTAGGTAGCCACTTTATCCACTGTGCTATTTCTGCAATAATTATTAACTTCTGCAATAATTATTATTATTAAATAATATATTTTTTGCCAAATTCTAAAGACTGAGAAGAGCCTAAAGTTAGTCCCTGAAAATTTTGGTTAAAATAATTGAAATCCCAAGTCACTGCTATGTTTGGAGAGAAGGAGCTCTCTCAATAGCTATCAGAGATCTCTCTTGAAGGCTTTTGGGAATATTTAGGGCATTGGTGATTCAACCTACTGGACAATAACTCTAGAATGCTACTGCTATTGGAATAATTCAGATATTTATGCAATCATGGTGGTAGCCTAAACTTTTAGAGAGCACCAAATAGGTTAAATTGGAGATTAATCTGCTTTCTTCATGTGTAGGTAGTCTTATTATTGAAAATTATGAAAAAATGCTAGTCAAATTTATATCAATAGCATTATCTATTTTTGTTTGTTTTGGAGCTCTGCCTGGTGGAAATTAGTTTACTCCTTTCTGTACTCAGAAATTACTCTTGGTAGGTTCAGGGCACAGTGATTGCTGGTAGATCTAACCTGGGTCAACATCTTATAAGGAAAGCACTTTACTCATTTTAGAGTCTCTCCTGTCCCCTGAAATATATTATCTTAAAGTATGTTTTATTTAAAAATATTTTATGTAAACACGGATAGATTATATACTCAATAAATATTTATTAAATTTCCAAAATAGCCCAAGCATAGTGCTGTAAGGAGGAGATGAAAAACAATGAAATTGCATTTTTAGTTGAGTCTAATATATGACAATTTAATTATAAAATTATGAAGTTACAAAGGCTTCTTAGAAAATTCTTGCTTAGGTAAAGGTTATTAAAAATGAGAGTGTGCTTAGGAACTATTTTAAAGGACTAGTGCCCATGTTTTTTAGAAGAGGCATTAAACTAATTCCCTGGCTGCATGGTACCCTCAGCATATCCAGTTTTGACCATGTTGGTCTCTGGACCACTTTGTCAACCATCTATTACCCAAATTAAGAGTATTTGCAAAGAGAAATGCAGTGAAACTTATAACTAAGTTGGTGGACTTCAAAGCTGTGCTTGATATGGGAAAAACTCAGATGGAGATATAAGGTGGCAAGTTTTGTTACTAGTACAGTATTAAAGGCTGTACCTAGATGAATAAAGTTGTAGAAATACATGGCACAATGAAAGGTCTCTATAGCAATAGCAAAACAGATCATCATTTGTGGAAAGAGTTTGTGATTGTCTCATTTTTCTGTATTCATTCATGGTAGGAATAGTAATGTTCTAATTTGACTTCAAGACAAAGTAGCATGTATAATTCATTTTAGAAGATAAAAAATAGTAATAGGAGTTACAACTTTTACACTACTTATTAGTCTCTATGACACTGAGTCAATACTATGGAGTTATTTTCCTCCTGATAATAGTAATAAACTAAAAAAATGAAACATGGAACACTAAGCCTGAACTAGTAATGAAAACCCACAGCTAATTTATAAATTTTAAGCAATGCTACTGCTTCTAGAAATTAATTGGCACATGATTTAACAACACAAAGATAACAAATGTTGAAATGCAGAAGGCAGTCTTGCCAAACTTGTAGTATGTTTTCAATAAAATAGAAAAAGAAAATAAAGAAAATAAAATAGAAGTACAGTAAGAAGTGAAGAGATAACATAACTTATTATCTAAAATATATTGGAAATAAAAATTAAAGAACAAAAATTGTAAAAACTAAAAAGGAAGTATGGGCATCAGGACATAGTGGTTGATATAAGAATTTATTGAATTTGTTGAATAGAAAATAGAATAAAGTTATAGCAAATGGTCAATTTCAGTTAAGAATAATAAAAATAAATACAGGATAGGGGATCCTAGTTTTTTCTTTTTTTAATGTTTGTTCTTTAAGTAAACTGCTAGCTCTTTTCTCAGAGAATAACCCCTAGCAAAGAAAAGGGATCATATTCAACTCCCAGGATTTAAAATGGATCAGGTAGATGCAGGGCAAATATTTTTCTGCTGAATGCAGTGGCTATTCCTAGCCCATGCTTTTTCCATTATTGTAGTTTAGATAATAAACATAGTGTTAATATTTATGCAGTCAATATACAGTTTTCATACTTCTTGTCACTGATGTGCTCAAGGCCTTCAAACAGGGGTCGGAGATATAGCATAAAGGTTAAGGTGTTAGTCTTGCATACAGAAGGATGGTGGTTCGAATCCTGTCATCTCATATGGTCCCCCGAGCCTGCCAGAAGCGATTTCTGAGCGTAGAGCCAGGAAAAACCCTTGAGCACTGCTGGGTATGAAACAAAAACCAAAAAAAAAGACCCTCAAACAATATACTTATATAAATTTATTCACCCCATACAGTATAGCCCATTCATGTTCAACTATTGGGTAATATTAATAATATAACACAAAATCATTTGATCATCATCTGATAATATATCTGTATGTTGTGACTTTTTTGCCACAGTGAGAATATAATGTTTTTTCATTATCCCTTGATTTCCATTCAAGTTTCAGTGAACTGAATGAGTTCATATTTTTTAGGGTGCACAATATTCCATTGTGAATAAATGCCATGGTTTCTTCCTCCATTTTTCTGTATAAAACATTTGAATGTTTATCATATCCAAGCATACTATTGGTTCTTTTGGGTAGCCATATCAGGCAGTGCTCAGGGCATAATAGTTTTATGCTCAAAGATTAACCTTAGCAGGATGGAGGACCAGATGTGGTGCCAGTTATAGAATGAAGTCCAGCTCACACAGGCAAGTGTTGTACTAGCTCCTCCACTGAAAGTAGTCTTTTTTGTTCTGTTTTTTTTTTATATCCAAGCTACTTTACTAAATTCTAATATTAATATTTAATGCACTGTGGCTTACAAAGTAATTTATAGTTTAGACATACATTTTAGACATACAATGCTGCAGTACCAATTCCACCATCAGTGTCAACCTTTCACTACCAATGATTCCCAGAGTCCATCCCATCCCTTCTCCTGTTACCCTGCCATCTTAACAGGCACCTTTACTTATATATTTTAATTAATCAATTAAATTATTTATTTATTTATTTTGTTTTGGGGCCACACCCAGTGATGCTCAGGGGTTACTCCTAGCTCTGTACAGAGAAATCGCTCCTGGCTTAAGGCCCTACTTATATTTTTAAAATAATGTTTTCATAATTAGGCATCACTGTCAAGAAGTGGAAAAGTAGGATGGTATGAAAGATTTATTTTAATTTTGAAGGGTATTTGAAGTATTTTTAAATTTTTACTGTTATTGAAGAACTGTGGTTTACAGTTATTCACAACTAGATTTTAAAGATAGAATTTTCTAGCACCAGTACCACACTAATGTCAGCTTCTTGCTACATTTTCCCTAGGGTCTCTCTTTTAAACTCCCATCTCTAACCTACCATCTTGACTAAACACCTTACTAAGTTTGGTTGGTAAAGTTTGAGTCTCATAATTTTAGTGCTGTTAACGCTGTGGTTTGTATAGTTAGCTCTATCTTTCCATAATACCACTTTCTTTTTTTTATAAACGAGTTTCCTTGACTTTCCCTGTCACATTCTTCATGTCTATTTCTTTTTTTGTCCACACCACACAATTTATTTTTTGTTTTCTCAATATTCTGAAAACAAGAGTGATCTAACTTTCTTTCCTTTATACCATTACATTGACTGATTCTATTATTCCAAATCCCAAATCTAAGCATTTATGTTTCTTCTGACCTATTGAAAAATATCAACATAATATAAAGTTGCAATCAAGTTGCTGTTATTTCATCAATTGAGTTATTTTTACCATTCCATAATGTTGCATAGTATTCATATCTTCATGACTCATCTATCTGCCAACACAGATTGTCCCCATTATTTTTGGCAAATGAACTTCTCATTGATATAAAATGGTATCTTATTGTTTTATTTATTTGGATCTGTTGTTGGATATCTAAGTTGTTGGACATATATCTAAGTTGACTCTAAATCTTTGTTATTTTACTGAGTGCTACAGTGAATAATGATACGTATACATATTTTTAAACAATTTATTTTCTCAACTGGGTTTAGAACCCAAAGTTGAAAGGCTGGGTCTTATAGTAGGTCTATTTTAAGTTTACTGAGAGTGCTCTGTAGGAATTTTAATAGGAGTTGAGCTACAGAACATTCCTACCAGAATGAGTGAGGTATCCTATCAGTATCATGTTTATCATCTGTCATCAAATGAAAAAATATATTTCAAGACATGAGTATATAGTATACTAGAGATAGATAATTTTGTGAGTATATAGTATCTTAACTTCTAGAGATATGTACATTTTGTAAAAAAATGAAGATATTATTTATGACTTTAAGTATATTAATGTCAAACAAATATTTTAAGATTTTGAGATGGAAATTTATTTATAACATGATACAAACATATAAATATCCTAAATCATGAAATAACTTCAAACTTAAAAATTCACATCACAATATCTTTATTAAACTTGGAGCATGAGATAAAATATTTTCAAGTAATGAATATTCCAACTATGGATTATTTGGATAACCTCAGACAGATTCATATAACAAAATATATAAAAGGAATAGGACATAATTAGAGGTAATAATTTGTTATTTGTTTTTGTATACCATTGATATGAAATTATTATGAGTTCATCGCATTCCTAATATACATGGCTCCCATTATTTTGGTTAGTGAATTTTCATTGGTATAAAACGGTATCTTAGTTTTTTCTTTATACGGATCTCCTCAATAACATGTATGATGATTGATGGCTACAATTGGTATTTTTTAGAGATGCCTTTGTTCATTTTCTTTCAAATATTTTGGCAGTGTTTTTGGATCTTTGGTATTGTTGACCTTTGTGATTACATTATACAACCTGGATATTAATCTTTTATTTGATAAGTTTACTAAGATTATTTTCTCCCACTTAGCTATATCTTATGTTTCTTTTGTTAACTACAGAAATTCTTAAATTTTATATAGCTTATTTGCTTATTTTTCATTTTGTCCCATCTGTCAGTGACATTAACCATTAAAAATACATTTTATTAATATCTGTATTTAAACATCTTGATTACAAATATGATTCTATTTGGATTTCAGTCATGTAAAGAACATCCCCCTTCACCAGTGCAACATCCCCATCACCAGTGTCCCAAATCTCCCTCCTCCCCACCTTACCCCTATCTGTTCTCTAGACAGGCTACTTCCCTCATTCATTTGGTAAATACCTTTGAATTCCAGATCTTAGAGAATACAACTTTCCAGCAGATTTACAGAGCAAAAAAGTTTAGGACTGTAGGAGATAGTGGGTTATAGAACAATAACAAAAAACCTCAAGGAAATAAATGTCTCACCAAGAATACTTTAGTGAATCAGATTCTTATTATTTTTAAAAGAACTATGCAAATCTTCATAGATAAACATCAGCTAATGAAGTTGATACACTCAAAACCAATTTTAGGAGAAGAATAGAATGAGCTACATTAAACAAGACAAACCACACACACTATACCAATCCATCATAAAAAGTGGCACAAAAATTGATGGCAATAATTTCTTTGAATGTCTATGGACTAAACTCACCAATTAAAAGAGAATAAATTAAAAATAGAATAAATAAAAAAGAGAATGAGTTAGAAAGTTGAATCAAGCATTCTGCTGTCTAATGGAAACAGATCTGAATAGTTAGAGGAAACACAGACTCAAAGTTAAAGGTTGTTCAAGCAAACAACCCTCTCAAAAATTCTGGTCTGTACATATAGTATCAAACAACTGAGACTTATGAATCAAAAAGGTTATAAGAGACAGTGAATTTCATTTCTTAATGATCATGGGACGTTTATACCACACAGAATTCACACTCCTAAACATATATTCTAATGAGTGACTAACAAAATAAATATTACAATGCTAATAGATTTGAAGACAGATATTGAAAGGAACAAAATAGTGGTAGGAGACTGGAACAGTACCCTTTCACCTCTTGATAAAAATGTCAGACTAAAGCTGAGTAAAAAATAGTCTTTTAGAATAAAGAAATAAAATTGATTAACTTAGCATATATGTACATATATAATATTTATAATATTTATTTATTTTTTATCCCCCCAAAACCAAATACACATTATTTAGTGCGCATGTTGCACTCTCTAGAGTAGACCATGTGCTGGGAGACAAATAATATCTCCATAAAGTCAAATGGATAAAAATCATACCAACTACCTTTACCGAAAATGAAGCTTTGAAAATAGCTATAAATCACAAACTGAATTTGAAAAACAATGCAAACACCTGAAAACTAAATATTTCATTATTAAACAACTAATGTGTCAGAGAGGAAAAGGAAATCAGGTAATTCCATGAAGCAAGTGAGAATGAAGATATGGGCTTCCAGAACTTGTGGGACATAGCAAAAGCAAATTTAAGATAAAAGTTCAAATTTTGCAAGTAGTCATCAGGAAAAAAAAATCCATATTATCTACTTGACTTGAAAATGATATAAGTTGTAAAATGGCCAATAACATGATATGAATGAAGGAAAGAGGAAGAAAATAATAAAATTAAACCAAAAATTAATAAACTGGAATCCCAAAATACAATACAAATAATCAATTATCCTTAGACTTGATTTTCTAAAAAAAATAGACAAGATTGATAACTCAGTAACAGAGTTCATCAATAAAAAAGGACACTAATAAATCAAATCATAAATGATTTGATCATAAATTGATCAAACAAGATGCACAAGAAATTCAAAGGTTCGTCAGATATTAGTTTGAGAACCTCTATGACATAAATGAGATAGAATCTTGATCTACAAGATTAAATAGAAGGAGAAATGGATAAAATCTCGAACTCCTCTATCCTCCCAGGACTAGACCAGAGTAATTTGGAATACCAGACAACACTTGTCACAATTGAGTAAGTTGACTTGGTAATTAAAATTTTTCAACAAGTGATGTTGGTAAACCTGATCTATGCCAAAAATGAACTCGAGTATTTCTTATACAATGGAAAAAGGCCAAATCAAAATTAATTGAAGGCTTTGATATCAGACCTAAAACCATTAGGTACATATAGGAAAACATAGACAAAACTTTCCATAACATTGAAGCTATAGTTTTCTTGAGGGATGAAGTATCACTGACCAAGTAAATGAAAACAAAGTTAAATAAATAGTACAGTAAATTAAGAAGTTTTAACACCTCAAAAGAAATGATAACCAGGATTAAAAAAAAACTGCCATGGAATTGGAGAACATAATTCACTCAATATTAACTTGATAAGGGTTAATATATAAAGTTGACAAGGCACTGGTAGAGTTTAACAACAACAACAACAAAAGCATTCAACCCCATCAGAGAACTGGGAAATGAGATGAACAAGAACTTCCTCAAAAAGAATACAGATGGCCAAAATGCACATTTAAATATTTCATATTGGGGCCCGGAGAGATAGCACAGCGGTGTTTGCCTTGCAAGCAGCCGATCCAGGACCAAAGGTGGTTGGTTCAAATCCCGGTGTCCCATACGGTCCCCCGTGCCTGCCAGGAGCAATTTCTGAGCAGACAGTTAGGAGTAACACCTGAGCACCGCCGGGTGTGGCCCGAACACACACACACACACACACACACACACACACACACACACACACACACACACACACACAAAAATTCCATATTCTTCTTCTTTAAGGAGATGCATGTGAGAACAATGCCATATTACCTCACAATACAGAAACTGTTTCATGTCAAGAAAGATAAAGCGATCAGTGATGGCAAATGCAGGGAGAAATGGACACACATCACTGCTAGTGTGAATGTCGACTAGTCCAGCCTTTTTGAAAAACAGTATGGACATTCCTCAATAAACTAAATATTCAACTCACATATGAATCAGTAATACAAAACTCCTTCAGGTAATACCATATTGGCCCCGAAACACAATGCAGTAAATTCATGTGAATTCCTATGTTAATTGAAGGACAATTCACAATAATCTTCTTGTGGAAACAATGCAAATGCCCATGAAGAAATGAGTGTATAAATAAATGGCGGTATAGCTACACAAAGGAATATTATGCAGCTATTAAGAAATATGATGTCATGAAATTTGTTAATACAAGGATAAATACGTAGACTACCATTCTGAGTGACATGAATCAAACGGGATTGGGACAATATAGAATTGTCACATTCATCTGGAAGACACTAAAAATAAAACAGCATGAGAATAACACACACATACACACACAAACCAATATAAATGCTGAGTGAAAAGTGCAGTGACGACAGAGAAATTACCACTGTGAAAATAATGGTTGAATTGCTCACTTTTATTTGAGAATAGAAAGAAAGTAAAGTGAAATACATTATTCCTCTTATGTCATTTCAATTCTTTGTATTGAATACCACAATGCTTTGGAAGTATAGGAGAGAGAGAGGAAAAGAAGGTAAGAGGTAAGTATGAGAGAGGGAGAGAGAAGGAAAGAGAGGGGGAGAAGGAGAGAGAGAGAAAGAGTGAGAGAGAGAAGAGATATGACATGGGGACAGACTGGGTTGGGGTGGTTTGACAGGCGTGTTAACTAGAGAAATTAGGGTCAGGAAATGAACACTAGTGAAGGGTTGGGTGGAACATTATATGATTGAAACTCAACTATCAATAACTTTTGAATTTTGTATTATATAATAATTTAATCAAAACATTTTAAATACTATTAAGTTAGCAATGGGATAAATATATTTTTATGCTTTTTTTTTTGCCTTTTTCAGAAGATTCCCTATAGTAGGGTTAGATAAAATTAAAGTTTTACCTTTAAATTCTTATGCAATTATTATGTTTTCCAAAATGATTAAAAGAAAATTTTATGGTTTTATACAATTTATTGTTTTTTGAATTTAGTTTGAGTTAATATTTTAATGTGTTTTATTTCCTTTTCCAAAATATCTTTGTAGTACAAATTTCCCTGTGAACATTTTGTTCTTTCAATTATATATAATTTAATTGGTTTGTTTTATTTTCATTAAATACTAGGTATTTTATTTCAATTTTAAATTTGCTCACTGACTTGTAGATTATTTAAGTCTGCTTACTTTTACATTATTTTAAGAATTTTCTCTACTTTTTAAAATTTAATTTTATTATGAGAATATAATTTTTATTAAATTTATATTGAATTATTAAAACTTATTTTAGTTCCCAGTAAAACTTACCTTTATAAGTATTTTACATAGAAAATTAAAATTGTACAGTCCTGTATAGATATACTACTGTTAAGTGGAGTGTTTTATAACTGCCAATTAATGCCTCATTCTGAAGTGTCACATGTACAAAACTCAGTATATTGAAGTATGGAATGTAAATAAGATTATATTGATAATAGTATGGCAAAATTTTCCCAAGAATTCCATATACTTTTAAATTTGTTTATTGATTTTACTAAATACTGAAAGAAGAATGAAACAATAAAATATAATTATAGATCTGATCATTTGTCATGGATTTTCTAGATTTTCGTTAATTCATACACATTTATAACATTATATTCTCTTTCAGAATTATACTAACAGAGTGAAATGACCATCTTCTGTCTTGATAATTTTTTATTCCAAATATTGGTTATATTTGATATTAATGTGGCTAATACAGTTTGTTTACTTAGGTATGTATTTTTTGCAGCAGTGAACAATTTTTATACGATGTAGATATTGATGTACATTCAAAATGTTTTTAAATTATAGTATCTACACAGGTTCTTTGATGATTAAAATTAATCTAGCTTTTAAAATACCTTACACATAAAGGGGCAAAACATCTACTAATAATATTGTGCACACATATCAAAAACACATAAGACAAACATTTTGTGCATTATATAGACATTTATATGAATATAAATAAATATTTCACTGTACTTTTTTTGGTTTTTGGGCCACACCCTGTGACGCTCAGGGGTTACTCCTAGCTTTACACTCAGAAATCGCTCCTGACATGGGGGATCATATGGGACGCCAGGGATTGAACCAAGGGCCATCCTGGGTTGCCTGCGTGCAAGGCAAACACCCTACAGCTGAGCTATCGCTCCAGCCCCTCATTGCATATTTTAAATTAGGTGACCACCATGTGATGAAACAAAATGACACTTTAAAAATAAATATTATATTTATTATTTTGTCTGTGTGTTTTTAGTATTTTTGTCTTGTTTTGTTTGGGGCCAAACCCAGCGATGCTCAGGGGTTACATCTGTCTGTGCTCAGAAAACACTACTACAAGGGGGAAACATGTGAGGTGCTGGGGATTGAGCCTAGGCAGTTGCATGCAAGGCAAACACCCTAACTGCACTGCTATCACTCTGGCCCCAAAATATTAAATATTGTCTGTGGAAAGAAGGCAAATTTGTGCAATTAAATATCCAAGTGTTTCACTAAGAAATGAATAATATACTATTCAAATTATCAGTTAGTAAGTTGCATTCATATAAACAATTAGAATTTCACCACGTAAATATTTTTGATAAGTAATTCAAATCCTATAGAACATCAATAAGGATAAAATTTTAATCCGTGCATTGGTGTTATAGTGATAAGCATAGCTGTCTTCCAATAAGGATAAAATTTTATCATAAGGTTTGTTTATTCAGATCTTTAATATCTTAGTTTCATTTAATTCTTATCACCTTCCTCTTCTTTCCTGTGTATTGACTGCTGTTTGTTGTTATTGTGATCACCTGTGGTTGCAGAAGTATGATGCTGTGGGTATATCATTTTTAGTTGTGGTGTTTGTCAGGGTTTGAAGTGTGTGTGTGTGTGTGTGTGTGTGTGTGTGTGAGAGAGAGAGAGAGAGAGAGAGAGAGAGAGAGAGAGAGAGAGAGAGAGAGAGAGAGAGAGAGAGAGAGAGAGAGAGAGAGAGAGAGAGAGAGAGAGAGAGAGAAGCTGTTCACACTGGGGTCGGAAATTCCTTCCGGCTAGGATAGCTAAGATTGAAAAGCAGAGCCATTAGAATCACATTAGGTGAATATGACACCAGGGTATAATATCATGACCATCTCCTTGCCAAGCAGGTATAAGTCATTGTATTTCCACAGTTTTAAAAATTATTGAATTTCAATAGCTATTTTAAAATATTTCTTTTGGTGAATATAAAATCAGTTACTATTCTGTATAACTATATTCATAGCTACTGGCAGAAACTAACATTTTCAGCCTCTTCTACTGTAACCACTTATATTAAGATCTTTTAGATATACAGAACATTTTACTAACAATATGAAAAAATTAATTTTATAAAATTCACACCTGTATAATCACCAAATGAATCAGTAAGAGATCATTATAAGCATACTGAGATTGCCTTTAACCCAGCTTAACCGTAGTGCTTTTCTGAATTATCTCTCTACACGTAGTTGAACTCTTTTGAAGCATGTGTTCATCAGGAAATACATAGCACATTTATGTTAAAATTCTTTATCTCAAAATTTAGCCTGAGGTTTATCCATATTAATGCACAATAATGTATTAACTTGTCTTGACATATAGATTACTTTATGAATGTACAACAGGATATTTACTTAACTCCAAGGCATTTAATTTATGTTCTCATCAGATATTATTATTTACAGCAGCTTCAATTGCATTTGAGTATATTTTAAGAAGATATATGAATATTAAATTGTTTCATGATTTCAACTTCTGCATACTGTTCATGTGACTTATTATTCATAAGAAGTTATTTGTTGGGCCCAGAGAGATAGCACAGCGGCGTTTGCCTTGCAAGCAGCCAATCCAGGACCAAAGGTGGTTGGTTCGAATCCCGGTGTGCCATATGGTCCCCCGTGCCTGCCAGGAGCTATTTCTGAGCAGACAGCCAGGAGTAATCCCTGAGCACCGCGGGGTGTGGCCCAAAAACCAAAAAAAAAAAAAAAAAAAAAAAAAGAAGTTATTTGTTTTATACTAATAATAATTAATGTCCATGGGATTTATATAAGTTTAATTTGTAGAAATAAGTATACAGTAAATATTTATCTATGAAATTATACCCTTATTGTATAAAAATACAGTTAATTAACATTGACCCAAACTGTGTTTTTTCATTTATTTTTATGTTAATTATATGATCACCAGTTATTGAATTTCTTATGGGGCTTTGTTTTGTTTTTGAGTAATATGCTTTAGTGTTTATAGCTTATTCAAAACTCTGTGCTCAGATATCACCCCTGATAATAATAGGGGACAATATCTGTGACAGGGACTTTTCCAGAAGTGTGTTGCTTAGAAAGTGATTGCCTTACCACTGAACTATTTCTATGGCCCATGATATCCCAATGTTTTGAAAAAAGCTCATGTTGGCATGTTAACAATAAAAATTAAGTTTACTAATTTTGTGTATACTAGTTATTGAGTATAATATGTACTGATATGACTTCCGTTCTCAAACACTCATTGATGGAAAAATAAATGTGTGATTAAACAAATATTGTAAATTATTAATGACAAAATTTGAACAGTGAAATTTTGCAGAACAATACTTTCAGAATTTATGTTTGAAAATTTTCAATATAGAATATCTGAAAATGAATATCATGATTTTTCTATTACTTGAAAATATTTTATTTTATATGGTTATGTAAATTTTTGTTCAATTTAAGCTAGTTTACCCATATGCTTATTTTTTTTTTTTGGTTTTTTTTTGGGTCACACCTGGCAGTGCTCAGGGGTTATTCCTGGCTCCAGGCTCAGAAATTGCTCCTGGCAGGCACAGGGGACCATATGGGGCGCCGGGATTCGAACCGATGACCTCCTGCATGAAAGGCAAACGCCTTACCTCCATGCTATCTCTCCGGCCCCCCCCATATGCTTATTTTAAACTTAATAATTTATATAAGTATATATTTATATTATATACCATTAACATCATATATTATATAATATATGATAATATCATAACGATAATATTATAAATAATATGATATGATAATTATATTATATAGTGTCCAGGGGTTACTCTTGATATTTGCTCAGAAATCGCTCCTGGCTTAAGGGACCATATGGGACACCAGTGGATCAAACCAAGGCCATTTCTGGGTCAGCAGCATTCAAGGCAAACACAACACCACTGCATCACGGCTCTGGCCCTATAGCTATATTTTTATATAATTTTTATATATTATGTTTTTTTCTTTACTATAATTAGGGATTTCCACCTTAAACATGAGTTAGAATCAAGGGCTTAATGCAAAATACACATTTTACCAATGAACTATATCCCCAGTTATTTACATTTTTATGCATTGTCTTATGTAGACCCATTAGTCCATTTTCTAGTATCAAAATGTCTTGTTTAATTTCTTTATATCTTCTATTTAAATAATCTCATCATTTACAGCATTTAAATTATACTTGTGCTTTATTGTATATTTTTAGTTTCATCATTTTCAACAAAGAAAATAACTAATAATTTCTTTTTTTGTTTTTTGTTTTGTTTTTGTTTTTTGGACCACTCCCAGTAACGCTCGGGGACTACTCCCGGCTATGTGCTCAGAGTTGGGGGACCATATGGGACACCGGGGATCAAACCTGGATCCATCCTGGGTCAGCAGCATAAAAGGCTAATGCCCTACTTCTGTGCTATTACTCCAACCTAATAATTTCTTTAATCATGATTAAAATGTTGATATTTAAATTTGGGAACAGCTAACTGGATTTGAACATAGTAATACATTGTTTAAATTTTATGAGAAAATTCATGTTTTATCATGGTATGTTCTGTGAAAAACAAATTTATTTAGGGCCAGAGCGGTGGTGCAGCAGTATGGTGTTTGCCTTGCACGTGGCTGATCTAGGATGAACCAGAGATCGATCCCCCGGAGTTCCATATGGTCCCCCAAGCCAGGAGGGATTTCTGAGTGCATAGTCAGGAGTAACCCCTGAGTATCACCAAGTGTGGCCCAAAAACAACAAAAAAAATGTTTCATATGACAAATATTATTTTAAACTTGTAATGTAGTTCTAGTAGTCATTGCATTGGCCTTGAATCTATTTAATCATAAATGCATGGAAAATTTTTATTATCCATAAAATGTTTTAGTAATTATCTATGTATGGTTAGGTACTCTAAAAAAGTAATGTTTATTTTTCCTTGGAAGGATGGGTTATACCTAGATATGGTCAGGCTCTATTCCTGTGTCTATGCTTCATATTAACTCTTAATATTGTTCAGGGAACATATGTGGTGCTAATGACTAAAACAAAAATTGGTGGGATGTAAGATAAATATCTCAATCCTCATATTGTCTCTCTAACCTTTATAATTTAATTTTTTTCTCATTTTTTATACATATCAATTTCTCTTTATGTCAATTAAATTAGTTTAGGTAGTAGCAGCAGTATTAAATAACAGCGGTAATATTCCTTTCTCAGTTCCAATTTCAGAGCAAGCATTTCATTAATTATCATTAAGGATAGTGTTTGCAGATGATTTTTAAAGAATTTGGGGGGGTAATTTGTCTAGCAAGTGGTGATATAAAGGGTCTACAGGGTTTAAATATGTATAAGTAGAACAAGAACTTGTTTTTACTAAAAATGATAATGCTGTGAACTTAATTCTTAGTACTGTTTATGAATTATCCCATGTATCCAGATAGTTCCTGGCTTCAGTTTTGCTGCTTACATAGAACTTTTAATTTATTTTATTTTTACATCAACTCTAATAGTAATTTGTTTAGTCGTCACATATTTCAGTTATTCCAGTGTCCTTTATGTGGATTGTTTCTACTATGTGAAGATGCAGTTGATGATTTTGTCAACATTTTTTGGTGTTCGAGCATGCCAACTATTCTGCCTAATGTTCCATGTGTAATTAAAAATATATATATTAAACAGAAAGACTTGTGATCATTTATTTTATCTCTCTGGTACAAATCCTCATTTAAAGTTGTTTCCTTATTGATTTAATGTCTGGTTGATCAATCCATTGGTGGAATTAAGATGTTAAATTCAATTAAGATTATTGTGTTGCTGTCATCATTTCACTTTAGTGTTTTACAGCATTTTATAATGCTATAAAATACGCTGTAATTTGCTACTTCTGTATTAGTAAAAATTAAGTACTATTTTTATATAGTACTTTTTAAAGTAAAATTTTATATAATAACAATCTAATAAATGTTCTTATATTTTAATGTAAAAATATTTTATACTAAAGTTCAATAAATATATGATTTATCTGCTATGAGCATGGTTGTCTAAGGCCTTTTTAAAGTACTATAATTTCATTGCATCTATTTCCTTACCTTATGATTCGTATTGTTTTATTATTGTATCTCAAATGTGTTTTCTTTATAGAACAAATTGATAATTGTTTTTATTACCATTTACACAACTGTATGACTTGATATTAAGTCACTATCATTCTTTAGGTTATTTATTTGTTTTCTTTTCTTTTGTGGTTTCTTTTTCAATTCTAGGGATCAAACTCAGGATTTGACAAGTGTAATACAAGTATAATACAAGTTTAAGACAAGTGATCTATCACTGAACCATAACCATGATTCCTAAAATAATTTATGTAAGCTAAGAAAACTATTGCAATTCTTAATATAAATCCTGGTGCTATGACTATTTGTGTTTTTACATCTCTTTACTTTCATTCTTTGAACACTAAAAGTGCATCTCGTTAATGGTTAGATCCAGTTTGCCTCTTCTTGTTCTTTTGTTTAGGTATCTTATTTTGATATACTAAAGATAGCATATATTAAACTGAAGTAAGAAAGTCTTGAATTCATTTTGAATCTACTTTTTAACCTTTTATTCCTCTATTTTATTTTTATTTCAGGTTGTTTTTGTTTCTTTTGCTTTTATAATATAATCTGAGTCCTAAAGGAACTTCCTACAGAGAAAGGAGAACTTATGATGATAAAATTTCCTATTGTTCTTTAATTCATTTTCAAATGTGAGTGATAACTAACTTTATAAGGTATACCTCATTACAAGTCTTTTCAGTTCAGTGGGATATTTTTTAAATTTATAACATGCCTATTTTATTTATTTATTTATTTATTTTTTTTTTGGTTTTTGGGCCACACCCAGTGACACTCAGGGGTTACTCCTGGCTATGCGCTCAGAAGTCACTCCTGGCTTGGGGGACCATATGGGACGCCGGGGGATCGAACCGCGGTCCGTCCTAGGCTAGCGCAGGCAAGGCAGGCACCTTACCTCCAGCGCCACCACCCGGCCCAACATGCCTATTTTAGACTACTGAATTTCTTTTGAAAAATTTACTGAAGCAAAATCAACTAATAGTCATTTGGGAAGTTTAGTTTTGTGTGACTTCTTACCTGTGTCATCTTGCTTTTGGCCATTTGCTTTTATTATTTGGCATTTAAGTGTTAGTTTTTTTCACCAGTCATTATTCAAATACTAATTTAACCTCATCATTTTTTTTCTTATGAAAAAATACGCACATTAATGCTATTTCTATCTTATCTCGAAATCTTGTGTTAATTTATTTTTTAATAATTTATCTTTATTTTTTAATTATTTTAAATGTTTTACAGTCTTATCTTTTAGATCATTTATATAATTGTTGGGATTTTTCCATTCTGTTATTTAGCCTCTATTGTATTTTAATGTCAGTAAGTTTAGAAAATTGTTATCACTATTTTTAATTTAGTAAAATCTATGATTTTTCCAATTTAATAATATATTTAGTATTTTAATATTATTCATGTCATATATATCTAGCACCATCTGTAACATCAGATAAAGTGGTTTGGGGATCAAAGAGTGGGTTCAAATTTTCAAGTCTTATCATTAGATTCTAAAGTCAAATGGTTCTAGACAGGAAACAAGGAGTATTATTGAGTGCCTAGTAGTACTTATGACACTAAGATTGTTTGGACTTGGATTTAATAAGGGATTTTGTCTTGATTAGTTGACCACGAGTTGCTGAGTTTGAGAAGATTTGGGTGACAACTTGCAGATTCAGAATCACTAGTGCCTAGCCCCAGATAAGCAATGATTCCAAGAGGCCTGGACAGCTATTATGGGTTTCATTCATGAGGGTCTGGCAACAGCTACAAGTCTGATATCAAATGAGCTGGAAGACAATCCAGGATAAATTCCTATTTAAAGAGTCCAAGTGATTTAATAAAGCATGGTTAGTTGAGCATCTGTCTTTGTATGGATTGATTTATGATAGTAATTATATTTATTAAATCCCTTACAATGTGAAGGAACAAATTCATGAGAGTTTTTAAATTTTTTAATTTAAAAATTAAAATTAAATTTTAAATTACTCATTATCTTTAAAGATTGGACTACTCCTTAGATGAGCAGATCCTAGAATGGCAAACGTCATTTTAGATTTGAAATGGCATTTATAACCATACACTTATAATTATAAGCATATATTATATATATTATATAAGCATATATATATATAAGCACATACTTATGATTTAGTATAGTTATACAATGATGTAATCAATATGATGAGACATTTTACCTTTTTTTCCCCCTTTTTTCTTTTTGGGCCACATCTACCAGTGCTCAGGGATGCTCTTGGCTCTGCTCTCAAGAATCACTCCTGGCGAATCTTTGAACCCCATAGAGATGCTAGTGATTGAACCTGGGTCAGCAGGATACAAGGTATATACCTTATTTGTTGTACTATTTCTTGGCTCAGCTTTATATATTTTTATTTTAAAAACATGGTTATACTTCTTTCTTCTTATAACTAGATGCTGTAATGTTAAATATATACTACCATTGTAGAGAATTAGGAAATTGCACCCATCTTTGTACTCATATTTTGTTGAAGTTTAGAGATATTTTCTTATACTTTTAAGTATTAACTAATGCTATGTATTTAGCAAAATCTATTTCATTTAACAATGTCAATCTTGCAGATTTTTAATTTTTATCCAAAACGGACAAATATAAACAAAATTTGTTTGCTTACCAATTCATAATATAATATACATAATGTTCATACACAACAGAGTTGAGTACCATTATTTGTTTATTTAGAAACCACACCCACTGTACTCCATGCTCTGTGTTCAGTATTATCACTGTTTGTGAGGCTGAGGGCACCATAGGAGATATCAGGAAATGATTAAGGAACTTATCCTACCCACCTTACTATCCTCCGAACCAAAGGAAAAGTAACATTTTTTTTAATTCCTTTCTTACTAAACTATTTTTCTTGACAATATAAATTATCGACCCTTTATTTCCTTATTATGCTTATATATTTTGAAAATTTCCTTTTAATATTTTCTTTCTGCTTCTATTTTGTGCTTTGCCCAATTGTTTATTAATATGAACATTGTGTTCCTAAATTTAGATAAAAAGAATTTTTTAATGAGAACCAAAATCATATGACTTAGAAATATAAAGTAAATAAGAATATATATATATGATGTGGCCCAAAATATATATACATATATATATGTATATATATATGTATATATATTTTGGTTTTTGGGCCACACCTTGGTGACACTCAGAGATTATTCCTGGCTATAAACTCAGAAATCATTATTGGCTTGTGGGACCATATGGGAGGCTGAGAGATCTAACCACAGTCTATCCTAGATTAGCCACGTGCAATTCAAATGCCCTACCATGTTTAACAAAAAGTTTAATTAGATAAAATTTATTTAAGTAAAATTACATTTTTATTTTACGTATTTCTCATGTTCATATCAACATCACTTTAGTACGATTTCATCCAAATTAAATCTCAGTCCAATTACCAATATTCAGATTTTAAATTGTTTGAGAGGATGTCTTGTTTTACAGAAACATTTTAAATTAGTAATCTACATTCTTTCTGTGAATCACATTATTAAGTTCATTTATTTATGCTGATAAATATGATATGATATGCAGGTAAGAGGAAATATTTATTTTATAAATAACAATAGCAAGATGTAGATTAAACAGACCACTGTGTTTCCAATGACAAAAAATAATTACAGAAGCATGTGTTCTGGACACCACTGAGATGCAGAAATAAAGATTGGATAAAATTCTAATGGATGCTATTATAGGCAGGATACTTTCTTAAGAAGATATAGAAAGACTGTTTGTGATCAGTACATGAAAGAAGGCCCCCAACATTTCTCAAAGCTACCCAGTGACAATACTCTAGCAACAGGTTATTCTCTATATGGAAAGCACCAATTGAAGACAAAGTTGGAAAAACCTAATTCAACTATGTCTAGTTTTATAGAAGAGGGGCTAAGGATAGGGTGTTAGCCTTGAACGTGGCTAACCAGAGTTTGATCCCATGTATCTCATATTGTCCACTGAGCACCACCAGGCATAACCCCTGAGCTTTGCTGGGTGTGTCTCTCTAAAGAAGCAAAAATACAAACAATAAGTGGCATGCATTATTTATCTAAACGCATCTCACCTCTCAACTTGGGTTGTGAATTCTTAGCTCTTCTCACTCTGAAGAAGCCTGTAATCCCATTGAAGGATTTTTCTGTTTCTGACTCGCAATTTTCACTGGATAATGACATTTTACTTTAATATTAATTTCCCACAAGGATGTACAATTAGCTTATTTGGAGACAAGGACTAATTTTCTGTCTTGCAAAATAAAGCAATTTCCCATTCAATCCCAAAGCTATGATGCTCTGAGAAATTGGGAGATAGGACATGGTCCTATTCTGTAAAGATTAAGTGAAATTGGGGAGCAGATTCATGGCTGCCTAGTGGGACTTATGGGAAAGGAGTGTCCTATCTATGAGAGGACTCATGGCAGAATTTATCATTCCAAACATCTAGGGTACTAACCCCAGATAAATACATGATATGACAATATGAGACAATATGAGATATATGTACTACATGTAACTACATGATAACTACAGTGACTCAGACAGAAAGAAAATACACCCCACTCCTCACCGTCTTTCTTTCCCCGACCTTACCCGTAACAGCACCATTTTTATATGTGTGATTAAAATAATGAATCTACATGTTTTTTGTTACAGTACTCTAAAATTTTCTTAGGTGTTATATCTTTCTTATCATTTTTCTAATTATGGCTCATTCTTATGCAAATTTATTTTTTATATTTCTTAAATTTAAGAAATATGATTTACAATGTTATTGATAATGGAGTTTGGGAATATATTATTCTAGCATCAGTACTACCATCACAGTCAAATTTCTTTTACCAGTGTTTTAAACTTTTTCCCGTTCCCCAAGCCTGCAATTTGGATGGGCATGTGTTAAAATTAATTGTAGTTTGAATCTAATTTTTTTTCAGTGTTGTTGACTGTTGTTGATATATAACTATACCATTCTCTCTACACTATTAATATACCCGAGGCACCTGGCGTCTTTATCCCCATTACTTTTCTTCCTCATCTCTTTCTTCTACCTTCAATTCTGATCATTTCTTTCTCTTCACTACATTTTGAGGTCAAGGTTAATCTATTTATCTTCCCTTTGTTTCATTACCTTGTCCAGTTCTATAGGTCATAGATAAGTGAGATTATCATGCATTTATCCTACTTTTTCTAAGTTAATTAACTGCATTTTAACTGTTCCATTGTTGTTATTAATTTTGATTGGTTTTCTTTGTGAACAGTAGATATGCAATTTGGTTTTCCTTCAGGGTAAAGTAAAAACTAAGCGGACAATTAGCAAGATATTCTAAGGAACTAAAAATCAATGTATTAATTTATAAATTAAGCTTTTGTGTGGAGAAATGCCTGGTTTTAAAATTAAAAGCAAAGTTGCATTTTGACTTTAGAAGCTGCCTTTAGAGAAATTATCAACTTACAAAGCGTCAGAAACTTCTGAATTTAATTACTTTTATTATAAGAAGATCTTATTTAGGTTTAGAGCCATTATATGACACTAAAACATGTGGGGTGCTGCATATGTATAAAAGGTCAGCTTTTTATTCCTTCTCTATTTCACCTTTTTATAGTAGCAGAAATTCTAATGAGCAGCAATTAAACATTAAAAATTTTAGATACAATTGATTGACTTCTTTTCATATACTGGACTTAAAATATCCTGAAAATTACTTCTCCTTATTTTAGATTAAAATAAAAAGACTTTTAGGACACAATTTAGATAATATTATCTTATCTATAAGAGTTTAAATATCCTAAACTTTGATAAATATTTTTCCAAAGCCAAGAAAAAAAATACATGTTTTTCTATTTGGGAATAAGTTAAATTCAGAGAACTGGTTTATATGCCTCCCAGACTTATGCATAGCCCCTCTTACAATAAGTAGTTTTGTAATTTAATGCTGGGTTGTATAGTGAGGTTTTTTTTTCTATTTTGGAGAAGTCCTTATTCTCTTGAGTGCTTTGTTCTCTTTCTTTGTCCCACCTTTTTCAGACTTCAAAAATTTAATAAACATTAAAGAAAATAAAGAATTCAAATATTTTCAGTGTTTGAGTATCTGTGTATAATTTTACTGATTACTGGATATTAATTTAATAAACAAGTTGGTTATAAAATAGAATCAATGACTAAATCTATTAAATTATTTTAAATCTGGTTCGTAACCTACATTTCAAAATTGTTTTAAAATTGTGATTTTATTACAGTTGCAAATACTAAAATATTTTCATTGTCAGAAAGTTGGATGTTTTTTTCACTTCAGGTGTAACTTTAGTTTGCATAATGAATGCATTGCATATAAATTGATTTTGAATTAGAATGCAAAGCATTTGTTAGTATAGAATGCCAAAGTGTGAAAAGGCAATAAACAGCATATTCCTAAAATATGAGTTAATATTGTATATGAAATCATAAAAAAATCTCTGACTCTGAGTTGTGACATGTGAACTGAAGGTGTAATGTTAAAAAATGGAGTGAGGAGGACTTCGGGGAAAACTCCTATCTCTGTCTGCCTGAAACTGTGCTTCTGAACTTCCGAAGGTTTCCTCAGGGGCCTAGGGAGCGCACCCCCCAAAAAAACTGCATTTTGAAGCTGGTGAGTGCCTGCATTCTGAAGCCGCGGGATCGCTCTGCCCTGCCCTGCCTTTGTTCACTCTGAGGACTTCGGGGAAAACTCCTATCTCTGTCTGCCTGAAACTGTGCTTCTGAACTTCCGAAGGTATCCTCAGGGGCCTAGAGAGTGCACCACTAAAAAACTGCATTTTGAAGTTGGTGAGCAGCTGCATTCTGGGGCTGCGGGATCGCTCTGCCCTGCCCTGCCTTTGTTCACTCAGGACTTGCAACTAGAGGCAGCAGAAGCGCTCAGCCGCTTCACTTCCCTTTGCAGCCTCGAACTCTTCCTAATCAATGAACCCCACCACAACACACAGGAAAAACCACACTACAAGCGTGACAATGGGGAAAACTCGCAGGCAAACACCATCCATAGAGAATGAAGACGAAAGCTCAGTTGATCTAATAAATTACAACCACCTGATTAACCTTTCAGATAAGGAGTTTAGAGTAGAAATATGGAATATGTTTGTAGACCTCAAAAAGAGCATAGATCGATCTGAAGAGAACACAAAAACAGAAATCAGAAAACTCCAAACTGAAATAACAGATCTGAAAAATACGGTTGCTCAACTGAAAACCACAATGGATAGCCTCGCCAACAGGGTATCAGCAGCTGAGGAGAGAATCGGAGTACTGGAAGATGAGATGCAAAAAAGCTCAACACAACAGAAGAAATTGGAAAAGAACATTAAGACAAACGAACAGGCAATGGAAAATGTACTCAAGGCATGCGAAGAGATGAAAATAGAAGTCTTTGATAAACTCAACAGAAACAACATAAGAATCATTGGAGTCCCAGAAACCCAGGAAGGAGATCTCCAAGAATAATCAACTGTCAAAGACATCATCAAATAGATACTCCCAGAATTAAAGCCTACATGCAATCAAATACTGCATGCCCGAAGAATACCAGCTAAAAGAGACCCAAAGAAAAACACCCCAAGACACATCCTCGTTACAATGACAAATCCCATAGATAGGGATAGAATACTGAAAGCAGCAAGATCAAAAAGGGAAATTACATTCAAAGGAGCATCCCTAAGACTTACAGCAGACATGTCACAAGAAACTCTCAAGGCCAGAAGACAGTGGTTGGATATTGTGACAAGATTGAATGAAATGAATGCCTCCCCAAGAATACTGCACCCAGCCCGACTCACATTCAGGTTTGGAGGAAGAATACACAGCTTCACGGATAAACAACAGCTCAGAAACTTCACAGATGATAAACCAGCCTTAAAGGAAAAACTGACAGGTCTACTCTAAGACAAGAGAGACCAACAAACACAGCAAACTTATCTACAAAGATGACATTAAATCCTATGACAATCATCTCCCTCAATGTCAATGGACTAAATTCACCAATTAAAAGACACAGAGTGGCAAAATGGGTCAAAAAGATGAATCCAACCTTCTGCTGCCTACAAGAAACACATCTGAATATTCAGAACATAGACTCAAAATTAAAGGTTGGAAGAAAATTATCCAAGCAAACAACACCCTGAAAAAAGCTGGGGTGGCCATATTAATATCAGATGACACCAACTTTATACTCAGAAAAGTGGTAAGGGACAAAGATGGACACTATGTACTAATCAAGGGATATGTGCAACAGGAAGAAATCAGACTATTAAACATATATGCACGCAATGAGAGACCAGCAAATTATCTAATACAATTACTGACAAATCTGAAAGAAGAAATCAATAATAACACAATCATTGTGGGAGACTTCAACACAGCCCTATCAACACTTGATAGGTCAACCAGACTGAAACCCAACAAAAACATACTAGCCCTGAAAAGTGTTATGGAAGAAAGAGGACTAGTAGATATATACAGGACACTCCATCCCAAAAAACCTGGATACACATTCTTTTCCAATGTACATGGGTCATTCTCCAGAATAGACTACATGCTGACACATAAAACATACCTCCATAAAATCAAGAGGATAGAAATCTTGCAGGCTACCTTTGCTGACCACAAGGCTCTGAAATTAGATGTGAACTACAAAGCCACACAGAAGAAAAACTTTAATAATTGGAAATTAAACACCCTGCTACTGAACAACCAGTGGGTCCAAGATGAAATCAAAAAGGAAATCAAAACTTTCCTGGAAACAAATGATAATGAAGACACAAACTGCCAGAATTTATGGGACACAGCAAAAGCAGTCCTGAGAGGAAAATTTATAGCTCTACAAGCACACATGAGGAAGGAAGAAGGAGCATACCTGAATAACTTAATGGCGCAGCTTAAACAATTAGAAAATGACCAACAGAATGAACCAAAAATAGGGAGACAGAAGGAAATAATAAAGCTGAAAGCGGAACTCAATGAAGTGGAAAACCAAAAAGCAATCCAAAAGATCAACGAAAGCAGAAGCTGGTTCTTTGAAAAAATAAACAAGATTGATAGACCATTGGCAAAACTCACAAAGAAAGAGAGAGAGAGAAATCTGATAACCCATATTAGAAATGAAAAGGGGGAGATCACAACAGAAATTGCAGAGATCCAAAGGATAATCAGAGGCTACTTTGAGAAACTTTATGCTACAAAACATGAGAACCTAGAAGAAATGGAAAAATTCTTGGACACTTATAACCTTCCACATTTAAGTAAGGAGGATGTAGCATATCTAAACACCCCCATCACTACTGAGGAAATTGAAACTGTAATCAAACAACTGCCCAAAAAGAAAAGCCCAGGCCCAGATGGTTTTCCTAATGAATTTTTTCAAATCTTTCAAGAGGAGATACTACCAATCCTAGCCAGACTCTTCCATGAAATTGAAAAAAAGGGAACTCTCCCAAACAGCTTCTATGAAGCCAACATTACCTTGATACCAAAACCAGACAGAGACACTGCCAAAAAAGAAAATTACAGACCAATATCCCTGATGAATGCTGATGCAAAGATCTTCAACAAAATCCTGGCAAATAGGATCCAATGCATCATCAAGAAGATCATACACTACGACCAAGTAGGCTTCATCCCAGGAATGCAAGGATGGTTTAACATCCGTAAATCTATTAACATCATACACAACATCAACAACAAGAAAAATAAAAATCACATGATCATATCAATAGATGCAGAGAAAGCATTTGATAAGGTCCAACACCCATTCTTGATCAAAACTCTCAGCAAGATGGGAATGGAAGGAACCTTTCTCAATCTAGTTGAAGCCATCTACCACAAGCCAATGGCAAATATTATCCTCAATGGAGAAAAACTAAAAGCCTTTCCTCTAAATTCGGGTACAAGACAAGGCTGTCCTCTCTCACCACTCCTCTTCAATATAGTACTGGAAGTCCTTGCTATAGCGATCAGGCAAGAAAAAGATATCAATGGAATTCAGATAGGAAAGGAAGAAGTCAAACTCTCATTGTTTGCTGATGACATGATACTCTACTTAGAAAACCCTAAAGACTCTACCAAAAAGCTTCTAGAAATAATAGATTCATATAGCAAGGTGGCAGGCTACAAAATCAACCTACAGAAATCAATGGCCTTTTTATACACCAATAATAATAGGGAAGAGATGGAAGTCAGGAAAGCAATCCCATTCACAATAGTGCCACACAAACTCAAATATCTTGGAGTCAACTTGACCAAAGATGTGAAGGACCTATACAAAGAAAACTATAAAGCCCTGCTCCAAGAAATAAGAGAGGACACACGGAAATGGAAACACTTACCCTGCTCATGGCTTGGCAGGATTAACATCATTAAAATGGCAATACTCCCCAAAGCATTATACAGATTTAATGCGATCCCCTTAAAAATACCCATGACATTCTTCAAAGAAGTGGATCAAACAATTATCAAGTTCATCTGGAACAATAAACATCCTCGAATAGCTAAAGCACTCCTAGGGAAAAGGAAAATGGGAGGCATTACTTTCCCCAACTTTAAACTGTACTACAAAGCAATAGTTATTAAAACAGCATGGTATTGGAATAAAGACAGACCCTCAGATCAGTGGAATAGGCTTGAGTTCTCAGAGAACATTCCCCAGGCATACAATTACCTAATTTTTGACAAAGGAGCAAGAAATCCTAAGTGGAGCAGAGAAAATCTCTTCAACAAGTGGTGCTG
This sequence comes from Suncus etruscus, assembly GCF_024139225.1. NCBI lineage: Eukaryota > Metazoa > Chordata > Mammalia > Eulipotyphla > Soricidae > Suncus > Suncus etruscus. The sequence goes on along the minus strand of NC_064860.1, from coordinate 85,000,411 downwards.
GCAGAACTGGTTAGTGACTTGCAAAAAAGCAAACATAGACCCCCAGTTAACATCATGTACGAAGGTAAAATCCAAATGGATTAAAGACCTTGATATCAGACCAGATACCATAAGGTATATAGAACAACATGTCGGTAAAACACTCCATGACATTGAGACTAAAGGTATCTTCAAGGAGGAAACTTCACTTTCCAAACAAGTGGAAGCAGAGATTAACAGATGGGAATACATTAAACTGAAAAGCTTCTGCACCTCAAAAGAAATAGTGCCCAGGATACAAGAGTCACCCACTGAGTGGGAGAAACTATTCACCCAACATCCTTCAGATAAGGGGCTAATATCCAAAATATACAGGGCACTGACAGAACTTTAGAAAAAAAAAAACATCTAATCCCATCAAAAAATGGGGAGAAGAAATGAACAGACACTTTGATAAAAAAGAAATACAAATGGCCAAAAGACACATGAAAAAATGCTCCTCGTCACTAATCATCAGAGAGATGCAAATCAAAACAACGATGAGATACCACCTCACACCACAGAGATTGGCGCACATCACAAAGAATGAGAACAATCAGTGCTGGCGGGGATGTGGAGAGAAAGGAACTCTTATCCACTGCTGGTGGGAATGCCGTCTAGTACAGCCTCTGTGGAAAGCGATATGGAGGTTTCTTCAAAAACTGGAAATTGAGCTCCCATTCGACACAGCTATTCCACTCCTAGGGATATACCCTAGGAGCACAAGAATACAATACAAAAACCCTTTCCTCACACCTATATTTATTGCAGCACTATTCACAATAGCCAGGCTCTGGAAACAACCAAGATGCCCTTCAACAGACGAATGGCTAAAGAAACTGTGGTACATATACACAATGGAATATTATGCAGCCGTCAGGAGAGATGGTCATGAAATTTTCCTATACATGGATGTACATGGAATCTATCATGCTCAGTGAAATAAGTCAGAGGGAGAGAGAGAGACGCAGAATAGTCTCACTCATCTATGGGTTTTAAGAAAAATAAAAGTCATTTTTGTAACAATCCTCAGAGACAATTAGAGGAGAGCTGGAACACCAGCTCACTCCATGAAGCTCACCCCAAGAGTGGTGAGCACAGTTATAGAAATAACTACACTGAGAACTACCATAATCAAGTGAATGAATGAGGGAACTGGAAAGCCTGTCTGGAGTACAGGCGGGGGTGGGGTGGGATGGAGGGAGATTTGGGACTTTGGTGGCGGGAATGTTGCACTGGTGAAGAGGGGTGATCTTTATAGGACTGAAACCTTATCACAATCATTTATGTAATCAAGATATTCAAATAAAGAGAAAAAAAATTTTTTAAGTGAAAAAAAAAATGGAAAAGGCTAGCAAGAGATCGCTGGGACAGCAAAGTGCCTGAGCATCAAATAAATGAAGCTTCTGCATCTTTCCAGGGAGATAGTTCTTGTATATCCAATTTGTAAAAAAAAAAAAAAAAAAAATGGAGTGAGCATTACTAAAATATAAGACTAGAAAGGGAAGTCAGGTTATGTCATACAGATAGAAAATTAGGTTAGGAAATTCATGTGAAAAGTTAAATTTCCAACTTTTTATTTTTAAATTGGTGATACTATTGACCACTTTAAATAAATGGGTCTGTATTTTTCCTTAAATCTCACAACTTCCTTAGGAGAATATAAAGCCTTCAATTGATTCCATGCACAAAATAAAAATAAAAATGCAAGTATGGATCTTTCTTGAGTAATTAGAAACTAGATAAAATATAAGAAATGAATGACAAAAGAAAATTGAACCAGACTTGAAAACAAAGTACTAAAAATTAAATTAAGAGGAGCGGAGCAGTGGCACAAGGAGTAAGGTGTCTGCCTTGCCCGCGCTAGTTTAGGACTGACTGTGGTGGTTCGATGCCCCAGCATTCCATATGGTACCCCAAACCAGGAGTGATTTCTGAGCACATAGCCAGGGTAACCCCTGAGCATCACCGGGTGTGGCCCAAAACAAAGAAACAAAAAAAAATTAAGAAGAGAATGAAAGTCTAAGATATCTTGGCTTGCAGTAGCACTGATTTAAGCAAAATGTGTGCTTAAAAATTATAAAATAAATATGTAACTAAAGTAAAAAATAGTGCATCCAGAGAAAAACACATCAGAAAATAATTTTTAATTGTACTAGTTGATGAACTTACTATGTAATATAAAGTTTTATTTTAGCTTTTAAAATTTTGTTGAATCTGTTCTTATAAGATCATGTTGTCATATCTATTTGATAATCATCCCTCTAGAATTTTCACTCTTGATTTTAAAAAAATTATTGATTTATTTACTCGTTCTCTAAAATTTGTTTTGTTTTCTTTTTGGAGCACACCCGGCAGCCCTCAAGGGTTCCTCTTGGCTATGCGCTCAGAAATTGTTCCTGGCTCTGGGAGCCATATGGGACCATGGGGATAGAACTTAACTCTGTCCTGGGTCAGTAGCATGCAAAGAAAACACCCTACCATTGTGCTATCTCTCTGGCTCCTCTCTAAACATTTTGAGTATCTACATGACATTAAACAATATTGAATTAAAGAAATAGGGGCCCGAATGGTGGCTCAGTGGTAGGACGTTTGCCTTGCACGCGGCTGACCTAAGACAGACTACTGTTTGATCCCCCACCCCCGGAGTCCCATATGGTCCCCAAGCCAGGAACAATTTCTGAGCTAATAGCCAGGAGAAATCCCTGAGCGTCACAGGGTGTGGCCAAAAAATAGACAATGATTTGTGCCCTTATAGTAGATAATTAGCAATGATATAATGTTAGTGCATAAAGCTTTTGAGCATATTTAAAATGCAATCAGATCTATAAAAGAACAAGTGTGTGTCAAAGAGATTATAATGTAAGGAAGTGGACTAAAGTGCTCTTCTCAGAATAACGAAGCAAATTTTAAGTGCATCAGTTATGTAAATTATATAAGAATAATTCTATAAAGAGATTAATAAAATGTGTAAAATGAAGAAATGTCTGAAAAATACATGAAGAAATGGTGAAACAATTTATAGACTCCTTGTCAGGACTTTGATATTCATTTTGAGTAAGAAAATATCAAATGATTTTGAACAGATGAATGCAAGTGATGATAAATATTTTGAAAGATTTATTCAACTTCTATATTGAGAATAGATTCCAGATGAGAGAAAATATAGACCACAGAAGGGACTAGTGAAATAATCCAGGGAAAACCAGTGTGGTTTTGTCTAAAGTGACAGCAGCATGGTGCTGAAAGGAACCAGAAAATGAATATATTTTAAATGTAAAACACACAAAATTTTTTGACAGATTGCGTGTGGAGTATGAGATGAAATATGTGAGAATACTATGAATTCATTATTACTCTTAGTTTATTTGGCCTGACCAGGACAGGATATTGAATTGACTTTGACTGAGATGTCAAAGATTATAGTTAGAGCGTATTTGAGAATTACTATCAGGAATTGTCTTGCAGTATTGTATAAAATTAAAGCTGAGATATATATTTTGAACACTTACCAGCAGTGATACTGAATTAACAGTTAACTACAAATGCTTGAAGTTTCAAATTGTGATTGTGGGAATAATCATGATATTCAGAATTATAAATGTTAAAATCTTACAACATGGAATCAGTATGGAGAATATATTCTGGGGCTAAACCAAAGGCATTTCAAATGGGAAGAGTGTTGAGAAGAAAGAAAAAACTGTCCTTCCTTCCTTCCTTCCTTCCTTCCTTCCTTCCTTCCTTCCTTCCTTCCTTCCTTCCTTTTCTTCCTTCCCTTTCTCTTTCTTTCTTTCTTTCTTTCTTTCTTTCTTTCTTTCTTTCTTTCTTTCTTTCTTTCTTTCTTTCTTTCTTTCTTTCTTTCTTTCTTTCTTTCTTTCTTTCTTTCTTTCTTTCTTTCTTTCTTTCTTTCTTTCTTTCTTTCTTTCTTTCTTTCTTTCTTTTCTTTCTTTCTTTCTTTTTCTTTCTTTCTTTCTTTCTTTCTTTCTTTCTTTCTTTCTTTCTTTCTTTCTTTCTTTCTTTCTTTCTTTCTTTCTTTCTTTCTTTCTTTCTTTTTCTTTCTTTCTTTCTTTCTTTTTTTCTTTCTTTCTTTCTTTTTTCTTTCTTTCTTTCTTTCTTTCTTTCTTTCTTTCTTTCTTTCTTTCTTTCTTTCTTTCTTTCTTTCTTTCTTTCTTTCTTTCACTATTTTCTTTCTTTCTTTTTCTTTCTTTCTTTCCTTTCTTTTTTCCCTCTTTCTTTATTTCTTTCATTTTTCTTTCTTCTTTCATTCTTCCATTCTTTCTTCTTCCTCCCATCCTTCCTTTTATTTTTGTTCTTTCTTTTTTCTCTTTATTTAATTTCTTTCTTCCTTTTTATCATACTTCTGTTTTCTTTCTTCTTCCTTCTTTTTCTGTCTTTCTTTTTTCTTTCATCTTTCTTTTCTCTCTTCTTCCTTTCATTCTTCCTCTGTTTTCTTTCTTTTTCTTTCTTTTTTCTCTCTTTCATTCTTCCTCTTTTTCTTTCTCATTCTTTCTTTCTTCCTTCATTCTTTTTCTTTTTCTCTTTTCTTTCTTTTCTTCTTTTCTTGTTTCTTCTTCCTTGTTTCGCTCCCTTTCCTTTCTTTTTTATTCATTCCTTTCTTCCATTTTTTTACCTTTCTTTCCTTCAATCCATGCTAACATTAATGTATAGAATTACCAGTCCAAACAACTTTCTAGGAATCAATTCTACCAGTAACATCATGATAAGCTAGAACAAAATGATGTAGCATTCTTTTTTAACTACTTCCTCTCGTTCTGTTTTTCCTCTTACCTCTTTCTTGCAAATACCATGGTATTTAATTATAGAAAATTTTTAAGTTAGTAAATACAAAGACTGAATTTCATATAATTCAATAATGCATAAATACATGCTCATACACATATAAACAGTCATACAAATCATCATTAAAACAGGTTTTAACTAATTTTCCATTTATAGAATATAATATAGCAGTACCCATGATTTTGAAAATATCTACCAATCTTCCTACATCTTTAGTTTGTGGATGATTAATCACTTTGGATGGCTTCTGACTATGTTCACAAATTTATATAAGAACAAAAATATTTGTTAATATGGTCTATTTATAGTTAAAAAATTCCTTATATTTCTCATTTACCTTTCTCTTATTCTATTATTACAATTCCCAATTTCTCACTTGTCCATGAACTTGTTTACTTTTAGAACACACATTCTAAATTTTCTTTTTTTTTCTCAGAAACTTCCTTTGAAACCAAACAGAATCATAGTATCTTCTTTTGATCCAAATGCTAACAGCCCATAGAATTTTACTATATCTCTAGTTGTATAATAGGTACATATTCTGACATCTATTCTGAACCTTAAAGATCAATATTGGCATAAATGTATTTACTTTCTTTTTTCTGTGTTTATTTCCTTTGTTTTTCCTGGCATGAATAGTGTGTTAGCTACAGGGAGAACTACAAAAGAAATAGGCATTGCATTAAATATTTGTTATAAGGAAGCTGAACTCAGGAAACTTATTGTTAGATGAAATGCCATTTTTATTTATACAGTGTCAAATTTTAGGTCTTAAAGGAATGACTGTAATTTAGCATAACTTGACAAACAAATATTAACAGAGGAATTCAAATTAATTGGATCAGGGAAGCTTAGTGACGTAAGTGACTTTATGCATCATCAAAGTTAATATAATTCATTTCACCATTGAGGAAAACCAAAGTTCAGAAGGGTTCAGTCTTCTTTCCACTAACTACAGTATTCTGATTCTCATGCAGATATGTGAAAACCTGAGTATTTTCTCTTATTAGAGAAATTCTTAATATTTTTACATATTAGTCATTTCTTTTTTTTGTAGGCAAACATCTTTTATTAACATTATTTTACATATTATCAGTGTTTAGTGATGACCTTTTGGGGAAAAAATGCTGGGCAATTTCAAGATGATAATAGTGTGCTATTTTCTTCAGAGTATAAGATGGAAGTTAATTTGGTCCCACATAACTTCTCCAGTTTCAGAAAATAAGGGGTTTCTTTTTCTACTCCTTGCCTACTTGAATTACAAACGACTCCTTGAAGCATCTGTTTTCACTAAATTTGACAGCCAGAAAAGAAGGTTCACAATTTCAGCAGCTGTTATTTGTTTTTTTCCTTGACTGAGATGAGCAGCAAGACCACAGTGTCTACAGATTTGTTTGATTACTCAGCAGGACAGTAGAAACTCAAGCAGGAATATGATAGAAAGCACAAAATGATAGGGAAGGCCTGGCATGAGCACATATCAGAAAGTATGGCTTGATAAGCAGGATCCCAAAATAAAGTTCACTATAGGGACATTTTAGCCAGGAGAAAGATGATTCATGACAAATAGCTATAGTCAAAAACTATTTGAACATAACTATTGCCATCATATTACATAACATTTACTCAAAGACATACTTATTTATAAACTAATTTTTTATTTTGAACATCAGATTAACAATCACAAAATGCCCTCTATTAAATATAACTATTAACAAACACAAAATAGGTAAGCATTTTCAAATGACTTTCAGAGAATCTTTACTGCCTCATTCAACAAGTCATTAAGGAACTATTTTAGAAAGCAGAATATAAATAACTGATCAAATGCAGAAAGAACTAAAAGCATGACAAATTGAGTCAAAACTTCTGGAAAGGCACAGTCGGATAGCAGCTAAGAGCAAAAAAAGTAAAGCCAATAAATCCAATAGAAAAAGTAAAGTCACAAGCTCACTTTCGTTATAGAAAAATATAGATACAACAAGATAAAAGTTATAAAATTAATGGCCAATTTTTTTTCCAGAATGAAGAGCCCAAACATGAAACCAGTACTTTCGTTTTTAGACTACCATTCATCTCGCTAAAGCCAAATACAAAATGTGCAGTTGGGATGTGACTTTTTTGTTTGTTTGTTTGTTTTGTTTTTGTTTTGGGGCCACACCTGGTGACACTCAGGGATCACACCTGGCTATGCACTCAGAAATAGCTTCTTGGTTGTTTCCAGAGCCTGGCTATTTATTGTGAATAGTACTGCAATCTGCTCTTCAACAGATGAATGGCTAAAGAAACTATGGTACATATACACAATGAAATATTATGCAGCCGTCAGGAGAGATGAAGTCATTAAATTTTCCTATATATGGATGTACAATAGAATCTATCATGCCGAGTGAAATAAGTAGAGGGAGAGAGATGCAGAATAGTCTCACTCATCTATGGGTTTTAAGAAAAATAAGTCATTTTTGCAACAATCCTCAGAGACAATGAGAGGAGGGCTGGAACTTCCAGCTCACTTCATGAAGCTCACCACAAAGAGTGGTGAGTACAGTTATAGAAATAACTACACAGGGAACTACCATAATCATGTGAATGAATGCGGGAACTGGAAAGCCTGTCTAGAGTACAGGTGGGGTGGGATGGAGGGAGATTTGGGACATTGGTGATGGGAATGTTGCACTGGTGAAGGGGGTGTTCTTTACATGACTAAAAACTAATTACAATCATATATGTAATCAAAATGTTTAAATAAAGAAAAAAAGTTTCAAAAAAAAAAAGAAATCGCTTCTGACTCAGGGGATCATATGGGAGGCTGGGGAATGGAACCATGGTCCATCCAGTGCAAGGCAAACGCCCTACCGCTTGTGCCACCATATGGCCCCATGTGACTTTTTATTTCAAAGGGGGAACCCAGTGGTATTTGAGATCTATTTCCAGTTTTTTATTTGGGAGTCACTAAGTGAGGAGTTCAGAGACCATGAGGTGTGAGGCATTGAACACAGGCTTCTGAAATGCAAAACATGAGTTCACTATGCTAAGTAGTGACGTAAAGTTTGAGTAACAAATTTGGCCTTGACATAAAGTTTGAGTAACAAATGTCATAAGTAATTTCACAGTGAAAGTAGAAAATTATGAGAAAAGTATTTCTCTGGAATACTAAAATTTTTGAAATATGTTGTTTTGAAAACAAATGCTGTTTAAGTAGTCAACAGTCAAATACTACCTTTAAAAACTTATCTCTACAAAGTATATTGGTTTTCAAATTACAAAAATATAAAAATTTTAAAATAATGGAAAAAATGTCTTTATCTCATAAAAGTAATACTCTGAATATATCAAGTACAAATAAGTTCTGTAATGTTTCTTCTAAGTGTAATTTTAAATTTTGCTAACTGAATCTTTTCAACTATCTTTCTATTTAACCTTTAAAACAAAGCGTTTTCATTTAAAACAAGGAATCTTAATTTGTCCTTGATTTGGGTCACAATGACCTTAAAGTATTTATTCTTTTGAGAACAAAGAAGTACTCATTGTCATGTATGGAAACTGGTAGAAGTATACTATTGTTTTATAGATAGGGGATAAAGAAGACAGAATTCCTAGGGCAAAGAATAATTTTAAAAATTAGTTTTGTCTGAAAGAAAAAAGTGTACTTCTTTGAGGGAGGATGAGTTAATGTTTTATGAGATTTTTGTCCTTGGTTGATAATTGCAACTTATTTTCTAATTCATCTGAAATTAGTTGAAAGTGTTCCCTGTTCCATAATACATACTTTTATTAAATTTCATTATTATTTAAAACTTATATTTTGTGTGGAAAACTTAAGCTTACTTAATTTGATAAAACAACAAAATTACCAGCCAGAAAGAGACAGGTGAAAGTCTAATAAAAATGATGTTTAGAGAAATCAATATTTCAATTCATATAAATATTTAATATAGATGAATGAGTATTGTCTTAGAAATTAAACTTTTCAAAGTTGATGTAGAATTAATTGGCAGGAAGGGTAGAGTTGATGAGGAATTCTGAAAGAGGTCCAAATAGTGGCAAATGCAAATTTTGATTTTAGTATATTGTATAAATTAAAAAATACTGAAGGATTTGGCAGAGAAACAAGATAAACTGAGTTTATAACCATTTTAAAATAATTATTTTATCGGGGGTGGGCAAAAAATAATTATTGTATGTGATGAACTATTTCTATGATTTATATTTTTATTAGAAGTTTAGTAGATATTTATAAGTATGCATAAATACTATATTTTACATATACATATAGAGAAAGAGACTGAGATAGCAAATAAAATATAGCAATACAAATAGTAAAACAACTTTTATTGTTCTCTTTTTTGGTCAGTTTATTATACTGCTCTTTTAGTAAATACTGATTTCTCTTAATTTTTACATCTTTCTTCATTAGTTTTGTTACATAAGTAAAATTTTATTCCTAAACTGTACCTGTTTGTCTACCTAATTCTAAAAAGTAAAACATGATATAATCATATTAATTAAAATATATTGGTTAAAATTTTAGTGTGCTGCAACTTATATTAATTTGGCTTATACTGCATGATTAATCTTAAAAATATTGAACTAATATTGAAAAGGTTTTTTATGTGTACTGAAAAATGCTACTTTCTCATGGGTAAAACTGTATTAAATACTGAATCTAAAATTATAATATCTCATAGTCTTTTGGAATGATTATTCTACCTATGCAAACCACATTTTCTTTATCACCTCACCTATCCATTGTCACATGGGTTATTTTCTTATTTTGACTGTTTTAAATGACACTTTAGTGAACTTTCTTGTGCATATGCCTTTTTAAATTAACCCTTTTGTGGTTTTTTGTTTGTTTGTTTTGTTTTTGGGTCACACCCAGCAGCGCTCAGGAGTTACTCCTGCCCCTACACTCAGAAATCGCTCCTGGCAGACTCGGGGGACCATATGGGACACTGGGATTGGAACCACTGATCTTCTGCATGCGAGACAAACGCCTTTACCTCCATGCTATCTCTCCGGTCCCACCTTTTGTGGTTTTAGATAAATGTCTAAGAGTGGAATTGCAGTAACCCAACATTGATTTATTTCTCCATTTGCTTTGATCTATTTCTTCCTTTGCTTTTTGTTTTAGAGATATGTTTTACTCACATGTCTTCCCTCATGTGTCTTGTACTTTGAGTTACTTTTACATAGAGTATAGTTACTATAAACAAATAATATATATAAACTGCATTTTACCTAGAAAAACTTTCCACTAGGCCTGTAATCTTAAGAACAGGATCTAATTCAGTAATTTGCTATTTATAGTTTGAATAGCATATAAGCTTTAGAAAGAGTTTTTTATTTGACTTCTAATATGGGTACCATTTTGTGTTATGGCTCGAGTTCTTGATTTTTTGCGTGAGTGCAGATTTGGGCCACTTCTTTCAGCACTCAGAAAAACATATCGTAAAGTTGAGCAAACCAGAGTTGATAGACTTAGCCCCACATAAGGTAATTTTTTTTCTTTTCTTTTCTTTTCTTTTCTTTTCTTTTCTTTTCTTTTCTTTTCTTTTCTTTTCTTCTTTTCTTTTCTTTTCTTTTCTTTTCTTTCTTTTCTTTTTTTCTTTTTTTTTAATACCAGATATGATACTCTCCTTGCCTCTTTTTGTATTTTTTGGAACTTACATGACTATATTTTTTCATGTTATCTGTTTACCTTGCTTTACTTTCCCTAGAGGTGAAGTATAGCAGATGAGCAAAAAGTTTATGTTCTCTCGGGTTTCAAGAGGTTTACTCTAAGAACATATTTTTTTCTAGGATTTCAGTGGTCTCCTAGAAAAGTTCAAGTAAATATACCCTTTTTATAATTCTTAGAATGTCTTGCATATCGGTGTTTCTCGACACCTTTGTTGTTATTACTCCTGCACAGAAACATCTAGCAGTAGTAGGAAGGTGAAAACAGGTATCTTCTGTAATGAGATTTCTTTAAATTTATGAGGTCATATTGCCAATTGAAACTCTAATTTGTTTACTCATATTTGTGGCAACTTGCCCATTTTCCCACTGCTTCTTCAAGGATGAAAGTGATTTGGATATTCTTGTCTCTAATATAATAGGAAACTATAATTTGTTCAAAAATGGTCCACTTATGTCTTTCCTTCAATGTCCTAATTTATTTTAACAAATAGTCTAACCTATTTTCTTTATATGATAGATTTTCACTCATAGGTTGAGACTAACACCCTTAGTAACTTGTGAGTTGGAAGCAAAATGTAGTTCCTTTTTTTTCAAAACTCAAATGTAAGTGATCCGAGACAGTGAGATGTGTGGTCTATGCAGCAACTCTGTTTCTGTGTGGGATACTGTAATAACAGAATTTTAAGATAACAGGTTTGGACGCGATTAAAGAGTTTTCTTATCTAGTCACACATTATAGTTTGAAATGTTGCAATAATATCTAAATGGCAGTCTAGTTGAAACTTTAACACTTTCAAATATCTACAAACTTGTGATATTCTGAATCTCTGCAAACATGTTCTCTTCCAAATTAATTCCTATATTGCTGCTCTTACCTTAAGGAATTCTAAGAACAATATCTTGGTTTATTTTATTTATTACTATTCATTTATATTGGAGGAGATGGTTTACTCCAAAGTGGTATTCAGGGCTTATTACTGGTTCTGTGTTCAAAGATAACTCCAAACAGTCCTTTTTTGGGGGGTGAGGGGGTTAGGCACACCCAATGGGGTTCAGGTGTTATTCCTGGCTCTGCACTCAGAAATCACTCATGTAAGGCTTATAGGACCATATGGGATACTTGGGATATAACTCAGGTCTGCCACTTGCAAGGCAAATTCTATATTACACTGCTATAGCTCCCGTCCCTCCAAACAGTCCTTAAGGGAACGTAAGTTGTGGCTGGGATCCAACAAAGCCAGTTCTGTGCAAAAAATCTTTCTTGACTCATACACTATCTTATCATTACTGATGTCTCTCTGTCAATGCAAACTACTTTTAATACTTCATACTAAACTCTAGGTCTAGGTTATATGGTATATGTTTAAAAATAAAATCAAAAGTATCTTTTGTTTTTTAATCAAACTTAGTACTGAAATATGTTAAAATACCAAATAAATTTAGTCAATAATTTACTTAAAAATTTATCTTTTATTATATGTTCTTTAGTTTGAGGACATATCTGACAGTTACAGGGCTTATTTATAGAACTATAATGAAGAAATATTTTATATTTTGTACTATTTTTTTCTTTTTTTAACTATAAGACTTCACTTTATTAATAATTGCAGCACTTGGAAAAGTTTGGGTATCAAAGAGCCCAAATTTGCACATCAAAATATTAATTAGGTGCTGGATAAATAGCAAAATGGGTAATGCTATTATCAGGTCCAAACCCCAGTACCCCCATTTGACACCAAAGTTCTGAGAAATCCCTGAGCATAGAGCCAGGATAAATCTTGAGCACCACTAGATGGGACCAAGAATGAAAAAAAAAAACAAAATATTTATGAAAACATACTCTATTCTTTCTTTCTTTCTTTCTTTCTTTCTTTCTTATTTTCTTTCTTTCTTTTCTTTTCTTTCTTTCTTTCTTTTCTTTCTTTCTTTCTTCTTTCTTTCTCTTTCTTTCCTTCTTTCTCTTTTCTTTCTTTCTTATTCTTTCTTTCTTTTCTTTTCTTTCTTTTCTTTCTTTTTTTCTTTCTTTCTTTCTTTCTTTCATTCTTTCTTTCTTTCTTTCTTCTCTTTTCTTTCTTTCTTTCTTTCTTTCTCTTCTTTCTTCTTTCTTTCTCTCTTTCTTTCTTTCTTTCTCTCTTTCTTTCTCCTCTTTCTTTCTTTATTTCTTTCTTTCTTTCTTTCTTTCTTTCTTTCTTCTTTCTTTCTTTCTTTCTTTCTTTCTCTTTCGTTTCTTTCTTTCTCTTTCTCCTCTCTTTCTTTCTTTCTCTCTTTCTTTCTTCTTTCTTTCTTTCTCTTTCTTTTCTTTCTTTCTTTCTTTCTTCTTTCTTTCTTTTCTTTCTTTCTTTTTCTCGTTCTTTCTTTCTTTCTTTCTTCTTTTCTTTCTTTCTTTCTTTCTTTCTTCTTTCTTTCTTTCTTTCTTTCTTTCTTTCTTTCTTCTTATCTTTCTTTCTTTCTTTCTTTCCCTTCTTTCTTCCTTCCTTCCCTTCCTTCCCTTCTCTTCTCTTCTCTCCTTCTCTTCCTTCCTTCCTTCCTTCCTTCTTCCTTCCTTCCTTCCTTTCCTTCTTCCTTCCTTCCTTCCTTCCTTCTTTCTTTCTTTTTCTTTTCCCTTTCTTTCTTTCTTTCTTTCTTTCTTTCTTCTTTTCTTCTTTCTTTTTCTTTCTTTCTTTCTCTTCTTTCTTTCTTTCTTTCTTTCTTTCTTTCTTTCTTTCTTTCTTTCTTTCTTTCTTCCCTTTCTTTCTTTTCTTTCTTTCTTTCTTTCTTTTCTTCTTTCTTTCTTTCTTTCTTTCTTTCTTTTTCTTTCTTCTTTCTTTCTTTCTTTTCTTTCTTCTTCTCTTTCTTCTTCTTTCTTTCCTTCCTTCTTTCTTTTGGTTTCAGTCATGTAAAGAACACCACCATCACCAGTGGAACATTCCCATCACTAATGTCCCAAATCTCCCTTCTCCCCACCCAACTCATGCCTGTACTCTCTAGATAGGCATTTTATTTCCCTCATACATTCTCATTAATAGGATATTTCAAAATGTAGTTATTTCTCTAATGAAACACATCACTCTTTGTGGTGAGCTTCATGAGGTGACCTGTAACTTCAAGCCCATTTCTCTTTTGTGTTTGAAAATTATTATTGCAAGAATGTCTTTCATTTTTTTTAAAACACATAGAAGAGTGAGACCATTCTGCATTTCTCTCTCTCTCTGACTTATTTCACTCAGCATAATACATTCCATGTACATCCATGTATAGGTAAATTTCATGACTTCATATCTCCTGACAGCTGCATAATATTCCATTGTGTATATGTACCACAGTTTCTTTAGCCATTCATCTGTTGAAGGGTATCTTGTTTTTTTTTTTTTTTCATAATCTTGCTATGGTAAATAGTGCTGCAATGAATATAGGTGTGAGGAAGGGATTTTTGTATTGTATTTTTGTGTTCCTAGGGTATATTCCTATATATACCATTCCTAGTAATGGTATAGCTGGGTCATATGGGAGCTAAATTTCCATTTTTTGGAGGAATCTTCATATCATTTTCCATAAAGGTTGAACTAAACAGCATTCCCACCAGCAGTGGATAAGAGTTCCTTTCTCTCCACATCCCCACCAACACTGCTTGTTCTCATTCTTTGTGATGTGTGCCAATCTCTGGGGTGTGAGGTGGTACCTAATAGTTGTTTTGATTTGCATCTCCCTGATGACTAGTGATGTGAAGCATTTTTTCATGTGTTATTTGGCCATTTGTAATTCTCCTTTGTCAAAATGTCTGTCTATTTCTCTCCCCATTTTTTGATGGTATTAAATATATTTTTCTTGTAAAGTTCTGTCAGTGCCTTGTATATTTTGGAGATTAGCCCCTTATCTGATGGGTATTGGGTGAATAGATTCTTCCACTCAGTGGGTGGCTCTTGTATTCTGGGCACTATTTCTTTTGAGGTGCAGTAAATTCTTAGCTTTATATATTCCCATCTGTTAATCACTGTTTTTACTTGCTTGGAGAGTGCAGTTTCCTCCTTGAAGACGCCTGTAGTCTCAATGTCCTGGAGTGTTTTGTCTATCTGTTGTTATATATATCTTAATTTTGGTCTGATTTCCAGGTCTTTTATCCATTTGGATTTTACCTTTGTACATGATGTTAACTGGGGGTCTAATTTCAATGTTTTGCAAGGGGCTAGCCAGTTGTGCCAATACCACTTATTGAAGAGGCTTTCTTTGCTTCATTTAGGATTTCTTGCTCCTTTATATAAAATTAGGTGATTGAATGCCTGGGGAACATTCTCTGAGTAGTCAAGCCTATTCTACTGATCGGAGGGCCTGTCTTTATTTCAATACCACCCTGTTTTGAGAACTATTGCTTTGTAGTAAAGTTTAAAGTTGGGGAAAGGAATTCCTCCCATATTCTTTTTCCCAATGATTGCTTTAGATATTCTAGTTAGTTTATTGTGCCAAATGAATTTCAAAAGTGCCTAATCCACTTCTTTGAAGAATGTCATGGGTATCTTTAGAGAGATCACATTAAATCTGTACAATGCTTTGGGGAGTATTGCCATTTTGATGATGTTAATCCTGCCAATCCATGAGCAGAGTATGTGCTTCCATTTCTGTATGTCCTCTCTTATTTCTTGGAGCAGATTTTTATAGTTTTCTTTGTATAGGTCCTTCACATTTTTAGTCAAGTTGATTCCAAGATATTTGAGTTTGTGTGGCACTATTGTGAATGGGGTTATTTTCTTAATGTCCATTTCTTCCATACTACTATTGGTGTATATAAAAGCTATTGAGTTTTGTGTGTTAATTTTGTAGCTTGCCACCTTGCTATATGAGTCTATTGTTTCTAGAAGCTTTTTCGTAGAGACTTTAGGGTTTTCTAGGTAGAGGATTATGTCATCTGCAAACAGTGAGAGCTTGAATTCTTCCTTTCCTATGTGGATTCCCTTTATATATTTTTCTTGCCTAATCACTATAGCAAGTACTTCCACTGCTATGTTGAATAGGAGTGGTGAGAGAGGACAGCCTATTGTGCCAGAATTTAAAGGGAAGACTCATTTTTTTTCTCCATTGAGGATAATATTTGATGTTATTAAATGCTTTCTCTGCATCTATTGATATGATCATGTGATTTTTACTTTTTGTTGTTGTTGATGTTGTGTATAATGTTGATAGATTTTCGGATGTTAAACAATTCTTGCATTTCTGGGATGAAACCTACTTGATCGTAGTGGATGATCTTCTTAATGAGGCATTGATACCTATTTGCCATGATTTTGTTGAGGATCTTTGCATCTGTATTCATCAGAGATATTGGTCTGTATTTTTCTTTTTTGGTAGCATTTGATAGCTATTTGGAAGTGTTCCCGTTTCTTTGATTTCATGAAAGGGTCTTGCCAGGATTGGTACTAGTTCCTCTTGCAAGGTTTGAAAGAATTCATTAGTGAATCCATCTGAGCCTGGGCTTTTGTTTTGGGCAGGCATTTGATTACTGTCTTAATTTCCTCAATAGTAATGGGGGTGTTTATATATGCTATATCCTCTTCATTCAATCGTGGAAGATTATAATAGTCCAAAAATTTATCCATTTCTTCCAGGTTCTCATTTTTTATGGCATAGAGTTTCTCAAAGTAGTTTCTGATTACACTTTGAATCTCTGCCATATTAGTAGTGATCTCTCCTTTTTTATTCCTAATATGAGTTATCAAGTTTCTCTCTCTTTTCTTACTGTTAATTTTGCCAGTGGTCTATCAATCTTGTTTATTTTTTCAAAGAACCAACTTCTGCTTTCGTTGTTCTTTCGGATTGATATCTGCTCTCAGCTTTGTTATTTCTTTCTGTCTCCCTTTTTTTGGTTTCTTTTTTTGAGCACTTTCTAATTCTATGAGCTGCGTCATTAAGCTATTCAGATATGCTCCTTCTTCTTTCCTGATGTGTGCTTGTAAAGCTATAAATATTCCTCTCAGTACCGCTTTTGCTGTGTCCCATAGGTTCTGATAGTTTGTGTCTCTATTGTCGTTTGTTTCCAGGAATGTTTTGATTTCCTCTTTGATTTCATCTCGGACCCACTGGTTATTCAGTATTAGGCTGTTTACCTTCAGGTATTAAAGTTTTTCTTCAGTGTACCTTTGTAGTTCACATATAATTTCAGGGTCTTGTGGTCAGCAAAGGTAGCCTGCAAAATTTCTACCCTCTTGATATTATGGAGTTATGTTTTATGTGCTAGCAAGTAGTCTATCTTGGAGAATGTTCCATATACATTAGAGAGAATGTGTGTCCAGGATTTTGGAGGTGGAGTGTCCTATATATATCTACTAGGCCTCTTTCTTCATTTCTCTTTTTAGATCTAGTACATTCTTGTTGGGTTTCAGTCTGGTTGATCAATCAAGGGTTGACAATGCCATGTTGAGGTCTCCTACTATTATTGTTATTGATATTATTTTTCAGTTTTCTCGACAATTGTATTAAATATTTTGCAGGCCCCTCATTTGGTGCATATATGTTTAGGAGAAAAGGATTTCTTCCTGCTGTATATATCCATTGATTAATACAAAATGTCTATCTTTGTCCCTTACAACTTTCCTTAGTATAAAGTGTGCATCATCTGATATTAGTATGGCCACTCCAGCTTTTTTATGGGTGATGTTTGCTTGAATGATTTTTTTGTAGCATTTTATTTTGAGTCTGTTTGTTCTGACTATTCAGGTGCATTTCTTGTAGGCAGAGAATGTTGGATTGAGTTTTTTTGATCCATTTAGCCAATCTGTGTCTCTTAACTGGTGCATTTAGTCCATTGACATTGAGAGAAAGAATTGTCCTGGGATTTAGTGCCATCTTTCTATCAAAGTTTGGTGTGTCTGTTGGTCAGTCTTGTCTTAAAGTAGGTCTTTCAGTTTTTCTTTTAAGACTTTTTCTGATTGTGAAGTTTCTGAGCTGTTGTTTTCTGAGAAGCCAAGTATTCTTCCTTCAAACCTCAAAGTGAGTTTTGCTGGGTGCAGTATTCTAGGCGAATCTTTTATTTCATTGAGTTTTGTCACTATGTCCCACCACTGCCTTCTGGCCTTGAGTATTTCTGGTGAAAGGTCTGCGGTAAATCTCAAGGATGTTCCCTTGTATGTAATTTCTCTTTTTGATCTTACTCCTTTCAGAATTCTGTCTAACTGTGGGAATCGCCATTGTGACTAGTATGTGTCTTGGGGTGTTTTTCTGGGGTCTCTTTTAGTTGGTACTCTTCAGGCATGCAGGATTTGATTGCATGTATTCTTTAGCTCTGGTAGTTTCTCTTTAATGATGTTCTTGACCTTTGATTCTTTCTGGAGATTTTCTTCCTGGGTCTCTGGGACCCCAGCTATTCTTAAGTTGTTTCTATTGAGCTTATCACAGACTTTTATTTTCATTTGTTTACATTCTTTGAGTAATTTTTCCATTATTTGATCATTTGCTTTAAGATTTTTTTCCAATCTCTTCTGCTGTATGTAGTTGTTATTCATCTCATCTTCTAGTGTACCAATTCTATCCTCAGCTACTGTTAACCTGTGGTAAAGCTCATTCATTTTTTCTTCAATTCATCTACTGAGTTTTTCAGACCTATTATTTGACCTGAAATTTCAATTTGGAGTTGTCTGATTTCTATCTTCATATTCTCTTGATTCTTATTAGTGTTCTCATATAATTTTTTTAAGTTCTGTGAACATCTTCCATATTGCGACTCTAAACTTCTTATCTGAGAGACTGACTAGTTGGTTGGCCATGTTTCGGTCATCAGAGTTTCCATATTCATTCTCTATGTCTGGCGCTGTCCTGCGTTGTTTCCCCATAGTCACACTTCTATTGTGGGGTTTTCTACGTATTGTGGTTGTATTCATTGGCTAAATGATGTGCGTGGCCGCATAGCGAACCGCAGTGGCAGCTCTCCTCTGGCTCCTTCCTTTCTGGGCAGAAAAACTCACCTCCAGTGAAGATGAAGCCACACACACAGGAAATCAGGCCCGTAGATGCCATACAGAAGACAGACAGTCCAGAGAGATGTGCCAGGCTTCATAGTTCCATCCGAGTTCAACTAGCTCCTCCCTTTCTGGGCAGAGAACCTCACCTCCAGGGAAGGCTAGCTATCCGCAGATGAAGCCACACACACAGGAAATCAGGTCCGCAGATGCTGCACAGAAGACAGACAGTCCAGAGAGATGTGCCAGGCGTCAGCGTTTCATCAGAGTTTCTTACTATTTATTTTGTACGTTTTTAATTGAAAACTACCTACTAAATTTCATATTAAAGCAATGATTTTGAAAATTCTGATATTAACCTTATTATTTCCTCTCATGTTTGTCTTTTGGATAGTGTAGCTAATCTTGCTGATTACTTATTCCTTCTATACTAGCTAAATTTTATACTTCAAAAAATTTACACAATGCCAGGATTACACTTACTACTTTAAGCTATAATGAATATATAAAGCACTATATTTAGGTTATAATAAATGATTATAATTAAATACATGATAGAATTATGTGAACTAATTTATAAAACTTCTGATCTATGTTCCATTATATTGTTTTTCTATCTAGCCTTTATTTTGTTAAAAATCCATCAACACTTATTCATTTATGAATTTTAAGTAATTTCTCACCTGATCTTCACACATTTGTTATTATAATATAAATATAAATTAGATAATAACATGTTCTTTCTTCTTGTTCAGAGAATCTATTGTTTTTACCAAGTCAAATTTGTTATTTGATCTGAAACAGATAAGCCCTTATAGTATATAACATTTTTCTTATGTTCTTTAAAGCAAACATGCTGTTTTTGTTCCTCAGAAAATTTTACTACATCCTTTGCTTTCTGATATATAACCCAGTAAATCAATTATTTTCTTATTTTTATATTTTTATGTAGTCATTATTTTTATTATATTTCTTCATCTTCATCATCTCACTAGCTAGCAATTTGTCAAGAGTAGTATTTTTCCAGTTGTCACTATTGGTATTTTGTGAAACTCAGAAAGATATCAATTTTTACTTCATATCAATGCAAAGACACAAGGTGAGGTGTTCCTGAACTCTTCTGTCTCCAATTAAAAACTTAAAATATCATGGTATTGAATATAATATATAATATAATTCTTATTGCAAATATTTCTGTTTTAAATTTATTCTATTACACATAACTCTCATGAAAAAATAACTCTTGTAAAATAATTGTTTCTTTAACAGTAAAAATATTTGTTCTAAAGGAATAATTACCTCTAAGGTTTACGAAAAATAACAGTTTTAGTAGTTTGGAACTACACCTGATAGTCCTTATAGGCTATTTTAGGTGGTTGAAGGTCATTCTTGGGGAAGACCATTAAGCAGTGTGGTACTGTGTCCCCCACAATAAAATAAGTGTTAGTGTTCAGTGAATTAAGCTATCTGTTTTGCCCTCTGTATCAGTTTTCAGCTTTTATTGCTGTTACAAGAGCCCATTCATAACTATGTTCAAGAAAAACTATAGTTACATTCACTGTCTATCATTTTATCAATGCTTCTATTCAATCCGTGCCGGATGCTTTAAGTTACTTATATTCTGATACTGACTTTTTTCTTTCTAAAATAACTACTTTTAAAGATGTTTTAATACCTTTAAATCTTATCTTTTTCTTGTTAAAATTTTTTTTTGGTATTTTTGAGCCACACCCATTTGATGCTCAGGGGTTAAGTGCTCAGAAATTGCCCCTGGCTTGGGGGGACCATATGGGACGCCGGGGGATTGAACCGCAGTCCTTCCTTGGCTAGCACTTGCAAGGCAGACAGCTTACCTCTAGCGCCACCTCTCTGGCCCCTCATCTTTTTCTTTTAAAGTATAAGGTGACAAACATACCAGAAATAGCTGCTTAGTTGTGTAAGACTCTACATGTCCCCTAAAAAAGAAGACCAAGACAGGTAAAAATCTTCAAAAGTTAGTAATAAACATAGCTGAAAATGCAGAATGAAAGATTTTAATTTCTGCCTTTTTATCATTTCAATAAAGTTTCAATTTTGGTTAATTATTTAGCAGCCAGTCAGCTTTAATAGACTTTCTTTGGAAATTCCTTCTATATTGCACTGAACCACAAAGCAAGAGTTCTAACTAGCTAATTTTATTAGGATGAAATTAGCAGTTGGGGCCTAAAATAACATCCAAGCCTTCTTTTTATTTAGATCAAGTGAGGAAGCACCACATAAGGCTCCTATAGTAAGGTTCCAATTGTCAGAAGAGTGTTGACAGCCTTGCCTTTGATGACAAGAAAGTGTAGTATAAAAGACATATTTAAAATCCTTATAATAGAAAAAATAATTTTTTAGTAAAAATAACCCCTTTCAAAATTGCTTTAAAAAGCTATGGATAAGTATTCAAAGTTTGAAAGGTTAAAACAAGGGCAAAGAACTTTCTTAAAATATTTTTACAATAATATTTCTCTCATTGTGTCTGTGGAATCATTCCTCTTTTATTCTTTAAGTTTGAACTTTACATTTTTCCTTCTGAACAATAAATATTTGATATAATTATTCATTAAAAATTAATTATTGACATTCAACAGTGGATTCTCACAAAACAAATGATTAATACAACCCTTTCAACTTTTAAAAGAAAAGTTTCTTTGGTAGAATATTTTACATTTATAGAAGGAATATCATTGAGTTCACTTTTTATGAAAGCTAGAATTTATTCCTAGAAGAAATTGGAATGAATTTAAGACAATTATTGATCAATACAGGTGGAAATCACAGAAATAAAACAAAGTAATGCTAACTATTCATTGATTGATATGAAATATTCTAACTTCCGTAAATATTATTTATTCAGGTAATATAAAGAGACTCTCCTTTGAGTATTTTGAAAAAGTACTGAATATTATCATTGAATATGCTACAAGGAGATAAATAATTCAATGTCCTTGTCCTTAAAGTATTGTAATTATAATAGCTATATCTAGAAATTGCTTACAATGTATGTATGTTTTATATTACAAATGTTATTCTGTTTAACTTGTTAAACCAATCTGTTTAACTTGATAAAACCTGGGCCAGGAACATAGCACAGTTAGCTGGAACTTTTTTTTTTAATGCAGGATCACTGGGTTAAATACTTAGTTCCATATGGTCCCTTGACACCAATCAAAGACTGCCATGACTGCAAGCACTGAAACACATGTTACTCTCCATACCAAAAAAAAAAAGCAATTTCTGTATTAAGTAGTTTTATTATGCCTTACCTTTTTAAATATATTTCAAGAAAATGCATCACATAGTGGCATAGCTGATCATAACACTTTTATAATACTTTTATTTCCAGATAAGTGCAAACTATTTTTTCAGTTATTGAAAAATAATAGAAAGAAATAATAAAATATAAAATGAAAGAGAAGAAAGAAATTGAAAAAGGATAAAAAATAAATAGAGTATCAAGGACATTTGGGAAAATTTTAGTTATCTCCCATGAAGTCATTATTAGAGTGGCAGGAGGTTTAGTAAGCTCGTTTTGTTAGCTGTCCTTTCTTTAAAATTGCTGTGTTCCTTTAGGGATGACAGCATTAAACAAATGAAGTCCAGAAGTTAATTCAATTCAAAAGCAATATGACTTTTAGATGCATGTACTCTAAAGAGCTTGGCTTGGCTTGGCTTGGTGGGGCTTGGCCCAAACTCTCCTCCTGAGATAGTTAGCTTTTTGCTCTGTGGGATGGATTACCCATGATTCTTTATGGCCTGGTTTGCATCTCGTTGGAGAAAAGAGTCTATTGATATAGCCTGGTTTGAACATGGCAACTTGTGGGGTTGTTATAGTTGCCAGGTCTTCCAGAATAAGGAGATATAAGGGGAGGGTTCCTGGCCTCGCTCCAAGAAGCCCTTGTGATATTAGCCCAAACGTCTCGCAGGGGTTCTTAAACTTTTTAAACAGGGGGCCAGTTCACTGTCCCTCAGACCATTGGAGGGTCTGACTATAGTAAAAACAAAAAGTATGAACGAATTCTTATGCACACTGCATATATCTTATTTTGCAATGAAGAAACAAAACCAATACAAATACAATATGTGGCCCGCAGGCCATAGTTTGAAGACCACTGGAAGGTTGGTCAGATTGATGTCCCCAAAAGGAATTGTAGTCAGTGATGAAACAGGGTCTCTGAAAAACGGCGATTCTGGGTGATGGAGACAGCAGGCATGGTTTCAGCACTGTAGGGCCTTGGTCTGCATTCTACTCACTTTCTGCTGCATGGGTTATGCCCTATTTCATTTTTAAAATTAAACTTAAGTGGAAAAATAAAATGCTAGGACTATTGCGAAACATCTAATACAGTTTTCACAAGGCACAGTACTCCAAAATATGAATAAAAAGGCAAAATGTGCTATCATTTACTAAAATTTATGTCAAGGGAATTCATCATTCACCCTTTCCTATCTTCCCATTCAATAATTTTCAGACTTACTTCTTCATTATATTCTTTAAATAATGACTTATTTAAAACACTAATTGGTAAGGTTACTGACACTGCTGTTCAATAAAGGTCAATATGAGTTTTTAAGTTCACAATTATGATATATCTATGTCATTATCCGTAACAGTAATGAGCCATTATCCATATATCTAGAGAACATGAAACATTGATAATAAAAATAATTTATTCTTCATCTATCTAGTCAAAATGGTAATTAAGGTTACATATAATGATTTACCCTACACAAAAGGTAGGCAGTATAAAAAGATACTTACCGAAGTCACAGAATATAACACTTTTATAAAATTGGGATAAATACTAGTATTTAAACGTAATATTAAAAAAGAATAATAATTGTGATCTTGAAGAAAAATAAAAAGAGTATCGCCAAAATTTTTCTGCAGATAAAAGAGGCGATTTCTCTTAATGTATGGGTTGAAGTTGAAAACTACAGTTATCAAAAACTTTGAAAGAAAGATATTGAAGGAAGAGTGAACCAAGTGGAAAACAAAATAAACCAGTCTGTGCATCTAATAGAAAAAAACGTACTGAAAATGCAGGACAAATGCTATTTAGGGAGTTAGAGAAGAATTTCAAAACATACTGTTTGAGGAGAAGGCAGCAATAAAGTCACGCCACTCATTTTTAATGACAGCTCGTGAAAGGGAATCCATTGAAAGCTTTTAAGAGCTGATAGACACAATTGATCTTTAGACCTGTTAATAAATTGAGATTAGAGACTTGCATGAGTGGAAACAGGTTATTTAGGAAAATATTGCAATAATCCAAGAAGATACATTACTGTGGTAACAATATAGAAGAAGAGTGTAAAAAGAAAAAATATTTCTCTTCATTTTTTTTACTTGTTTTTGAGCCACAGTCAGCTATGTGGACTTGGTCCTGAAGCAGAGTACAATTTTCAGACATCTCAAACGTGCAATGACACAGTTTTAATTGAATTATTAATGTTTATATACTGCCATAATTTCAAGTAAAGTTGAATCTAAATTTACTACAATGACATCAAGCAGCTTTTATTATATAACCATGAAAGCAAGGAACGGTTAAATACTTGTAGTCTACAAATTCAAACGATATTTCTTTATATTGTCTTTAGAACAAGGTATCTCTAAGTACAAATTATTACCTTATGCATATTAGATAAATCAATTTCTTGTCATTTGATCAAGCCCATGGGAATTTATCTATAGGATTAGACACTTTATATAAGTTTTCATGTATGTATAATTATGATAGGACTATGTATTCTAAGGGAAATTTTATTATGTAGTCTAATATCTTCATCACTATTAAAACCTTATAATATGTATATATGTTTATATAAATACATATTTCTAATAACTATGACATTTGCCATATATTTGTATATAAATATATATATACATTGAACGTTTTGCTATTTTGTCTATTAATGATTAGTGTGTAATATGATATTTTAGGCAGTTTTCTAGAACTACTGAAACATTTCCTTTAGAATAACACTAACTAATCCAGCATGAGAAATTTAAAATTTTTCCTCAATAGTATTCCCAAAATATGATGAAATCAGCAGTGTGCTAGATATCTCAAGTGGTTCTAGAAGTATATTGATAGCCTTTGATAGTCTGATGAATATTACAAAGGTGTGTATGTTTGCATATTTTTGATACTTAGCATTATTTATAAGCTGACAAATAACCATTGATAAGACATTGACTTTTCAAAATTGCACACTCTCCAGGAAATGACTTTCTTTTCTTTTTTTAATGCTGCTCAATACTGGTTCTGCATGAAAATAATAGGAAGCACTGTATAAAATATACAATGATCCACACGCAGGCTGTGAAAAATACAGTTTAGCATTACAGAAACCAAGACCCACAATTCCTTATTTTGAAATATGTCACACAAATTTCAAATGCAAAATTCTTTCTGGAAATCACTGGCATGCTATGAAAACACTTGGTTTTTATCACTCATGGCTTCTTGTTAGCTATATCAATGGCAGAGGTACTTAACAAAATAATCTTACACATTGCAAGGTTCTGCAGAGAAATATTTCCAACTCTGAAAATAAAAATGACTTTGGACATAAAAATGTCCTCAATCCCATTGCTCTGAGGCAAGATAATAAATCTCTATGAATTTGTCCCTGAGGAAAAATTTTCATTTTCAGAACACTTTGCCATTTTTATAATGGGGAAAAGAGCAATAAAATGCTAGTGGCAAAAAGCAATTCAAAAACACTACACACTGACTTCTGTGACCAAAGTTGATAGTGTCAGTAAAATTGTCCCTTTTCTTTTTGAACCAAAGAAACATGGTACTTATAATCGTTCTATTAATTATAAGGTTAAAAAACAAGAGTTTGAAACATAATATACACGCATGCAAACATCAATTATTTTTGTAGGAGACAGAAATTATTTATATTTAATGATAAAATTTACAGTATTTTTATTTTTCATAAGGATACTTATTCTGGATTATTTTTATTTTGTAAGTCCAAGGACCCCTGATTACTTTCTTTTATAGATAGAATTATATACAATTGACAGACACACATGTATAAACTCCAACTCAATATTTTTATTTGTAAAGAATATTAAGTAATATTTTTAAAGTCCTTAATTTATTCATATTTAGTGTTTAGCCAGCTGCAGTCCTCAGGCCAAATATAGTGACTTTGTTTTCTTGATGTTTTTGTATTTGTTTTATTATTTTTTAAATAAATTTTTATTGTGATAAAAGTGTATTACAAGTCTTTCACAGAATTATTTACGGTACACAGTGACAATGAATGAAGGGCATTCCCACCACCAGTATTGTCGATCCTCAACCCCTGTTCCCTGCATGTATCCCATATTTTCCTCCTTTATCCCCCAGAATACTAGTGTAACTGGTCTCCACTTTACATCTTGTTGTAGATTGGGTTTCTATTGTGTTGGCATTGACTTGGGGTTTGGTGTTCCAGTTTTATCATTTTTTATTTTCTCTACATGTTCATATGACTGGTCCTGGTATATTTCCCCCCCACTCAATTTATGAGGCTGAATTATTCAATGATTTTGTTGGAGTTAAAAGAGGATAAGGAAAAGAGAAGAAAAAATTCGGTAGCAACTACCAAAAAAAAGAAAAAAAAAGAGAAAAAAAAGAAAGAAAAGAAAAATGCACCCAGCAAAAAAAAAAAATACAAAAACAAAAAAACCCACTAAGTAATATTCACACGAGTGAAAAAGAAAGAAAGTGGAAGAAAAAAGAGAAAGAAAACAATATTAAAAACAGACAAAACAAAACAAGAAAAAGGAAAAAGGAGTGCTGGAGTGGCAGGGTTTGATGTTAGCCCCACATTTTTTTTTTTTTTTTTTTTTTTGCATAGGCACAGTAAGTATTGGGGAATAAAGGGAATTCCCATGGCCTAAGAGACTCAGAGTTTCTCCCCTCTTGAAGCATA
The DNA here is from genome assembly GCF_024139225.1 of Suncus etruscus. Taxonomy (NCBI): domain Eukaryota; kingdom Metazoa; phylum Chordata; class Mammalia; order Eulipotyphla; family Soricidae; genus Suncus; species Suncus etruscus. The sequence continues at coordinate 84,974,024 of NC_064860.1, read as the reverse complement.
CTTTACTTTCATGGGAACAACTACTGGCTCCATATATACTCATTACCATATCCCAAGGTTTTTTTTTTTTTTTTTTTTTTGTGTGGTGCCAGGAAACTTTCCTCTCAGTTGTGGATGAGAAAATCAGGCCACTGAAGCTAGCAATCTTGGTAATTGCGCAGGTCATAGGACAAGTTCTAAGGTAGAGTCTTTACAGTTCTAGAGGTTCTGATCCATCTTTGTTGTTGTGTTCAGTCTTCTGTATCTTGTGCTACCTGTTATTGTTCAGTCCCTAGGATATTATGGTTCCAAAGGTTCTGCTCAGTCTCTTGTCAAAGTTGGGCCTCTGTACTAGGAAATCTTGATTTTTGTAAGAGTCCTGGGCTACAGGCTAGGGTAGGTTTTTCCTTATTGGTCCAAGGTAAGCTTTGCTCAGTCATGGTTGTCAAAGTCAGGTTTCTGTAGTTAGGGCTCTTATTTTTCATAGTTCAAAGATGATAGATCTTCTGATTTCCATTTAGTGGAGATTTCCCCCCAAGCCAGACTGGCCTTCAGGGCCAGGCCTGGTAACTTGGGCCCTGGGGGAATAGTGGGGGAGAGAAACTCCTCTCCTATGCATACACAAACTACAAAGGCAGGGACTGGGCTCAGAAGACTCCACATGCCAGGACTTCTGTGCCTCTTTGACTGGTATGTTGGGGGCTCTGAGAGGACAGCTAGCCATAGGCCCCCTGGGCTGACCACTTAGTCCAGGGGACTGAGATCCCCCCATGCCAGACTGGCCTTCAGGGCCAGACCTGGTAACTCGGGCCCTGGGGGGAGGGTGGGAAAGAGAAACCCCTCCCCTATGCACGCTGGACCCCATTCAGCCGTCCTGTTCTTACTAGTGTTCATTTTCAAAATATGACATGTTCATATAGAGCAATAAATTTAAAATGTTTGAATAGGTTTTTTTTTATATCTACTTATAATGCACGTGATTTCCTTAACCTAAATTTTTTTTTTGTGTATGCACTGTTCCTGGAGGTACAGAAATACCAGGTCAATGCGTGGAATGGATGGAGCAAGCTCCTATTCCAGTTCCTAGTGCCAAAATCCATTTAATATATTGTCATTGGATAGACAACGTATCAGATATTAAACTGATAAGAACAGATACTACACTTGATCTTAGCCAAAAGGCCGAGAAGCGATATAACCTAACTTTTTTACATGTAAAATAAATAAGAATATTGACCAAAGACATAGTGATAAGGGTTAAGGCGTTTGCCTTTTGTGCATCTTATTCTGATTAGATCCCTGACATCAACTATTATAACATGATCACCTGAGAACTGTCAAAATAGATCTGGGAATAAAACTTAAGTTTCAATAGTTGTGGTACCTCATGAATGAAAAGCTGCTATTATAGGTTTTCAGGATCTAAAGTGAAAATGAAAAAAAAAAAATAAAGTGAAAATGCATACAAATTACATAGAATGCCTCGCACAGAGTATATACACAATAATAATTGAGTTAATGTCATCCTAATAAATACTATTTTATGATATTCCTGTTGAAAAAAGACAATGATATTAAAAAGCATAAGCTATAATTCAAAAGACACAAAATGTTGAAAATGTTGAAAAATATTAGAATGATGGAAAACTATATACAATGTTTGAAAGGAAAATTCAAGAGTAAAATTCTATTTATTTCATTAGCAATGCATGTATATATAAATTTATATATTTATATAAGAGCACAATGTAAGGGGACTTGATTTAGACCTCATGTGATTGAACATTGACAGTCCAATCCCATAGCCCAAATCCCAACTTTAGAACTGGCACAGTTCCCTGCAGCAGCACCAGGAATCAAACTCTCCTGGGGAAGTTGGTAATCACTCTTGCATCAACTTGCACCAACGTAGGTTTATATGACATCTTGACAACGAGGAGATCACAACTGATCTAATGGTGAAATAAAACCAGAAGACAATCTGTCCTTTGATCTGTGCAAAAACCATGATCAATAATTACAGAAGACTGACTAAAACAACCGTGACTGAACAGAACTTCTAGAAAAATAAAGGACTCTATCCTAGACTTAGTCCTAGGATCTATGCAAAATGACAGAGAACTGATTTTGATAACCAAGACTGAGCAGAATATTTCGGAGCAATATAAAGAAATTCCTTGGGGTTCCACAATGAACATGACCAGATCCTGTGATCTGGTCTCATGACAGTATGCTTCAAGGGTGGAGACACCATGTATCTCTAAGGCCAGAGAAATTTCCTTTCTAATTTCCCCAGTAATTACTATGGCCTATGCAAACAAAAACAAAAACAAAAACTTCCCATACCAGCTCCCCATTTTTTCTTTTTCTTTCTTTTCTTCTTTTAAAATTGTATTTATAGTTTTAGACAGTGGATCCCACTCACCTGCATTTTTTTTAACAGAACCATAGAACATGAATCATCTTGCTTTGCCTCATATTTATCTATCTTCCTACAAATTGTGAAAAAAAAAAGTGGATGGAACCAGGGCAAAGGGGTCTCATGAGCTGGAAATCAAAAATGATCAGACCTAAATACCCAAACCAAAATGAACGAGAATAGAATCAAGAGACCCAAATTACAATAAGCTATACACAAAAGGGACCAGTTTCACTAGTAGTCCAGGTGGCTATGGGTGGAGATATGGGACACATACTGGGAACAGGAGTAGAGCAAGGTCAACACTGGTGGTGGGAATGGCCCTAAATCATGGTCACTATGTACCTTAAATATAATTGAGAAAAACTTTTCAGCAACAAGAGTAGAAGAGTTAAATGAAAACAGGACATTAATTCTCCAAGCTGATCTCATAACCTAAATGACACTTTTACATATACAATTATCTTATTACTAATTCATGTTGGTTTCAATAACATTATAAAAAGAACACATTTTCATCATATATATGTCAGTTAATTATTATAACAATTTTATATTTATTTATATATTTGCATTAAATATATTTAATAATGAATAGATGCACTATACAGTGTATTGCAATGCACATGTTATAAACTGAGATTCCCACATAAATAATATCTCTATTTTGAAAACTACAGAATAATATATAAGTTTAAGATTTCATAATAAAAATACTAAACATATAGTAAATATATGCAAATTGCAACATTAATATACAACATGAAAAAACATTAAAAGTAAATATACTGTTTAGAGATATAAGTTCAAATTTTCAAAACATAGATGGAAATAATATATTATGGATTCATTAAGATATAAAAGAATATGAAATTTGTTATATACCAAATATTTTATATCTTCTATAAAATAGTAAAACACCAGAACCAAGTCAATATAGCATTATATATACTATTATAATACAGCACCAATTATTGGTAATATTTGGTAAGTTTAAAATTGTGCATCTTCTTTTGGGGGGATTTTGGGCCACACCTGGTGATTCTCAGGTGTTAGTCCTGGCTATGTGCTCAGAAATCCCTGGCTTGAAGGACAATATGGGACACCAGGGATAGAACTAAGGTCTGTCTGGATCAGCTCCATGCAAGGCAAACGCCTACTGCTGTGCTATTGCTCAGACCCCCAAAATTGTGCATCTTTTCTTCGTGTAAATAATTTTATTAAGTTAACTTCTAGTGAGATTTTGTGAAAATAATTAAGAGAATATTATTTAATAGTAATTACTATGAGAATATTATAACATTATATTATATATTATATTATACTTCACTAATTATGTGACACTAACACAGAATGTTGGAGAAATTTAATTTTTGCAAGAGACCCAAAGGAGCTAAACTGCAAGGAATATTTTTATCTCTCAGAAATTAGGGAGTTAGCTATGTCAATCTTACAAGAATCTGACTGTGGTTCCAGAAAGTCTAAAAATTTCAGTGCTAAAACATATTCTACTAAGGGCCATTTTAAGAGGCTTTATAAACCAGATGTTACAAATTCAACATTTAGAGTTTATTACCAAAATGATTTATTAAGAGAATCCATATATTTTTAATTTAAAATGTTATTACTGAAAACATAAATGCTAATGTTAAAATGATGAAATCAAACATATTAAACTGAAATTCAAAAAATAACACAATGGTACCTCCTTTGTGCTTATAGGCAAACATCTGTTTCTATAAGAAGCTACAAAACATAAACTTCTTTACTATCTACAATGACTTTATTGTATTTCCTGTTTATAATTTGACTTGCTTTATAATAAGGTAATTGTATAAGTAAAAGTGTCATTTAGGCTATGAGATCAGCTTGGAGAACTAAAGTCCTTCTGTTTTCATTTCACTCTTCTACTCTCGTTGCTGACAAAGCAGATTTGTAGAGAAACAGAAGGAGAGCTCGCTGCCCTCTCTTTGGTGTCATCTTTCAGTCATAATGTTGGATTAAGGTGCCTTCTGCTTGACTGTAATGGCTAATGGAGGACCTAATCAAATTAAAAAAAAATTACTATTACACCAAGGAAAGTCTATTTCTCAGTGGCATGGTAGGGGATATGAGAATGGAAACTAGCTCTTTATATCTTTACTCTTTATACTTTGATTTTCCAACCTTTGCTTTTAAAAATATATACACATAGAAGATAGAAAAAAATTAAATATATTTAAGAATATGTATTTCCAGAGGTACAGTGATGATACAGGTTGATAAACATGTTCAGCATATTATTTACATCTATTATTTTTACTTACTTATTTTGGCTTGGGAGTACATCTACTTGTGTCTGAGATAACCCCTGCCTGTACTTTAAATTCTGCTTGCAACATATACAAAGCTTGCAATATATTTTCATTCAAAATAAAAATGTGGAAAGTACTTTTGAAGACAGTTTTGATTTTCATCAACAATAGTTTAAAACATTTAAAGCCAAAGATATTATAAGTTAATGTTATATATGCTATTTATTACTAGGAAAAACAGGAAAGATAACATTCTTCACTCAAAATAGAACCATTGCCTAGACTAACAGACTGTTCTGTACAATATCATACTCATTTGAACTATATTACTAATTACAACAGATGGTATAATTAGATGAACAAATTAATCATTAATTACAGAGCACTTTTCCTAAGGCTTTCAGAAATAAAAATATTCACTCTATGGAATATATTTGTAAAATCTCATCCAATAGTCCAGAAACTAAAATGAGTGACAAAAATAATTATTTCCTTGTAACTATAAATCACAAACTACATGCATTCTTTTGCCATTAAAAGATTGGAATACTTATTGTAAAAGTTGATTATCAGAATCCACAAAATTACAACTGACTATTGCTGGATTAAAACATATAGCTACAACAGTAGGCATAGTTAAAACAAAGCAATTATGGGGCTGGCGTGGTGGCGCAAGTGACAAGGCATCTGCCCTGCACACTAGCCTAGGATGATCCCCTGGCATCCCATATGGTCCCCCAAGCCAGGAGTTATTTCTGAGCACATAGCCAGGAGTAGCTCCTCAATGTCACTGGGTGTGGCCCAGAAATCAAAACCAAACCAAGAAAGGAAAACAAAAAACAAAGCAAAGCAAATATAACTTGGCCAATCTTTTGAGGTTTCTATTTTATTCCCACGATTTTCAACAAGTGCCTTTTATGCAATAGGTTTATGCATGGTTTTATGTGCTATAGTCACAAGGTTTAACAAGGTAGAAACTATCTAATACTTTGGTTACTAACAATGAAGATAGAGAAGTGATAAGAAAAATAGAGATATATATTTACACATTAAGTGCTATGAAAAGAAAGAGTAAAATAAAAATAAAAGGAGAAAAGCTGCACAAAATGTAGCAAAGTTATCTTTCTTTATGTTGCATAAGAATATGAAATATGAATATGAAAACAACTGGTTATATTGCCTATTGTTGCATAAAGAAAGTTTCAAATAAATAACCTATGTTACACTGTTCCTCAAGTTAGAAAGATTTGGAAATATTTGAGATTAAAAATAATTCCTGTGATCTAAAATGAGGCTAGCATGTTGCTCAAAACAAATACCTATGGGGACAATAAAAACCAAATACATTATTTTTTTCTTTTTCTGTCAGGAGAGATATGCACAGCAGGAGTATATGTCAATATTATAGGTAGGAATAATAATATAACTTGGTACATATTTTAATTTATTCATTAAGGAAAAATATATCTTAGACTAGTGTAAAAATTAAGAAAATACTAGATTTAGATATGCAAGAGGCTAAAACCAATTGGAAAAAAGTCCAAGTCAAAGAAGACTTCTGGTGTTACATATGGAAAATAAAAAAATTGAAATATAATCCTTTTACAGGAATCTTGGAAAGAGGTAAATTAGAACAACAGTACATCAAAGTTTCATGTCTGACTTCCAAGGTTTGAGGATGACTGAAATTTTTGGGGGGATGTAGGTAAAAATATAACATCAGCAAATAAGTTAGTAGTAGGTAACTCAGGGTGCAGCTATAATTGCAAATTGTATCACAGATGCTATGGACATAAATATTTAAGTTGCATAGATGGAAACATAAAGCAATAATCTTGGAACATTGTGACTACATATAGAACTTAATAGAAAATTAGCATCAGAATAGGATGTGAAGTTCATGTTGGTAGTATAAATCATTAAAAAAACTTCTTTTACTGTAAATAATATAGATGCTGCTAGAAAGTTTTGAACTGTTAAATACTTAGTGTTTTTTTTTTAATAATACTTATTGTATTATAGAAGAGACTGGAGGCTGAAAGAAATTGCAGCAGGCAAGACATCTGCCTTGCACATATTGGACTTGGGATCAATCCTTGGCTCCCCATATGGTCCTCTGAGACACAGATGTGATTCCTGAACAAAAAGCCAAAGTAAGCTGAGCACACCACTTGGAGTTCACCCTTCTAAAAACATTTTAAAAGAAACAAAGAAATATAGGCTGAAAAGTAAGTCTGTCAGATGTTGCTGCAGATCTAGGTGAAATGTAGCTAATATTGGGAACATTTAGAAGCAAACTAATTCAGTATTGTAGATGTAGAAATAAAGATTGTGTGAGAAAGTAGTTGGGAAGTGTTAGGTAAAATACTTTGTCAGGAATGATTTCTAGGAACTTAAGGGAATTATATATATCCAGGAGAATTGGTAAAAATGGTAAATAGTAGGTTAGGCTGATTTCACTTCTGTGCAATATAAGAACATAAAATTGATGAACAGGCAAAACAAAATAAGATGATAACTAGTAGAGTCTAAAGAATAACATTTCATGATGCATAGATTTCTTGAGAAGAATGAAATAAGAAGGATACAAAGTGGTAAAATTTACCTCTAGAAGTAATTTTAATCAAAAGCTTTCTCCAAATGGAGTAAGGTAAGAAATTTGGGAGTGAAGCAAGAGCAACTCTGAGGTATGAAAACATAGACCTTTAAAGAAAGTTTCCGTGGGATAATAGTCAGATCTAGGTCAGATCTAACTTAAATTAGAATTTAACTTAGCCTATGGAGTTAAGGAGTGCACTTGTCTAGGGAGGAAATACAAACTTCAATGTGAAAGAAAATTTTTAACATAAACAGAATGTATGTTTTCTTATTGATATCTATCAGAACATTGTTTTCATTTCTGTCCTCGTTCACCCTGTTTCATCTTGTATTCTTGGCAGAGAATTTTAGAAGGATAAAATCAGGGGGTGTGGAGTGGGAAGGGAAAAATAATGACAAGTGGAAATTTAGGTCACGTTTACTAATAAAAAGGAACACTTCACAAAAATATACACCACGTATTTTTCCTTTTGGCCCAAGTAACTTAAGAGAAGAAATATCTATGACCCTGATTCAAAGCTACTCCATGACTCTCTGAAGAGATACCAATCTGACCAAACCCCAGGTATGTTAGTATTTGAGCTGATATCATCAGGCATTTTTTCGAGTGAGTTTGGGCACCTTTTCTCCATCACCATTTCATACTTTCAGGAGACCTGGAAATTGTAACTACAACTATAAAATGTGTAGAGTCAGTAAGAGTACTTTAAATTTATAGACCACACTGCATCATTCATGGCTACATGACAAATTCATTGATTTAATATGGTAATCCTCATAAGGACACATCAGTTTAGATGCCAATGTGTAGCTGAAGTCACTTACTGTTCAGAAACAAATGAAGTAACAGAATGATCAGCTAGCAACAAATGAAAAAATATTCAATAGAAATACTTTTCAAAATAAAGCAGTCATATGGAACATAATATACCTTGAGAAAAATAATTCTGGCCAACATCTCAACATTGTTCTTTATGAGTAAACTCTTTAAAGTCTACTGTATGAACAAAATATTACATAGGAATCTATAAACTGCATTAGAAGCAGTTTAGCCAAATAAAATATTGGGTAACTTAATTAAAGCTTATCTACAACAAAGCTGTCAAGTGGGAAAAAGTGAGCCTTAGTGTCTCATAAAAGACATTCTGTTGGTATTTTTATTCATGTTCCTATAACTTTTGGAATTCCCAAAAATAGTCATTTCTGTATAAGGCACTGATATAACTTCACAAGGAAATAAAAATTTAACCTTATCAAAAACTGGGAAGAAGAAATGCACAGACATTTCTTTAAAGAAAATCTACAGATGGGCAAAAGGCACCTGAAAATAATGATCTACATTATTCATCATCAGAGAGATGCAAATCAAAACAATGAGATTTCACATCACAGCACAGAGACTGGTGCACATGACAAAGAACAAGAACAAACAGTGAATTCAGGGAGATAAGGACTTTCACTCACTGCTGGTAGAAATGTTGAATGGTCTAGATATTTATATTCCATGTGACCCAGCAATACCACTCTTGAAAATGTACCGTAGGGAAACAAAAGCATAATGTCAAAAAGTTTTGGCACTTCTATGTTCATTGCAGCACTATTCATAATAGACTGAATCTGATAACAAGCCAGTGACAGATCAGATGAGTAGATAAAGAAAATATGGTACATCTACACAATGCAGCTGTTAGGAAAAATGAGTCATGAAGTTGCTTATACATTAATGTATATGAAGAGTATTATGCTGTGCAAAATGAGTCAAAGTCATTTGTGGGTTATAAACATTGTATGATAATAATACCCAAAGACAACAGAGGTAAGGACCAGGAGGACTAATCAATGACTGTTAGTTATCTAGCTTAGCAGAAACTGGCAATGAAGCTTCTATTAGTTATTTATGCAAACTTCAAAAGAACCAAAATTACATTTCCAAAGAAATAGAAGTGAGCCAAATCTGTACTCTTCTGTAACTTACAAAGTCCAAAAAAGGTTTAATAAAGTGCATAAACTTAATATTAAGTTTTTTCTAAAACTTATAAATATTTTATATATTTATATAAATATATTATGTAACATATAATATACATATTGATATAAAATATATAAATATGTGTCCACACTAATAAATATAATAAATATATCTGTATATATTATATATAATTACAATATAATGTATTGCACTTATAATTTAATTAATATTGCATTTATATTATATAATGATTGCAATATATAACATATATCTTTATATAATATATATTAATAACATTAACATTTATATATTTATAATTTCAATATGTATTTATACATATAAGTGAATATTTATATATAAACATAAATATTTATATATTGTATTATATTATATCATATATGAAAAATATTTTTAAAAGCATATTTAAAAATCCAATATGCTTCTTCTGTGATACTCATTATTTTTGATGGATACTTACCATGATACTGTACAGTTCTTGTTGTCTTAAAGACAGGAAGTTAAATAAGTGAATTGGTAATCATGAATATTAAATTAAGAAAAATTCAATTTTAGTTATTTTTGCTTTCATCTAATGAAGTTACTTAGACACTCAATAAGCCAACACATTGATTTATTTGCATGCAATTTTAAATAAAGTTAAAAACACTTTGTTTACCAACTAATTTTAAATACATGATTAAAATATTTATTATCAAAAATATTTGTTTGCTTAAAATTAAGAAAGAAATAGTAATTCAGTATTTTTGAATAGAATTAACTTTTTTCATAAATCAATTAGATTGCATTTTGAATCATAAATGTATATCTCAGGCTTAATTATAGATAAAACAATTATTTAAGTCAATATTTAATTGTAAAAAAATAACCTAAAATCTGTGATTCCTGAGCTTAGTGCCAGGAGTAAACCCTGATCACTACCAGAATGATCCCAAAGCCAAAAATGAAAGACATATAATTAAAATAAAAAATTAATTTATCTATTGAAAAACCTAATATTTCTTCTAATCTTACTATTAAGTATAATGTCTCAGTTCTCTTAATTCCTGAACACAGAAGTAGGAGTAAACCTAACCATTTTTGGATATGGCTCCCAAGTAAATTAATAACATTCAAAAACACAGAATATCTCATGGCTTTATAGAGTATGAACTTTGCATTCATATATTCTAGTTGATATGCAATTAGACAATGGGACTATCTGTAATTTACACTCTATTACTTGTTATTTATTATAAAAGAATAAAGAATTAACCCTATAAAACATAAATGAGAAAGCAAAATGTTACACCACAGCATGAAATTATTTGAGCAAATATATCTAATCAATCTATCAGGCAAAAGTGGTTTAAATATTCTATAACCTACAAATAATGTAAAATTTATGGTATTTTTTAGATCTTATTCGATGTGGTTTCAGAAGATATTAGCTTCAGGACTTTTTTTATTAATAATTTTTATTTTGACCAAAGTGGTTTACAAATCATTCACGGTAGTATTTTACGTACATAGTGACATTGAATCAGGGGCAACCAATGTTGTCCTCCCTCCACCCCTGTTACCAGCATGTATTCCATATCACCCCTCCTTTGCCCCTGGGGCTGCTAGTATAAGTGGTCTCTTCTGGGTTTAGTTTGTTATAGACTGGGTATCGATTCTGTTGTAGCAGGGTTTTCTTTTTATTAAGGATTTAGATTTTAATATGTGACTATTCTTTTAATTTTTCTAGCAATTGCAATGACACAAAATAAGACAGTATTTGAGAAACTTGATTTTTTTTAAAGAAAAAACATTATGAAAATATGAAAGTTGGAAAAATGGCATGAAATAGTTAAAGAATATATTTGAATAACTGAAGTCTTAGATTTGTTCTAATTTATCATGAGACATGAATCTCCTTTTCATATAGTAGTCAGAAGAAAACATCTTTGAAGTGATGTTCTCTTTCTCATTATAGGACCAGGGCATTACATACTCTCCATGCGATGTTTATTTAACTTTTTATATATTTAAATAAATGCTAATTTAAGTTTAATCAGTGAAAACCAGAAGCAGTAACATAGCTATTTGAGATTCAGGGAATGTTTTCTTGTAAAGACATGCTTTTTTGTTTTTTTTTTCCCCTTTATAAAGAATGAGGACTGGTAGAACCAAGATCATTGGTATGCCATATTGAGTATGAGATTTTTCACTCTTTAATAGGTATGTGTTGAATTCTTTTCATGAACTACTGCTCAGAGGTTGTTAATAAGATAAGTTAAGTTCTTAAAACGCATGCACAAGTGCTCCACTCAGTGAAGTGGTGAGATTTTACCAACATGTTGTCTAATAGCTAATCTGTCTCAGTTTTGTAGCTCATAGTTTTTTGCCACCTATTCTACTGCATTAAGTAAAGAAGAATGCAAATGAAGTGTGAAATATTAAAGACAACTTGGAGTCCCACTATTCCCCACAGTATAGTTTCACATCTAAGTAGTATAATGTTTTAGCTTGTTGTTTTACAGTGTGCTAATTTCCTTGGAGAATCTAAATTTCTATTTCTATTTCTGGGTGTCTTTTTATTGTTCAATTTTTGTATAAATTTTATTTATATAGGTTTTAGAAAGGGTTTGAGTATAGGTTACAAATTGTTATAGATTTTCTGTGATGACACAGGTAGGTAAACAGTTTGTCCTGGATCAGAGAAGTAACACAGTCATTAAGATACTTGTAACCAACCTTGGTTCATTCTTGGCACAACATGATCTCCTGAGTACCACTAGGGATAACTTAAAAACAAGGAGCTTGTAGTTGTCCTGCAGAGTATGGCCAGTAGCCTATACAAACAAAACAAACACACACAAACACACAAACACAAACACATTCTCCCTAGTTTTCCTCTTGAAGAAACCTAGTATTTTGTTTATTATATTTTTGGTACATACCTGGCTGCACTCAGGGCTTATTCCTAATTATGCACTAAAATATTCACTCCTAGAAAGTTTGGGGGCCATATGGAGTCTCAGAGATTAAACTTGAGAAGTCAATAATGTGCAAGACAAATTGCCCTACTTATTATAATCTCTCTCTGGATCCCAAAAAACTAGTTTTAAGGATAAGAAAAAGTTGAGAAAATATGAAAAAGAGATGATTTATTAACAATCATTCTGTAATTATGTCATAATTTTGAAACTATTATTTTTAAAAAGATGATGTAAAATTAATATTTCCTAATAACCAACAGTATAGTTTTGTGTGTGAATTATAATTTGGTGCCTGACATTTTGGTCTGAACTTTTGTCAGTGTGATAAGCTTTATTATTTTCAAGTAATTCTAAAGGTCAAGTAAATGCACGCATAGTCCAGAACCAATAGGTACCTTGAGCATTCAGAAACACTCATGAGTATGCTGTCTATCCTTTTCTTCATTACACATTCACCATGAGTCTACCGTTTTTAAAATAAATCAAACACATCCAAACTTTGTATAGTCAAGCTCTTTTTAGGGTACTTAAATATCTGTCAAATGTGTAGAGAAAATGGTCTTTCCTCTGCTTTTTCTAGTGATGGTACAGACGATAAGAATTTGCCAAAGTCTTAGAAGAAAAGATAGAGTGTTTCTGAAAACAGATGCATAAGTATGCTTCTGAACTCTTCAGAAAAAAATGGAATAAAGAAAATGATTTTTCTAGGTGCACCTCAGCTAATAGAAAATGGTTGGAAATTACCAAGAACTATTGTAAAATATGTATGCTATTATATTGAGAAAATTAACTTGCTATCTTTCTTGATGCACATGCTCACCATGCCATTTCATATTACTGAAAGGGATCTTACTTGTATTGCACATATTTTATTTAAGATGTTTAAATACAGCAATGTTAAAGATTAAAAATAAAATTAATGTTTACAGATAAAATCTTTGAATAGTAAAGATCTAGTATCTTTTCTGTATGAATTTATGTTATATGTTTTCTTGAAATACTCATTTGTCAAATTTTTTCTTATTTCAGTTTGTTTCAACTTTCCTAAATTTTAAAGCTATTCTAACAATTTAGAAAAACAGCACAAATTTTGCCTATACATACATATTAGTTCTTGTCTTTATTAATATGTATTTGTTGATACAATCAGAATTAAATATAGTTTCCCAGTAGGTGAAGGAAAAAGAGTATATATAATATCACAGATCTAGATTTATTTAGATTTTAGTCTATTTATATTTCTATACTGAAATATAATATTTTGGAAAACAAACACCTTTCTTCCTGAGTGTGGATTAAAAGTACATGTATGCATGTAACAGGAGAGTAAGTTTGGTAGCATCTATAATGTGTATGTGTGCACAGTGAAATATTTAAGATAATGCATATGAAGTTCACATGAAAGAAAGAGATAGAAAGAAAGAAAGAAAGAAAGAAAGAAAGAAAGAAAGAAAGAAAGAAAAGAAAGAGGAAAGAAAGAGCAAAAAAAGAAAGAAAGAAAGAAAGAAAGAAAGAAAGAAAGAAAGAAAGAAAGAAAGAAAGAAAGAAAGAAAGAAAGAAAGAAAGAAAGAAAGAAAGAAAGGAAGGAAGGAAGGAAGGAAGGAAGGAAGGAAGGAAGGAAAGAAAGAAAGGAAAGAAAGAAAGAAAGGAAAGAAAGAAAGAGAAAGAAAGAAGGAAAGAAAGAAGGAAAGAAAGAAAGAAAGAAAGAAAGAAAGAAAGAAAGAAAGAAAGAAAGAAAGAAAGAAAAGAAAAGAAAGAAAGAAAGAAAGAAAGAAAGAAAGAAAAAAAGAAAGAAAGAAAGAGAAAGAAAGAAAGAAAGAAAGAAGAAAAAAGAAAGAAAGAAAGAAAGAAAGAAAGAAAAAAGAAAGAAAGAAAGAAAGAAAGAAAGAAAGAAAGAAAGAAAGAAGAAAAGAAAGAGAAAAAAGAAAGAAAGAAAGAAAGAGAAAGAAAGAAGAAAGAAAGAAAGAAAAAAGAAAGAAAGAAAAAAAGAAAGAAAGAAAGAAAGAAAGAAAGAAAAAGAAAGAGAGAGAGAGAGAGAGAAAGAAAGAAGAAAACAAAGAAAATTATGAATAAATAAAATACGTGCTTGGTGACTGCACATTTGGTGGGGAAATTGCCCTGCAATCAATTACTGAATTTCAGTCCCCTGAACCCTATATGACCTCAGAACCCCACCTGGAATAAGCCCTGAGGACAAAACCAGGAGTATATTGTGAGCAACATCATATGTTCACTGCCACAAAAGCAGACTACAATAAGACAATGATTATCAGTGAATTAAAAATAATCCTACATGAACATTGTTTTGCAAAGTGATATTTCTGATGGAATAATTTCCAACAGAGTTCTTTTTACCATTGAAAATTTCCCTAAGTTCACTTTAGATAATACAGTGAGAAGATTGTTTTACATGTCACTCTACTTCCTACACATAGTCTAGTTTAGGTGTAGTTGCATTCCAGATCCTAAATAGTTTTTTGGTACCAATGCATTTTCAGACTGGATATGGTCTGTAGAAATCAATTTTTCCTTTGGACATATCAAGCAGAAACTGCAGTAACTACATCATGTGATCTAGAATAGGCATTAATTACTGCTGTAAATTTCTCTCATTGGTATAAATTAATAAAGAGTATTTTTAAGTTCTCATTAGAAGTGACCCAAAGGGACAGATGCCTGACACTATTATATAGGCAAAACAACTAGAACGAGGCAAGAGTATGGGGGTGCAGAGTGGAGCAAAAACAGAGATATCAGTGATGGGTAGGGTGCACTGGTGAAGCATGGTGTACATTGTATGACTGAAAACCAACAATGAATAATTTTGTAACTACAGAACTTAAATAAAGTAATTTTAAAAAGACAGTTACATACAGGAAATATTTTGGTCAATTTTCTATTCCTCAAAAAACTTTTTTGTGTAAAATCATTGCTTTCTAGATCTGTAACTCTTGTTTTCTTTCTCCCTTTTCACACTCTAACAACTTCTATTACTCTAGAGTGGAATAGCTAAGAACATGCTCATGCATAGATCTGAGTGTATGTCATTGTTCAAATATATTTTAGGTCATTGATTTAGTTCCATGTATCTATGTCTTTGGTTTTTTAAATTGACAAAATATTCCTATCTGTTGATCTCTGCTTCCACTTATTTGGAAAGTGAAGTTTCCTCCTTGAAGATGCCTTTAGTCTCAATGTCATGGAGTATTTTACCTACGTGTTGTTCTATATACCTTATGGTATCAGGTCTGATATCAAGTTATAGAAGTAACTACACAGAGAACTACCAGAATCATGTGAATGAATGAGGGAACTGAAAAGCCTGTCTGGAGTACAGGTGGGGGTGGGGTGGGATGGAGGGAGATTTGGGACATTGATGGTGGGAATGTTGCACTGGTGAAAGTGGGTGTTCTTTACATGACTGAAACCTAATCACAATCATATTTGTAATCAAGATGTTTAAATAAAAAAGAGGCAAAAAATTGACAAAATATAATAAACTAAGAATTGACCAAATATGATAAATTAAGAGTTAAGCCTGAAAATATACTAAATCTGTATAGAATAATATTCTTAGTGAAAATACAATAAAGCAATCAAAAGCAAAGATATAAAAACAATTGATTACATGTAAAAGAATGAAGATTCGGGGCCGGGCGGTGGCGCTGGAGGTAAGATGCCTGCCTTGCCTGCGCTAGCCTAGGACGGACCGCGGTTCGATCCCCCGGCGTCCCATATGGTCCCCCAAGAAGCCAGGAGCAACTTCTGAGCGCATAGCCAGGAGTAACCCCTGAGCCTCACAGGGTGTAGCCCAAAAACCAAAAAAAAAAAAAAAAAATGAATGAAGATTCATTAATTGCTAGTATATGACTTTATGCTTAGAACATTATCATTATGTATGTAGAAGGAAGGAAAGAAAAAACAGCAACTTCAATTTTCTCCTTTCTTCCTAGGTTACATGTGAGCAATACTCTGTTATTTTTTAATCTCAGGCCAAAATTATTTCGAAGAAATATTCTCCATCTCATCTTAGAAAAAGGCCTTATAGAATAAGGCCTCTTCAGTTAGCCTCAAGTTCATCATTTGGGCAGAAAGAAATGACAGTCATAATTGCTTTAGAAAAACACACAAATATATATAAGACATTTTAATGAAGATTTGTTTAGAATTTTTCTTTTATTATTTGCTTTCTCTTTTGGGGGGGAGGTGGGCTACACTGAGTTGCTCAAAGATCACTCAGGCCATTGTCTGTATGCAGTGGGCTTATGCAGTTCTGGGGATCAAATGCAGTCAGAGCTTGCAAGGCAAATGCCTGACTCCCTGAAATATTGCTGGTCTCACAGGGATTTTCTGTGATATTTCCATTAGGTTAATGATGTTGACAATTAAGCCATAAAGCATTACTGTTACTTAAAAGGAGGTTAGCAAGTGTAGTGGAAGCTGTTTACTTGTGAATCTTTCAAAGGCAATTTAATTTGCTGATCATCAGCTCTTGAAAGTCAAAGTTAGATAATTGGGCTGGGGGCAGAGTAAATTGACTTCTTTGACAAGTATGCTATTTAGAGTATTACTTTAATTCTTTTGTTCATTACAGGGATCCTGTAAGACTAGGCAAAGCTAAGATTTGATGAGGATGCAAGAAATTGTTCTGATTTATTTTTACACTTCTGCCTTTAGTTTCATGCCTCGTTTTCAGTTATTGTGGACTAAAGTAGAAGGATCTTATGTCTATGATATAATGAAAATAAATCCAAGATATTTTCTTCTATTTGAGGCACAGTCATATTATTCTCACTTGTTTGGGGAAGTTAGAAAATAATATTATTATTGTGGATTTCCTGGTGTTGAGGGGAATGTAGTTTCAAATGACCTAACCAAACTTAGTTGAAATAATCTTTGCTCCCATTTTAGAATCTCAAATTACTATAGTAAGTTTAGCATACTTATTTTCCTACCCTGCTTGGCTAAGAATCTGTCAATATTTGTATATTTGTATAATTTTTGACACTAATACATTATTTTCAGTTCAATAAAGCCGATTTCAAATCAAAACAGTAATCAGAAAAAAATCTTCATATTGAAGCTTTAATGAGACATCTTTTTTTTTTTTTTTGGTTTTTTGGGCCACACCCGTTGACGCTCAGAGGTTACTCCTGGCTATGCGCTCAGAAGTCGTTCCTGGCTTGGGGGACCATATGGGACGCCGGGGGATCGAACCACGGTCCGTCCAAGGCTAGCGCAGGTAAGGCAGGCACCTTACCTCCAGCGCCACTGCCCGGCCCCTTAATGAGACATCTTAATCTTTCAGATTTTAAGACTTTAGAGAAAATGAGCAGGACAGGATAGCATTTAATTATTACTTTGTTATATTCCATAGACAACAATAAATAAAAATCCATTTTATCAGAAATGCACAATTAAACAAAATAACTATATGTTGATATAAAAGTCCATATAATTAACAAACTTTCAAAAGAATTATTAGCTTTTATGTTCTATCAGCTTAGAATAACTAAAACTGAACCATAAATATAACCATAACATATGCATATATATTTTACAATGGTACATATAAAGGATAAATATAATTATAATTAAGATATGTTTCTTAATTCATCTGAAACTAAGTAAAATTGGAAGAGCTAAATCGCACGTTCTTTCATAACATAAACACATTTGTGTGGGGACTTTCCTTAAAGACATAAATATTAAAATAAAAATATTTAATATGTATTTAGGGAGTTGGGCTTTAATCAAATTAGAAGCATTTTAAAACAATATAATATGAAATTTTTGTGTGAAAATTTGTGCATTTAATTACTTAAGGTTTCTATCTAAAAGATAATCAAATCATTCTTCTCTCAAAAATGCTGACATCAAATATTACTCTGATATTTTGATTTGAAAGTCTGAATCTCTGAAGATAGTATTGATTAGCTTATTTAGACAAGTCACTAGATGTTTAACATTTATATTATGCAAGGGAGAAAATATTTAGTTAATGAACATAAACTTTAGTTTTGGGGTCAATTTGCTTACATTAGCAACATGTTTTATTACATGTTTTATTAATAGAATTTTTACAATCTCTTCTTACCAACTTATAAAAATATTAACAGACCTCTGTATTGAAGAAGCAAATATCTTCATGAGAATAGCGCAGAGTATAAATATGTATTTAAATATATGCATGCTTACACTATATTTTCAATGACTGCTAGTATAGTTATTTAGAATAAGCAAAATAGTCTTCCATGTTGTAATTTTCTCTCACATTGTTCTATGCATACAAATGATATTTTTTATTTTTTGTTAGCTTAAAATATGTATATCAGATCACAGATCAAGGTACTACAAATAAAGTCAACAAAATTCTTTTTTAATTTTATTTTAATTATGACAACAAAGATGCAAAGAAAGAGGACAGGGTAAAGTTACAGTGGAAGCCCAATCACCCATAAACAGAATTCTCGGCAGTCCCATCGATGATATCCCAGCCTTGAACTTTCAGCCAAAGAACATTAAGAAAAACACAACTGAACCCATGTACAATACAATTACTTTGTCCCTCAAATCCCCAGTTGTAGTACAAACTATTTCTTAGCAGCACACAATATAATCTAAAGACATTAGACTTATGTAACTCCTTAAACATTGAGGGCAAAGTACATTTATCTAGTTCCATGCACATGCTTACTAGTTTAAGTTAACCTCAAAAGTTTTAGTGGGTTGTTTTTCTTAAGGATTGGAGTCAAGGGAACATAGTAAAAAACGGTGTTAAAGTGGCATTTGTTTGCATAGGCCCACCAAAATATAAGGGACATGGAAAGAAAAATTATGGTCTAAATACAAGGAGACCCTACCCCTGAAGTTTCCTGGCACAAGACTGACTCTAGGCTCCAGGCAAACTAGTTTGTCCAATCCAACTCATCGTCTGTAGTGGCAATACACCTCCATTCCTCACATAGTCTCTGTTGTTGGTATCATGCTTCTGTATTAAAGATCCTGGAGTCTGCATATCCCATATTGCAGTCAGGATGGTGCAGAGCATCCTCTCGTTTCACCTCACACTTAAGGTGCACTAGAGAGAACCATGTCCTGTAGAGCAGGTCATTGTTGTTGTCAAGTCTTCTCAGTGTAAACGGAAGTCTCTTTTTAGGAGGTCGATGTCAGACCCTTGGTAGTGTCTTTCCTGGTAGAGGACTGCTTCCAGCTGTTGCTATAAAAGACTTTGGATGTTTCGTAGATAGCTTGCCTGGTTCCTGCGTGAATGGAGGATGCCCATTCTTCTGAGGCCTGTGCCAGGTCATTATATCAATGTTCAGGGTGTAAGGTACATTGTACTGAGATATATTAGATAAAAACTTATCGGTATGTATGGTGTTTTCCCATTTTAATGTGTCTATGCAAACAAGGATCAATGCCATGAAGCATTATTGGTGCATCTGGAGGCAATAGGAACAAGACCAGCAATTTCCATGACATATTCAATCATAGGTATCAAACTGAGGGACAGTTCCCACAATAATCCTTACTGAACAGCTTACAAAGAAAAGACAAGATGAAAAGTGGATAGAAACATCATGGTAGAAGAGTATATAGAGAGTTACATCAGTTAAAGAAAATACCCATAAAATATTCAAAAGATATATGTGTTCAATTTGTGTCCTTCTAAATAGTTCTGGGATTTGTTAGATCTACTGTATGTCTTAGGTCAAAGATTAGAACTATGTGTTACTGAAGTTAAGAAGGGTAAATCTGGGGTACTGATGGTTGGGAGGAGCATATGTTTGCAAAATGTAGACTGGTATAAAATTGCCAGTGACAGCCTGAGTATAGCTGAGCAGCTATCTGCCACCCACCAGATCAAACTCCACCCCCTAAGCCCCATCCTAGGCCAGTGTCCGGGCCCTGCCTGGGAGTGGGGAAAACCCAGGGTGCCCCGTCAGCTCCTTCCAGGAACCCACCTGGAGTTCTGGAGGAATGGGGGAGAGGGGGGTCGGGTGACCCAGGTCCGGGCCCCCCTGCCCTAGGCCGGACCAAGAGGCCGCTGGCACATGGGGAGGCCTGCCAGCTGCCCGTCCGTGCCGGCTAAAAATCCTGCTCCAGGAAGGGAGAGAGACCCTCCCAAGCCCGAAGGACAGAAGTCAACAAAATTCTATTGGTAGTATTTAATTCTATCATTGATAAAGTCACCCAGAAAACTTATTTCAAAAACAATTGAATGACCAGTGTCCTACAAATATTATGTGTATTTTATTGTCAAAGTAGTTGAAAACCCTTTAAGATAACTGTTATATCATAATCATTATTCTCCTCTATATCTAAAAATGTAGTATATGTGCTTATTTTTATTGTTGTATAAGTTAATAAATAAAAATTACTTTTTAATTTTAATACCTATATGCTTAAGTTCACAGATGCAAGCTCAAATAATTTAGTAACTTATAGAAAGAATGAAAATTAAGGATCAAATTCATTGAAAGTTTATAGTCTGTACAAGTCTAAAAAATAATAACCTTTTACAATAAATTATTTATTTACATATATATTTATATATTTGTATGTTCATATGTGTTTGTGTAAATGTGTAAATATCAAAATACAATATTCTTGAATCACACAACCTTCTTTCTACTAAAGCTACATTTTGCTAGAAAAAATCCAAAAGTGTAAAGTTTAGTTCATACATTTTCCTCTACCTTTTTATATACTGTTTGTTCCATATCTCTATTTACCCATATTCAACCAGAGGATTGAAATTAGTAATCTAATTCTGTCTTCACATCCTTCATAAACTTTCACCTATTTCTTAACATCAAACTAGAGTTTTTACTAGCTCTGTTAAAAAAAATGTTTTCGTGACATTAAAGGAATTTTATTCTCTAAGACAGGGGTCTTCAAACTACAGACCGCGGGCCACATGTGGCCCACAGAGGAGTCTGATACGGCCCGCCAGCAGTGAGGGCTGTTTGGTTGCCAAGATAGCTGCCAGCATATGCACTCAGTATCAAGGTTTCTCAGGGATAATGTCAACTGCCTCCACCCATGGCATGTTATGTGCTGGGAGGGTGGGCGTGAGGGCAATGTTGGGACACTGATGCGCCTTGGTGCCTGGCACTTGGCGTGTGTGTTGCTGATGATGTCACTAAAGAGCGCCGAACACCGAAGAGTACCACATATGGGTGACTATATGATGTAAAAAGGTGCCTGCTTCACCCCCAGGCAACGTGTTGTCTGTGTACTGTGCCTGCCTGTCAGTGAGGTTTTCCTCCACTCCCTCCACTGCCAAAGATCAGTCAAAAGTGCCATAGGAATAAATTTTTGCCAGATGGGGGGTTCTGCCCAATTGGGCTGTGGGTGACTCATATGAAAATTCCCCTTTGGGGGTGGTGAGACGTTCAGTGCTGAAATCAAAGTTAGTGGGTGGGAGGTGGTTGGGAGTTTAGGGTTTCGGTGCTGAATTGCCCATGTGGAAAATTAGGGGTTCGATGCTGAAGCAGTTTAAAGGGGTTACATTGAAAATTTTATATGCATTTTTCAATTCCTTTTCAGTGTTCACATGCTGATTCTGAACATATCAATTTGGGCATTATATAGGGAGATATAACTGAACTATCAGGAACTGAGTTGGTCTGCTTAGAAAAGCCTGCAAGGAGTAAGTGTTCACATCAGGGACCAATGGGGGTTCATACACTGTGTGTATATATATACACACATATTTGTATTTCACTAATATCAGTTTGGAATCCCTAGGAAACAATGATGTCAAGAAAAAGAAAAAATGACGGCAAGTGTAGGATATTCAAAGAACAGTGGACTTACGATTACTTTTTTATGCAGTACAAAGAAAAGCTGTGTGTCTGATATGCCAGAATATAGTTGCTGTGTTCAAAGAATACAATTTGCGATGCCACTATCAAACTCAACATAAAGATAAATATGATTCTTTGGTTGGAGAAGTGAGAAAAGATAAAATATTACAACTGAAACATACACTAACAACTCAGCAAAATACTTTTGTGAAGCAGAAGCAGTTAAATACTTCCTCACTGGGGGCATGTTTTCAAGTTGCCAAGCTAATGGCGTGCAATGGCAAGCCATTTGTGGAGGGAGAATTTGTTAAAGAATGCCTTATTTCTGTTGCCAAAGAGATGTGTCCAGAGAAGGCCGACTTATTTAGTACAGTGAGCCTTTCAGGAGTTATAATGACAAAAAGGATTGAAGAAATGGGAGAAAATTAGCTGCACCATTTGCAAAACTCTGCAAAGAAACTTTGCTATTTTTCCTTGGCACTCAACAGAAGCAATGATGTTCATGATTCTACCCAACTTCTCATTTATATGCGTGGGACAAATGAGTATTTTGAAGTCACAGAAGAGCTTGCTGCACTGCAAAGTATCAAAGGTAAACCACAGGAGTGGATATATTTGAAAAGGTTTGCCAAACTGTGAATGGTTTGGAGCTGGACTGGGTTAAACTAGTCAGTGTAACAACTGATGGTGCTCCTAGCATGGTGGGGTCTAAGAGAAGAGTAATTGCTCACATTACACAAGAAATGGACAAACATAACCATCCTCATCCAATTGCCATACACTGTCTCATCCACCAACAAGTGCTGTGTTGTAAATCACTGAAGTGGGACTCTGTTATAAAAATTGTGGTATCTTGTGTTAATTACATTAGAACTCATGCACTAAACCACAGACAATTTCAGGAATTTCTATCTGAGGTAAATGTTGCCCATGAAGATGTTCTGTGCCACACAGAAGTCCATTGGCTGAGTATAGGGAGAGTTTTGAAACGTTTCTATGACTTACTTCCACAGATTACAACTTTTCTACTTTCAAAAAACCAAGAAGTACCAGAGCTCAATGATGCAGAATGGAAATGGCACCTTGCCTTTCTGACAGATATAACAGAGCTACTCAACAGTTTCAATCTGCAACTTCAAGGCAAGGGGAAGCTCATCTGTGATATGGCATCGCATGTGAAAGCATTTGAAGTAAAATTAGGCCTTCTCATCAAACAAATACAGGAGGAAAAATTCAGTCATCTCCCAACAACTCAAAACCTGTCAGCGGACAAACTATTGGTTGCATTCCCAAAGGAAACATGTCTGGCTTCACTAGAATTGTTGCAAAAGGAGTTTTAATTTAGATTCAAAGAGCTTCATCTTCATGAACAGGACATACAGCTTTTTCGTAACCCATTTTCTGTTGAGTTTGAAAATGTCCTTACAATTTACCAAATGGAACTGGCTGAACTGCAGAATTGTGACTCTCTGAAAAGATGCATTTAAGTCAAGTAACCTTTTGAATTTTTCTGCATCTCTCTCCTCTGTATCCAAATATCAGGAATGATGCACTCAAAATAGAAACCATCTTTTGGTAGCACTTATGCCTGTGAGCAGACTTTTTCGGGAATGAAACATCTGAAATCTCCAAAAAGATCAAGATTAACTGATGCCCACTTGCATTATTTCTTACAGCTGGCAGTGACAAATATGGAACCGGATATTGACCATCTCATTATCAAAAGCAGCCCCACAGTTCCCATTGAAATACTTGTGCATGATCTGTTTATTTATAAATGGTTTTCATTTTATTTATATAAGATATGTTCAGTGTGAGTAGGAATTAGTAGCTCATATAGTCTGTCCCTCCAGCTCTCTAAGGGACCGTAAATCTGGTCCACACTTTAAAAAGTTTGAAGACCCCTGCTCTAAGACCAACAAAAATTGCTGAGAGAGTATACCACTCTTTGACTACTTCTCTATTATTCATTTTATATGTTCCTTCATAGAAACATAGTGTTTAATTGCTTTTGTTCACTCTGTGCTATTCACAATAGACAGAATCTGGAATCAACCCAAGTGTCTGAAAACAGAAGAATGGATAAAGTATTCCACATAATGGAATACTATGTAGCTGTTAGAAAAAAATTAAGTCATAAAATTTTTTATAAATCAATGGACGTTGGTAGAGGTCTTTGGATTGGTCCTCACAATACCTTCTAACTAGATGTTTCTCAATCAGTTCTTTTGGTTTTGTTAAAAAAATGTTTCCCCATTATCTCCTCATCTGGCTTTTTCCCCTCCCCTCGGGAGTGGGCTTTGATTATATCAAAAAAGGGCACTCAGGAGGCCTGGAGAAAGAGCTGCCATCTTGGCTCCTGGTTTCACATCGTGGAGCAACTAGCTTGTGAGTGAACAGCTTGCAGTGTTAGTTTCTAAATTGTTATACCTTCCCAACTGTGTGTGGATTATTTCCTGCTTCGGAATTGCTGTTGGACCTGTGTCTCTTCTCCTTCAAAGACAGAGGCATGGGAATCTCTCTTCCTCTCTGCGGATTATGGAACTAACAGATCACCATTTCATAGATGGATACGTAGAGTGCCATGCTGAGAAAAAAAATGAGTCAAAAAGAAAGGGACAAAGAATGATTGCACTGTTTTGTAATATAATATATATATAATATGCTCATAATATCCAAAGCCAATAAAGATAAGGACCAAGAGGACCAGTTCTTGATAAGTAGTTTGCCACAAATAAAGGGGGAGTGTTTTAGGGAGAGAAGAGACCACTAGACAATGATATTTAGAAATGATATGTATGTGCTGGATACCAAAAGGAGATAAAGTGACATGTATTATATCCCTTCATTTACTATATTGAAAAGAACACTGTGTAAAAGAAAAAAGAGTATGATAAAGGGAGAACAATGTCAGCTACAGAGAAAGGCAGGGAGAAAGACAGGGGGCAGAGTGAAAGGGAAACAGAGACATGATGGCAGAAAGGTGCATTGGTAAGGGTGTTAGATATTGTATGAGTGAAAATTAATCATAAACAATTGTATAACTGTGTAACTCATGGTGATTCATTGAAATAGTTTATTCAAAAAATAAAATTCAAAAAACTTTTCCAGGGAGGATAGATGGGTACACTGGTGATAGGTTTTGTACTGAAATAATGTTCATGAGAAAAAAGTATAAATAGAATCATAAACTCAAAAGTAAAAAATACTTTTCAACGAATAAAATATATAAGGAAAATTTATAATAAAGGCTTTGTATGAGAGCACTCCGCATGCCAGGATTTCTGGGTCTTTGCCTGGTATATTAGGGGCTCTGGGCAGGACAGCTAGCCACAGGCCCCCTGGGCTGACCACCTAGTCCAGGGGTTCAAGGTCCCCCCAAACCTGGTGGGTCTTCAAGGCCACGCCTGGTTAATTGGGCCCTGGGGGGAGGGGGGGAGAAATTCCTCCCTAGGCATCCAAAAACTACAGAGGCACAGCTGGGCTCAGAGCACTCCGCATGCCAGGATTTCTGGGTCTTTGCCTGGTATGTTGGGGGCTCTGGGCAGGACAGCTAGCCACAGGCCCCCTGGGCTGACCACCTAGTCCAGGGGACCAAGGTCCCCCCAAACCTGGTGGGTCTTTAAGGCCACGCCTGGTTAATCGGGCCCTGGGTGGAGGGGGGAGAAATTCCTCCCTAGGCATCCAAACTACAGAGGCTCGGCTGGGCTCAGAGCACTCCGCATGCCAGGATTTCTGGGTGTCTTTGCCTGGTATGTTGGGGGCTCTGGGCAGGACAGCTAGCCACAGGCCCCCTGGGCTGACCACCTAGTCCAGGGGTTCAAGGTCCCCCCAAACCTGGTGGGTCTTCAAGGCCACGCCTGGTTAATTGGGCCCTGGGGGGAGGGGGGAGAAATTCCTCCCTAGGCATCCAAAAATTACAGAGGCACAGCTAGGCTCAGAACACAATGCATGCCAGGATTTCTGGGTATTTGCCTTGTATGTTGGGGGCTCTGGGCAGGACAGCTAGCCACAGGCCCCCTGGGCTGACCACCTAGTACAGGGGACCAAGGTCCCCCCAAACCTGGTGGGTCTTTAAGGCCACGCCTGGTTAATCGGGCCCTGGGGGGAGGGGGGGAGAAATTCCTCCCTAGGCATCCAAAAACTACAGAGGCACAGCTGGACTCAGAACACTCCGCATGCCAGGATTTCTGGGTCTTTGCCTTGTATGTTGGGGGCTCTGGGCAGGACAGCTAGCCACAGGCCCCCTGGGCTGACCACCTAGTCCAGGGGACCAAGGTCCCCCCAAACCTGGTGGGTCTTTAAGGCCACGCCTGGTTAATCGGGCCCTGGGGGGAGGGGGAGAGAAATTCCTCCCTAGGCATCCAAAAAGCCCCCGCACGTACTTCATGTACTTCATGTATTCAGAATATTCCTTATTCTTATGTTATGTTTTGCATATACAGAATGTTTATTTTGTATTCTGCCCTTTCCCACACCCATACAAAGCTCTTTTTTACTCCTTAACTCTCTAACCCCCTCTCAAACATCACTAACCTACATTACTCTTTTTAACTTCAGTAGTGTACAATCCTAATCACAGTCCAAAGATGTGCATTGTGTGTGACAACCCCAAATTGTTTCAAGATACATAAAATGGACACGTATTATTTTAGAATATTTTGTGGGGTTTTTTGGACAGCTATAATTCTTACTAAATTTTTTCTTATACAGTGATGATTCTAACCACTTTTTATCTTCTCTTTTTGAGCTGTTTAACAAGGAATTTTGGTGGAAGAGTCCCCCAGTTTAATGCTTATGATTGAACCATGTCATGGGAATCATTGGAATTGTTCTTATGGCCCCCATATGCGCCAATAACACCACGTGGCATTGCTTCTTATTTGCATAGGCACATTAAAGTGGGAAAATACTATACATACAAATAAGATCCTATTTAATAGAGATTGGAACACACAAATCTTGTAGTGCAGAGGGACCTTATACCCTGAACATTGACATAACGACCTGGCACAGACCTCAGAAGAAAGGGCATAATCCTTTCTCCCCTGAACCAGGGAAGCCATCCACGAAACATCCAGGCTGGTTTATAACATCACCTGGAAGCAATCCTCTACCACGGAAGACCTACACTGCTCAGACTTTGACCTGCTCAAAAGAGACTTCCCTTGACACTGAGAAGACTTAACAATGACAACGACCTGCTTACAGGACAGGGCTCCCTTCATTGCCCTTTGATTGTGAGGTGAAAGGAGAGGATGCTCCACATCCTGACTTCAATGTGAGATATGCAGATTCCAGGATCTTTAATACAGAAACATGATACCAACAACAGAGACTGTGTGAAAAATAAAAGTGTGTTGGCACTACAGACAATGTATTGGATTGGACGATCTAGCTTGCCTGAAGCCTAGACTTGGTCTTATGCCAGGAAACTTCAGGGGTCGGGTCTCTTTGTACTTAGGCCAGGGTTATTTCTTTCCATGTCCCTCATATTTTGGTGGGCCTATGCAAACAACAATTGCCACTCTAGCGCCATTTTTACTGTGCTCCTTTGACTCTAATCTTTAAAAAGAACTCACTTAAAATTTGGGGTTAACGTAAGCTAATATGCATGTATATGGAAATGTAAGAAAATACTATGCCTGTAATATTTAAGGAGTTACGTAAGTTTTATGGCTTTAGATTGCTTTGTGTACTGTTAAGAAATATTATAATGTGTTACAATCTGGGGACTTGAGGGACAAAGTAATTGTACATGGATTCTGTCTTATTTATCTTAATGTTCTTTGGCTGAAATTTCAAAGTTAAGATATCAGCAAGGGGACTTCTGAGAATTATGTTATGGGTGATTGTCCTTCCACTGTAACTTTACCTTGTCCTCTTTCTTTGTACCTTTGTTCTCATAATTAAAAATAAAAAAAAAGGAAAAAAAAGTCCTCCAAAAATATTGAAACATAATTAGATGTCTTCTTGCTCTAGAGGAAATGATGGTATCATTTCATTAAAAAATGATCTACTTGGTTATTTTAAACTATGCTTACAGAGGTTGTTACAAAGTGTCCTCAACTCAAAGCCTGCAGGTCAATATAGCTCATAATTTTTTTTTAAACAATAGTCTAGCTCTCCAATAGTCTGAGGGAAAGTGAACTGACTCCCTAATTAAAAAGTTTGATGGCCCCTGTATGTCAACAATAGATGCTATAGGGCAATCTTGTGTGATGGATTTGGATAATACATATCCAAAGGAAACTGCAAAGGTGGTAGAAAATGGAACATCCCAGTGTAAAAAGAAAAAAAAGGACAGCGGCCAGAGAAATAGCATAAGAGTAGGGCATTTACCTTGCATGTGGTCAACCCAGATGGCTAGTGGTTCGATTCTAGGCATCCCATATGTAACCCTTCCCTGCTAGGAGAGACTTCTGAGCTCAGAGTTAGGCATATCCCCTCAGCACTGCCAGGTGTGACCCCGCCAAAAAAAAAAGGACAGAATTTTCAAGTTGCTTGAGAATGAAGAACAAATTTGACACATATCAACACAGTGGAGGGAGGCAAAAATGAAAGCAAACAATAGAAATTGAAGGAAAACAATAGAAACAAGAAGCAAGACACAGTCCTCATATTTTCTAATTGTGTGGCTGCAGAATTCTTTTAGAAATATACTTACTTAAATTCTAAAATAAAAGCTTTTGAATAAAAGAGTTATTGAACTGAAGACATCTGATGTTTGGTGTCTAGTCTACAAGCTGTCCACAAGAACGTGAAAATTAGCCAGCTCCCCTGTAATATTCTTATTTCCTATTTTATGTTTATCCAACTTTAGTACTTCTATTAACAATTTTTAAAATGACATTTTCCAAAATTATCAATGATGTTCTTTTTAGCACAATTAGTTGAAGAAAATATTACTTCTTCCCAGACAAACCGCTTAAAATTTATCTTACATGTGAAACTGAATTATGTAAAATTATGGTCTTTTTGATTTGTCATTTGGATTTTTTATATTTTAGCTTTCTTTAATTCTTTGACTTTCCTTGGAACTTATTACTATTATGGTTTTTCACAATATAGCCATATTTTTATTTAAGATTTTTATTTATATACCCATAGAGTCAACATGTTCTGATTAGTTATTATTGTAGGATCAGCAAAGTCTTATTTTTTATTGTACATATAGCTAAGGATAGAAATAGGTAATATTTAGTAATATTTAGACCACTTAGTCCAGGGGACAGAGATCCCTCCACACCAGACTGGTCTTCAGGGCCACAACTGGTAAATCGGGCCCTGGGGGGAGAGTGCGAGAGAGAAATTTCTCCCCTATGCATACACAAACTACAGAGGCAGGGGCTGCACCCAGAAGACTCCATGTGCCAGTTCTTCTGTTTCTCTTCAGCTGGTATGTTGGGGCTCTGGGAAAGACAGCTAGCCATAGGTCTCCTGGGCTGACCACTTAGTCCAGGGGACTGAGATTCTCCCACGCCAGATTGGTCTTCAGGGCCACACCTGGTAAATCAGGCCCTGGGGGGAAAGTGGGGGAGAGAAATTCCTCCCCTATGCATACTGGACCCCATTCAGGAGTTCTTTTTTTTAATTAAATAATTCATTTTTTAATTTTTTATTCTTTATATATTTTATTTAAACACCTTGATTACATACATGACTGTGTTTGTGTTTCAGTCATGTAAAGAACACCACCCATCACCAGTGCAAAGTTCCCATCACCAATGTCCCAAATCTCCCTCCTCCCCACCGGACCCCCGCCTGTACTCTAGACAGGCTTTCCATTTCCCTCATACATTCTCATTATTAGGACAGTTCAAAGTGTAGTTATTTCTCTAACTAAAATCATCACTCTTTGTGGTGAGCTTCCTGAGGTGAGCTGGAACTTCCAGCTCTTTTCTCTTTTGTGTCTGAAAATTATTATTGAAAAATGTCTTTTATTTTTCTTAAAACCCATAGATGAGTGAGACCATTCTGAGTTTTTCTCTTTCTCTCTCTGACTTATTTCACTCAGCATAATAGATTCTGTGTACATCCATATATAAGAAAATTTCATGACTTCATCTCTCCTGACAGCTGCATAATATTCCACAGTTTCTTTAGCCATTCGTCTGTTGAAGGGCATCTTGGTTGTTTCCATAGTCTTGCTATGGTAAATAGTGCTGTAATGAATATAGGTGTAAGGAAGGGGTTTTTGTATTGTATTTTTGTGTTCCTAGGGTATATTCCTATGAGTGGTATAGCTGGTCATATGGGAGCTCGATTTCCTGTTTTTGGAGGAATGTCCATATTGCTTTCCATAAAGGTTGAACTAGACGGCATTCCCACCAGCAGTGGTAAGAGTTCCTTTCTCTCCACATCCCCACCAACACTGTTTATTCTCATTCTTTGTGATGTGTGCCATTCTCTGTGGTGTGAGGTGGTACCTCATAGTTGTTTAAATTTGCATCTCCCTGATGATTAGTGATGTAGAGCATTTTTTCATGTGTCTTTTGGCCATTTGTATTTCTTCTTTGTCAAAGTGTCTGTCCATTTCTTCTCCCCATTTTTTGATGGGATTAGTGGTTTTTTCTTGTAAATTTCTGTCAGTACCTTGTATATTTTGGAGATTAGCCCCTTATCTGATGGGTATTGGTTGAATAGTTTCTCCCACTCAGTGAGGGGCTCTTGTATCCTGGGCGCTATTTCCTTTGAGGTGCAGAAGCTTCTCGGATTTATATATTCCCATCTATTAATCTCTGCTTTCACTTGTTTGGAGAGTGCAGTTTCCTCCTTGAAGATTCCTGTAATGTCCTGGAGTGTCTTGCTTATGTGTTGTTCTATATATTTTATGGTTTGGGGTTTGATATCGAGGTCTTTAATCCAATTGCATTTTACCTTCATACATGATGTTAGCTGGGGGTCTAAGTTCAATATTTTGCAAGTGGCTAGCCAGTTGTGCGAACACCACTTGTTGAAGAGGCTTTCTTTGCTCCATTTAGGATTTCTTGCTCCTTTATCAAACATTAGGTGATTGTATGTCTGCGGAATATTCTCTGAGTATTCAAGGCTTGTGGTAGATGGCTTTAACTATATTGAGAAAGGTTCATTTCATTCCCATCTTGCTGAGAGTTTTGATCAATAATTTGTGTTGGACCTTATCAAATGTTTTCTCTGCATCTGTTAATATGATCATGTGATTTTTATTTTTCTTGTTGTTGATGTTGTGTATTCTGTTGCTAGATTTATGGATGTTTAACAGTTCTTGCATTCCTGGGATGTAACCTTCTTGATCGTAGTGGATGATATTCTTAATGAGGTATTGAATCCTATTTGCCAGGATTTTGTTGAGGATGTTTGCAACTGCATTCATCAGCAATATTGGTTTGTATTTTTCTTTTTTCATAGCATCTCTGTCTGGTTTAGGTATCAATGTGATGTTGGTTCATAAAAGCTATTTGGAAGTGTTCCTGTTTTGTTGATTTCATGAAAGAATCTTGCCAGAATTGGTAGTAGTTCCTCTTGGAAAGCTTGAAAGAATTCATTAGTGAATCCATCTGGGCCTGAGATTTGTTTTTGGGCAGATATTTGATTACCATTTTAAATTCTTCAATAGTGATGGGTTTTTTTTTTGATATGCTACCTCCTCTTCATTCAACCGTTTTTCGGCAGACATTTGTTTACCGTTTTAATTTCATCAGTGGTGATGGGGGTGTTTAGATATGCTACATCCTCTTCCTTCAACCGTGGAAGATTATAACAGTCCAAGAATTTCTCCATTTTTTCCAGGTTCTCATTTTTAGTGGCATAGAGTTTCTCAAACTAGTTTCTGATTACCTTTTGAATCTCTGCCATATCAGTAGTGATCTCTCCTTTTACATTCCTAATACGTATTATCAAGTTTCTCTCTCTCTTTCTTTTTTACCTTGCCAGTGGTCTATCAATCTTGTTTATTATTTCAAAAAACTAACTTCTGCTTTCGTTGATCTTTCGGATTGTTTTTTTGGGTTTCCACTGCATTGATTTCTGCTCTCAGCTTTGTTATTTCCTTCTGTCTCCCTATTTTTGGTTCCTTTTGTTGAGCACTTTCTAATTCTATGAGCTTCATCATTATGCTATTCAGGTAGGCCCCTTCTTCCTTCCTAATGAGTGCTTGCAAAGCTGTAAATTTTCCTCTAAGTACTGCTTTTGCTGTGTCCCATAAGTTCTGATAGTTTGTGTCTTTATTGTCATTTGTTTCCAGGAAACTTTTGATTTTCTCCTTGATTTCATCTCGGACCCACTGGTTATTGAGTATGAGGCTGTTTAACTTCCATGTGTTAAAGTTTTTCTTCTGTGTCCCTTTGGAATTCACATATAATTTCAGAGCCTTGTGGTCAGCAAAGGTAGCCTGCAAAATTTCTATCCTCTTGATCTTATGGAGGTATGTTTTATGTGCCAGCATGTAGTCTATCCTGGAGAATGTCCCATATACATTGGAGAAAAATGTGTATCCAGGTTTCTGGGGATAGAGTGTTATATATATATATATATATATATATTATATATATATATATATATATATATATATATATATATATATATATACCAGGCTACTTTCTTCCATTTCTCTTCTCAGTTCGAGTATATTCTTGTTGGGTTTCAGTCTGGTTGACCTATCCAGTGTTGACAAAGCTGTGTTGAGGTCCTCCACAATTATTGTGTTGTTATTGATATTATTTTTCAGATTTATCAATAATTGTTTTAAATATTTTGCTGGCCCATCATTCGGTGAATATTTGTTTAGGATAGTGATTTTTTACCTCTTGTACATATGCTTTGATTAATACAAAATGTCCATCTTTGTTTCTTACAACTTTCCTGAGTATAAAGTTTGCATCATCTTATTTAGTATGGCCACTCCAGCTTTTTTTTGGGTGTTGTCTGCTTGGATAATTTTCCACCAGCCTTTTATTTTGAGTCTATATTTGTTCTGACTATTCAGATGTGTTTCTTGTAGGCAGCAGAAGGTTGGATTGAGTTTTTGATTCATTTAGCCACTCTGTGTCACTTAACTGGTACATTTAGTCCATTGACATTGAAAGACAGAATTGTCCTGAGATTTAATGCCATCTTTATGTCAAAATTTGGTGTGTCTTTTGGTCAGTCTTGTCTTAAATTAGGCCGTTCAGTTTTTCTCTTAAGACTGGGTTTGAGTCTTTATGTTTCTGAGCTATTGTTTGTTTGTGAAACCATGTATTTTTACATCAAATCTGAGTGTGAGTTTTGCTGGATACAGTAAAAAGGATTTATTTCATTGAGTTTTGTCACTATGTCCCACCACTGCTTTCTGGCCTTGAGTGTTTCTGGTGACAGGTCTGCTATAAATCTCAAGGATGTTTCCTTGAATATAATTTCCATTTTTGATCTCGCTGCTTTCAGAATTCTGTCTCTTTCTGTGGGATTCGTTGTTGTGACTAGGATGTTTCTTGGGGTATTTTTTCCGGGGTCTCTTTTGGTTGGTACACTTTGGGCATGCAGGATTTGTTCGCATATATTCTTTAACTCTGGAAGTCTTTCTTTAATGATGTTCTTGATCGTTCATTCTTCCTGAAAATTTTCTTCCTAAGTCTCTGGGACTCCAGTGATTCTTAAGTTCTTTCTGCTGAGCTTATCATATACTTCTATTTTCATCTGTTCCCATTTTTTGACTAATTTTTCCATTGCCTGTTTATTTGCTTTAAGTTTTTTTTCCAATCTCTCCCGCTGTATGGATTTGTTATTTATCTCATCTTCTACAGCACCAATTCTATTCTCAGCTTCTGTTAGCCTTTTGGAGAGCATTTCCATTTTGCCATTCAATTCATTTACTGAGTTTTTCAGGCCTTTTATTTGACCTGTTGTTTCAGTTTGGAGTTTTGTGATTTATGTCTTCATATTTTCTTGGTTCTTATTAGTGTTCTGTTCAATTCTATCCATGGTTTCTTTGAGTTCTTTGAGCATCTTCCATATTTCTTGTCTAAACTCCTTATCTGAGAGATTGTTTAGTTGGTTGGCCGTTTTCTGGTCATCAGAATTATCGTCTTCATTCTCAATGTCTAATGCTGGTCTGCATTGTTTCCCCATTGTCACACTTGCATTGTGGGTTTTTCTTCATGTTTTGGTGGTATTCATTGGCTAAATGATGCAGACAGCCACGCTCCTCTGGCTCTGTCCTTTCTCTGGGTTGACTTGCCTTCTAGGAAGGGGAGCCCTCTGTGGATAAAGCCTCACACAGGGTCAAATCTTAGGCCTGAGCACACAGCAGAGATACAGTCATGGGAGAGATGCTGGGATTCAGTGATCCAGCTCAGTTCTTAGTGTGATATTTTCTTCTTGTTGCAGTGGCGTTCTTTCATTAGAAAGAGTGCACGGCCATGTAGTGGCTCTTCTGGAGCCTCGGGAGAGTGCATTTTCTGGGCCCTTTTTAGCCCACTCCCAAGAGGTTTAGGAGACAGGACAGGAGACAAACACACACAGGAAGCAATCACAGTTTCTCACCGTCGGGGGTAGATTTTCCCAGCCTGATGTCACAAACAGGGGACCTGCATTCTGTGAAGTACTGCTGATAGCCGGTTTTTACTTTAGGAAGCAGTCCCTTCAGCCTGTTTTTTTTTTTTTTAGCTTATTTTTTGCTAGATGAATTTTTCTTCCAAAATTTGACTGTGTTTGCTCTGATTTGTGTTTTTTTTTTTACTTTTATTTCTTTTTTTTTTAAATTTTGTTTAAACAACTTTATTACATACATGATTGCGTTTGGGTTTCAGTCATGTAAAGATTGTTAATGTGTGTTTCTTGTAGGCAGAAAAATGTTAAATTCAGTTTCTAATCCATTCTGCCACTCAGTGTCTTAATTGGTGCATTTAGTGCAGACAGACCATTAAAAGATTTATAGGCACGAAATATATTATTTTTTTCCATTAATGTTCATAAGAAAATGAGAAAAGTGGTGCTAAAATATCCAGAAAACTACAAATATTAATAACTGTGAATGGGATCTGAATTTGTGAATTTTTTAGTATTTTATTGCCCCCATAACCTTCCAGAATAGTCCTGATATAGGCCCCCAATTTTCAGAATAATATAACTAGGAAAAATATTGTGGACACAAATGACAAACATCCAAATATATTTATTTTGTATGATTAATTTATTTATTACAATATAAGTTAGCAAAATTTTCCAATTTAATAACATTTTCTGTCATGTATCTGAACATTTGTGACTTATTATCTGTCATGTTTAATCACATTATCTTTCTCTCTCTCACACACAATTTTTCCGTACTCCTCCTGCCTTTATGCACAAGAATCATTCCTAGAGGACCAAATGCAATGCTGTGGATTTAACTTGGGTCAAATATGTGCAGGACAGGCATATTAATCTCTGGATAAATCAAGCCCCCTTCAAACATATTTGTACAGCAAATATATTTAGAAGACAGAGTACATGTGTAGTCAAAATTTTTTTTATTTCCCATCAGAATGTAAACAATGCCATACTTTGGAATCAAGGTCAGCAAAACAGTGAAACTCTCTAAAAAATTTAGGTTTCCTAAATGCAGATTTCTTACTTAGTGGCTCCCTAACTGAGTTTTTTCTTCATGCTAAAATGCATAGCCTAAATATGTTCAATACTCTAATAAAAAGTCTTTTTTTGTTTATATTTATTTTATTTTATTTTATTTTATTTCATTTTTGCTGTTTGGGACACACCCAGTGATGCTCAGGGGCTTCTGCTGGGTATGTGGTCATAAATCTCTCCTGGCTTTGGGGACCATATGAGACTCCAGGGGATTAAACCCAGGTATGTCCTCAGTTAGCACGTGCAAGGCAAATGCCCTACTGCTTGTGGCACTTCTCTGGTCCCCCCAAAGTGTTTTTTTAAATATTTTTTGTTTTAATCATAGTGGCTTACATATCATTCTCAGTAATTATTTTAGGTACATATTAACATTGAATCAGGGGAATTCCCACCACTGAATTGTCCTCCCTCCATCTCCATTCCCATCCTGCCTCCCATATCCTCCATCCTCACCCCTGGGGTTGCTAGAACGAGTGGCCCCTCTGTGTCTAGCTTACTACTTAGTAATCTTACAACTGTTTGGTCATGGTACCTCCATTATATCCCCCTCTAATTAGGAGGCGAAACTAAATAGTTAAAATTATGTTGTTTTATTTGAAGAAGAGAAAAGTAATAAAATAGAGTAAAAATCAAACACGCCAAAATGGGCGGAGTCCAGAGGCTCTCATTCTCGATTTGAGAAAGGAGGGGGGGGAAAGAAGGTGAAACACCACAACAGTATAAAAAGAAGTATCAAATAAAATATTCAGTGAGCACTACAGCAATAAAGATAGACACCATCTAATATCCATAGTCTTGAAATAAAAAGCATGAGCACAAAATGGAAAAAGAGAAAAAAAGAAAGAAAAATAAATAAAAATGGATACAATTTCAATATTCACACCAAATCAAAGAAATCGACAAAAACTAGATAGATAAATTTAAAAAAAGATTATTTTGTGCTTTTTGTCTCCCCCCTCCTGCATAGGTACAGTAAACATTGGGGACATTCAAAAAGAATTCCCTTCGCCTGAGAGAGACAGGGTTTCTCCACCCTTGGAGTATATTGTCATGGGATTAACTATAGACTCATTCTAGTTCATTTACTCTCCCATTGGTGCTTTTGTGGTGTATGGAAGACTTCTGCTCTGTCCTGGGAGGTAAAATCAGGTCTCTGTATCTAGAGATCTTGGTCTCTGCACAGGTCAAGGATGGAACTTATGATGAAGTCTTTGTGTTTCTGGAAGTTCTGTGCCCTTAGTGTCATTTTAATCTATCTTCTTTGGTTGATGGTCTTGTTCCTTGCGCTGATCCTAGGATGGAGCCTGGGATATCGTCTTTCGTTATGTTACCAGAAGACCCTTTCAGTTGCTATTGTCTCAGTCAGACCTCTGGAATTAGAGATCTTGGTTGTTATGCAGGCCATAGATCAAACCCTAGACTAGGGCTTTTTAATTGTCCCAGGATACATACTGCCCCGTCATGGTTGTCACAGCCAGTCATCTGTAGATAGCAGTATTGGCTTTTGCACAGACCAAGAGGTGACAAGTCTTAGGATTTTGTCTTATCGTTAGCTGATGAGGTAGGATAACCTGCTCTTAGGTCAAGTTGTTTCCAATTTCCTCATTGTCAGGCTATCATATTAGAGCTGGGACATGTTGATGTCTGAGCAGTATTAAGGATGTCCCAGATGGGATTTGGTTTCTGTAGCTGTTGTGAAGAACTGTGTCGTTTTTATGCTTGGGATCCAGGGTTCCAGGTTGGACGGTCAGCGTCTAATCACCTGGGGTCTAAGTTGGGTCTACGTGACATACATTCAAGATGGGAGATGCCCCTGTGTTGTAAAAATGTATAAGTTCTTATCCCTAGTATATAAGAACTTGTTTTTATATGTAACATTTCCTCTTTTTTTAGTATGCCTCTGCAGGAAGAAATGGTGCTACATTATATTGCCTGTGCTTTTGGGGGTGAAAAGAGAATAAAACAGAAGCAAGTCACGCAACCATAAAAGATAAAAATTGAAATAAAAATATATGTACTCCAATAATAAATAAAGAAAAACATTTTTTATAAAGAGTAGGTCCTGTATTATAAATCTGTAAGTCACAGTTGCTGCTTCGGTGATCTGGCTGGTCATGTACTTCGGGTCCTAAAAGAAGGTATAACCTAGAAAGGAAGGGTATGTTAAAGAGTTTTATTGAGACATTTTCATAACGCAAGCTGGGTATGGCATCTCGTGTGACTGAGTCCCGAGGTGCCATCTTAGGTTGTTCACCCTTTGTATCTAAAAACGTCTGTGGACAGAAAAGCTAAGATGTTATTTTAAATATAATAAGATTAAGGCATTAAGTCATATTATTGGAGTCAGTGATTTCCCATGGTAATCTTTACATGTAATCCTATATAAGATCCCTAAAAGATTATTATGGGCCTTTGTAGTAAAAGGCTGATTACATACTTGTTCTCTCTACGCTGTTGTTTTTGCTGTTGCTAGTTTCTTTATGGTATAATGTGTAGTCGAGAGTTTGTATTGTTCCTCTTTCATGTGATTTGGGCACTACTCCCCAGTATATGTTGAGTGTTACAGTGTTTGGAGTTTCTACCCAATTAAACCCTGTTATTTGATCATTGAGTATTAGTTGTATTTATGGTGTATGTTCTAGGTGTTCCAGATAGTGTTATCATTCTGTGTTTATCTTTCATCTTCTGGCTTACTTTGTTTAACATAATATGTTCTAGGTCCATCCACATTGCTGCAAAGTCTATGATTGTATCACTTCTGACTGCCATGTATTATTCCATTATGTATAGATAACACATCTTAATGATCCACTCATCTGTTGTTGGACATCGAGGTTGGTTCCAAGACTTGGCTCTTATACTGAGTGCTGAGATAAATAGTGGGGTGCACACATACATGCATATCTTTTAGTAAAAATAATTCTATAAATTTGAAATACATTTCCAAAATGAACATGCTGTTTTTCTATCTTCTATCTTTGTAAATATATTTTATGTTGACATAACTTAAAAATATTGTACCCACCTTTTTTCTGATAATCATGTGCTTAGGAACATTAGTTTAATAGGAAAATATGAAGTTTGTGCTAAAATAATTTTTCTTCTTTGTCTTTTTCTATTTTTTCCCTTATATTATAAGCTAATATTCATAGAAATTTCCATTTTTGAGGTCTGTCAAAAATTAAAGTTAAAATTTTTAATTAATTTAGGGACTGGAGGGATAGCATAGCAGTAGGGCATTTGCCTTACATACCGCCAACCTGTGAGTGACATAGTTCATTTCCCTGCATCCCATGTAGTCCCTCAGACTTCCGGGGGTAATTCCTGAGTGCAGAGCCGGGAGTGACCCCTGAGCTTTCCTGGTATGGCCCCCAAAGCAATCAATCAATAATTAAAGTTTAAAAAATAAATTAATCTAAAAATTGAAAACTAAGAAAAAAGAAAAATTTTGTTGTACACATCTTACAGAACTAATACTTATACCAAGAAATTATTAAAACATCTTTGATATAGGATTCTGGAGGATCAAACCACAGTCTATCCTAGGTTAGTTCCTGCAAGGCAGACACCCTACCGCTTGTGCACCACAGCTCCGGTCCCTAGTAAGGCATCTTGAGTAAATTTATTTCAAGTCTTTCTGGTACCCATTGTATGATGCTCTCCGTATTCTAGCACACTAAGAAACAGGACAATGATTCACTCATTGAGAGAGGCTATTTTTAGTAAGATTTAAGATGTAATAAACGTGCAAATATATTTTGTGTATTCTTTTCATTCCTTCCAAACATTTACTAGGGTGAATAAATTGCATTTTCTGAGTTTACCTGTTAAGAAATATGCCAAGGTATTTGTCTTTCAAGTAATTTTAATGTCTGGCATAGGCTCTAGAAAAAAAGTAAAGTCTTCTAAGTGATATATCACAGTAGTTAAAACAAAGAACTCCCTTGGTCACAGAGTGAGTATAGAGTCGGTAGGTCATTTACTTTTCATATGACTGACCATAGTTTTATCCACTCACCTTATCAGGACTTTCCAGTAACTCTGGGAGTGATTCCTGTGCACAGAACTAGGAGTAAGTTCTGAGCACAGCTTCATTGACCCAAAACAAAACAAAACATACATTACCCACAGAAAACTTAATGGAAACATTATTGACGTGTCTCTGTGATATATCCTATATGTCTTATGCTATATTTAACAATAAGCATAGAAAATATCTCAAGCTATTTCCAAGATAATTTATTGTCATCTGAATATTTTTATACTACAAAAGTTCACAAAATTATTTATCAACAATGAATATTTTAAACCTTATATTTAAGTAAAATAAAATTTCAGTTAAAATATATAAGAATTATTCCAAGCCAGATATAACATGTTCTACATACATTTTACACTTTTTTGAAATTGGACAGAAAAACATAAGATATTCATAATTCAAGTAGTTCTTTTTACTTCACAAGGACCCATCAAATTTAATATTAAAATGATAGAATAACATGACTATCAGATTTTTTTTTTGCGAAAAGTCATGATAAATGGAAAGAATTTGGCATTGGGTGTTTGTGCTGCAATTTTAATAGCATGTCATGATGTTGCTACTGTAATTATTTTATTATGATTTCTTATTTATGGAGTATTGATAACAGGTTATTTTCAGAATAATCATGGATCCTTTTTTATCTCCAGGGCAAGAAGTCTAACAATAGCTT
The DNA here is from genome assembly GCF_024139225.1 of Suncus etruscus. Taxonomy (NCBI): domain Eukaryota; kingdom Metazoa; phylum Chordata; class Mammalia; order Eulipotyphla; family Soricidae; genus Suncus; species Suncus etruscus. Next base: position 84,933,673 of record NC_064860.1, on the reverse strand, counting down.
TCCAAATGTTTTTAAATAATATATTTATTTAAGCACCATTATTTCAGCTTTTCAAATTCTTGACACACCTGAACAAAGACTTATTTCACATCTGTGAAATTTATTCTATCTTCACTTAAGCATCAATACAATGGCAGAAGGTTTAGTAAGTTTTTGTTGTTAGCTGTCCATTCTGTTAAAGTGACATTTCCCTACAGAGAAGACAGTATTAAACAAATTAAGTTATCCAGTGATTCACAGCACTGTTACTAATACTATAAATTTTAGGGTCATGTATGCAACTGCCAGAGATCCTGGGAGAAGGAAGATAGAGGGAGAGGATACCCACACTCATTTCAAATTGTCCTAGTGATGTAGCCACAAAACCTGCAGACCTGAAGTTTGGTCAGATTGGTGTCCACAAAGGGAATCATAAAGAGTCAATGACAAGGCATAATATTCAGGAAAATGGCAATTGTTGGTGATGGAAGCATAAGGCATGGCTGGCCTTTCTCCTTCTGATATGGACAACATTCTGCTATGTAGGCCAGTGTACCCATGGACTTTCATGGCTTGTTTTACATCTCCTTGAGAAAACAAGTCTATAGAGTTGGTCCAGTCTGAACATGGTGACTTGTTTGTGGGCATGGTTACAGCTACCAGGCATCCAGGAAGAAGCAAAATAAAGGGGTAGAGTGCCTGCCCTCACTCTAAGAAACCCTGAGGGTATCAGCCCCCAAATCTGTGTACTTGAAAGTTTGTTAGATTGGTGTCCCTGAAGAAAAACATAGATGGTCAGTACTGGGCTGAGTGACTGGAAAGCTGTGATTGTGAATGATGAAAACAACAGGCATGGCTTTTGCATGGAGGGAACATGGTTCACTCTTTCTCCCTGTATCCTTTGAGGTGCAAAAGTGTTTTGTTTTGTTTTGTTTTTTAATGTAGTCCCATTTGTTTGTCTTTACTTCCGCTTATTTAATCAGTGGTGTTTCATCCTTGAAGAAGCCTTAGTTTCAATGTTATGAACCTATTTTTTTTATCTGATATCAAACTATAATCCATTTACTTGACTGTACAAGGCATTAAAGAGTGATTTCAGTTCAAATAGTTTTGTATGTATTTGACCAAATTACAAACACCACTGGTTGAAGAGGCTTTCCTTGCCTCACTTCATATTTCTTGTCCCTTTATCAAAGATTAGTTTTTCATATACCTGAGGATCACTTTAAAGATATTCAAGAATTTTTAATTGATCTGAGAGTCTGTTCTGAGAGTCTGTTTTTACTGTTATACGTTGTTGCTTTAGTTACAACTAAAAATATTGCCATACTTTACTATTTCACTTTTACAGTTGATGAGACCAGTTTTCAAAAATCTGCCCAAATAAAGCTGGAATCTCTTTGTTATTGAATTAAAATGTACTGCACTTGAAGAAATGAAATGATGAAGTGCACTATTTGCTTCTAGGATAAAGTAAAAGAGAACTTCTATTTTTGTTTTTGTTTTATTGACCATACCCAGTATTTCTTAGGGGTTACTTCTTGGTTCTGTGGTCAGGATTCACTCCTTCACTCCTACTGGATTCTGGGAACCATCTTGTATGCCAGGGATCAAATCAAGGTTGACTCTGCACAAGGCACACACCCTACCAGCTGTATTATCACTCAGACTTACCAAAAAAGGCTTTCTTGGGGAATCCTAAATAAAATTAACCTATAAAATAACCAAAACACAATGGATTAATTTAAAATATTTAAATGTAATGATTGTTACCTATCAGAGACAAGTAAAAATTCCACCAAGCAAAATATTAATTATGTTGAATAGAATTTTTAGGGAGATTGTAAAATAATTTTATTCAACATAATACCATGCTATTCATACTTGCTTTATATGGATGGTTTTCTTCATTGTCAGTGATCCTCATAAGACCTTATGAATTGTTCTTATAGCATTAACATTTAAAAATCTCAGTATAATTACATAGAAATAAGTCAATTTTGTTTTCCTTGCATCATTTAATCTGTTAGGTTAGCCTTCTCTTCTGGAGTGAAAAAGAACAGGAAGAGGAATTAACTTTCTGAGATTTAGGGAAACTAAATAAACAATATACTTTTAGTTTCTCCCCACTTCATAGCTAAGGGAATTACTATCAGTAAGACATTTCTAACAGCTAAATTACATAATAACTGGATTATAGAATAGTTAATACACTATGTCAACATATTAAATAAAATAAAACACAATGTAATAATTCTATTTTTCTTTAAGTAGCTCTCTTTCCTTTTTTATATAAAATCTTTATTTAAGCACCATAATTACAAGCATAATTGCAGTTGGGTTTCAGTCATAAACAGAATATAATAATTCTAATGGGCTAGAAGTAAACCACCACTAAGAATATTTTATAATGTTAATTTCTAATTTAAAAAATATGAGTTCAGTAATATAACTTCATATCTTAAGGACTTAGGGAGAAAATAAAATACATGACTAAAGGATATGATAGACTCCAACTAAATTAAAATAATAAAAATAAATAAAACTGAGTATTAATAATTTTAAATAAGTTTAACAAACTAAGCTAAGATAAAATAAAGAAGCAAAAATAAATAAAGTCTCAATTAATGAAAAATATTAAAAAATAATGACAGATATAGAATATATTTTAAAAATTTTATACTTATAAAATTATAAGCTAAAGTTATACTGAGTAAGTGCAGGAAATATATATATATATATATATATATATATAATGATTGAATCAAGGAATAAAGTAAAGATTGAGCAGACCACTAGAGAAAGTTATTAAATCAGCAATAAGCATTTTAAGGGAAGAATGTATGCATGATCTTCTTTTAGTGATTAAATTAAGAAGTCAAAACTAGTTTACTAAGCAGTTAAAACAATGCTTAAAGTATAAAACACTTGAGAAATTCACCATCACATTTTAATGCCAATCGTGCAGAATATTTTAAGTTCTATAAGGTCTTATGCAATATATATGAAAAATTGCCACATTTTAAGTAATAAAACATTATCACATTTTTGAAATAATTATACAGATACCATTCTGTCTCGAATATTCAAAGGTAATTATTTGAAATCTTATATGTAATTATTTTAAGGAACTGACTTAAATAGATATAATTAATTCAAGTTTTAACATAATTACATGTGAGCTGCTTATAAATAAAATTATGTAAAATACTAAAAAATAATGGTATTTATATTTGTGACAGTAAAGATTCTGACTTATCTTACTTGTTTATAATATTGCTTTTTAATAATACTTCAAATTATTTTGTAATCAAATTCTAAAATAATTTTTATGGTTCATAGCACATTAATTCAAAAGTAATTATGGAATTAGCAAAGGCTGTTAAAAAGTACACTGACCTTAAGATGGCATTCCCATAAAAGGCTCCAAATATAATTAAGCCAATAGACATAAAATAGCATTGGCACAGGGTTACAATTATTAATTTTTATATCATTCAAAGTGGATATTGACAAGTGGTAACAAGTCAGGAATTGGTAACAAATATGAATTTGAAAATAAATTTATCGGCTTATCAATGCTAATGTAAATAGAAAATATGTAGCATTAGCAATATTAAAAAGTAAAAAATTAAGAAAGAAAAAGAGAGTGGAGCAATAACACAACAGGTAGGATGTTAACCTTGCACATGGCCTATGTGATTTGATACTCAGCATCCCATATGTTCTCCCAGGCATCACCAGGAAAGATCCCTAAGCTGAGAACTAGGAATAACCCTTGAGTAGTATTTAGAGATTAACCCTGACTCTACGTTCAGTAATTACTTCTACAGGCTTAGGAGACAATGTGGAATGCTGAGGAATAAACCCCAGTGGGCCGTGTTTAGGCAAACACCTTACCATACCTCAGACCCCTAGCTTTATTTACTTTTTACAGTTTTATATAGTATATATGCTCATTAATTTTAGGCAGAACAATAATAAAGTTTATTTTATTTAAAACAACATACTGAAAACTACATCTGCAAAAATATTTTTTAAAACTTTTAAATTGTGGGGCCGGGCGGTGGCGCTAAAGGTAAGGTGCCTGCCTTGCCAGCGCTAGCCTTGGACGGACCGTGGTTCGATCCCCCGGTGTCCCATATGGTCCCCCAAGCCAGGAGCAACTTCTGAGCGCATAGCCAGGAGTAACCCCTGAGCGTTACTGGGTGTGGCCCAAAAACCAAAAAAAAAAAAAAACAAAAAAAAAACTTTTAAATTGTACTGAAGAGATATTGCAGTGGACATAGCATTTATTTACCTCCTAAAGCCAACCCAGGTTGCTGTTCGCAATTCCATAAGGTAGCCTAAGCCTTACTAGCAATGTTTCTGTGTGCAGATCTAGGAGTATTTCCTAAACCCAGCCAGAAGGGGCCAAAGGAAATATAACAGATGTCATTGACCTCTTTGCTAGGTTTGATATAACAGTGAATGGTAGAATGAAGTCAGATGCCATATGGAAAGGTTAAAATTGAAGGTTGAAATTGGAAAGACTTTAGTGATTTGCCTTCAAGATCTTGAAAATACTTCCTTTAGAAAGGCTTTAAATATGAGGAAATTTTGATATAGATTTGGCTTCTATGTAAGGTCAGCCAAACAAGAGAGAATAAAATTTTCCCTGGATTATTAGAAAATAGTTTTGCCAAGCTAATTTACCAGGATAGCCACGGTTTAGGTGTTTTATATGCCTTTTTAACAGTATTCAGTATATGGTTATTGTACTTGAAATTGCTGTTAACTTAAACTTCTAAATACCTCTAAAAGTAGTCTCACATTGGGCCAGAGTGGTAACAAAGTGGTAGGGCATTTGCCTTGCACGCAGATGACCCAGGACAGAAGTGGTTTTGATTCTCTGTATCCCATATGTTTCCTCGGAACAAGAACTATTCCTGAGAGCAGAGCCAGGAGTAAACCCTGAATACTGCTGGGTGTGGCCCTCAAAACCAAATAAATGAAATAAAATAAAGGTAGCCTCACAGAAAATGCAAAGTCATTCAATCTGCTAAGTAAATTACTCAAGCAATAAACTAAACTCAAGCACATCAGAGAGTACTAACACACACACACACACACACACACACACACACACAGTGAGAACCCACTGATAATGTGTGGCTCACAAAAATACTTTTCAAGGGTAATTTGTAGGAAAGGAAAATGCTAGTACCAGCACATATGAGAAATATAAGGATATGCATTTAGGGTTAATTGTTAAGAGATATAGAATGGGAAGTTGTGGGTATTTGCAATACATATAGAAGAAAGCAAAATGTTCTATTTCCAGATCTGTTTTTGATAAAAGATCAATTTTGAACAATTTATTATGGAAGAAAGTTGCCCAGAATTACTACAGTTCCCTTAGCAACTATAATTATGACAGTTTTTATTAGTATCTATATAACTTTTTTTAGATTATACTTTCCAGTGTAGGGCTTACTCATAGCAGAACTTGTATTCCACCAAAGCCTTGTTGGAGGGTTGCTGTTCTGCTAATCAGACCCAGCATCTCACATTTTCAGATCTCAAATTTTCCTTTGAACTATCTCCTTGGTAATATTTATAATAATCAGGATATTCTAAAATTCAGATTATATCCTCAATACTTTCTAGTTGCATAAAAATAAAAGGCAATGAAAAATATTTATATTTCACAATTTCTTATTCTTAAAAATTCTTATCAATAATATTAGACCTTCTTTTAAATACAATAGACTAAAGGGATAATAGTGAATGGTTCAAAAGTTCAAAAGTTAATACAGTATTATACAAATTTTAGACTCTGACATGCATAAATAAAATGTTCCCTATGTACCAACCAGCAATGCAGACATAAGTCTTTAAGTAAGACTATTATGCTTAATCGGCAACCATTTCCCATGTGAGTACTGAACTCTTAAATACCTAATCTGAGTTTAATGTTGTTGTTAGCATACAAGAAATACAAGAATGTAGGCAATACATATCAGACATAAAATAACAAACGTATAAGATTTTAATAGCATATATTTACTAAAATAACATTTGGCTTTATTATGTTAAACAAATTGTGTTCTAAAATTTTCTTCCTAATACTTTTATATGGATTTAAAAGAATTAAAATATATATCTTATATTTCCAATAAATAAAGTTATTATTTTGCATAAAATTTGGCAATAAAGAAATACTTTTGGAGTCACACGAGCTGTACTCAAGGTTTACTCACAATTCTGGCACTCAAGTATCACTCCTGGCAGATTTTGGGGAAAATATGTAGCATTTTGAATCAAACTTGGGTCAGCTATATGCAGAGCATGCACTATTCCCCCACCGTACTATCTCTGAGACTCTAGAACATTTTTTCCTGGTCATATCAGATAAAGATATCTCTACTCCGAATCAAGTTTCAAAATTAGAAAACAAGAGATTCTGTCATACAAGCCAAAAGAATTCTAAAAGAGGATTTAGATTAGTTTCTTCATTCTTTGTTTAGTAATGTTTTATATAAATGAATCATTTAGTACACTCAGATACAGTTAAAACCATTTAACTTACAGTAACTGAAATACAAATACAAAATGTCTTAGTTTGCATACTCAGTATTGGAGACTGCGAAGCAGTTCCGCTATGGTTGCTAAAATAAACAAAGTAGTTGTTTTTAAGATAATTTATAAACCTAAATGAGTTTTTACCTATATAATGTCAGTTATAAGTCTGAATATTTCTATTTACCTATTAGTTTTTACCTAGTATTTCTAGTTACCTAATTTCTTATATCCTGTCTGCTGTTTTTTAGCATAAAATACTATCAGCACTAAGTCTTAACATCATGATTTTCTTTGGAAATAGTATTACTGGTAATCAGTGCTAGGAAATTCATCAGTGTTCCTACTGTACTAGTAGTGTTGCCTATAGAAAGATGCTGATTACTTAACACCAGTGTTTGACAGAAAACTATTTTTATTTATGGTGTAGAAAAAAGTTATAAATATCTAGAAAACTGCATGTTCAGATGTTAGAAGGGGTATTGAGAGAATTGTTTGCCAACCAGCTTTTAAATTTTGGCATTGGATTTCAGAGTACATATAATCTATTGGGTCTATTGGCACTTCCATCATCTACAGCCAGCCACACGATGAGCAAAGAAAAACAGCAAAAACTAGTGCTGCAGATCCAAATATATGTCTGTTGTGCTCGGAAGCATGCACACCTTAACTATTCTGACTTACTGCACCTTAACTACGTTGTATTCTTAGAATCAGGTAAATCCCAAGTCTCATTAAAAGGAGAAATTGTGGTTTCACTTGGAACAGAGCTACAGACGCTATATTCTCTTCTTACCATATTTCCTCATTTTCAACCACTTCTGTTCTACAATATATGTCATTTATATATTTGTATTCTCAGAAAATATCTATTAGGGCCAAAGAGTTACTCTAAGAGCTATGCACATTGCTTGCATGCTGCCTATTTATTTATTTTTAATTTCTTGATTTAAGCACCATTTTTAAAAACATGTTTATAATTGGGGTTCAGTCATAAAATGTACAACCCCTTCATGCTTCCATTTTAATCTCTACTGCCAAATGTTCTACCAAGCATTTCCAGGAAGGGTGACTTCTAAGCCTGGAACATCCTCTCAGTATTGCCAAATGTGATCTATCCCTTTTCCAATCCTTGAAATAGAACTTATCTTTCTAGATCTGGAAAATGATGCATTTGTTGCTGCATACTTATTACATGATTACAGCTGCCTAAATTGTATCTTTATGAATTTAAAAGATATACATTGATGTCTAATAATTTAATATCAATAAACTATTTTTATTGCCATACTTGGTGAGAACAACTCTAACTTTTATCTGGGGTTTATGTGAATTATTTGTTAAATGAGCCAATCTATTTACTAATTTTCTTAGCTGTCCAATTTATTTATTTATTTATTTATTTATTTATTTATTTATTTATTTATTTATTTATTTATTTATTTATTTATTTATTTATTGCTTGGGTCGCACCAGTGGCGCCCAGGGATTATTACTAGCTCTGTGCTCAGAAATCACTCCTGGCAGGCTCAGGGAACTATATGGGTTGCCTGAAATTGAACTCAGGTCAGTCCCGGGTTAGCTGCATGCAAGGAAAAGCCCTATCACTGTGCTATTGCTAAAGCCACTATTAATTTATTTTTAATTAAATTTCTTTATGTTAGACACTGGTTTTAGAGTTATTCACAACACAGTTATATCTGGCATTCAATATTCCACTACTAATGTAAAATTTCCTCCCACTTGGTTATCAACCTGCATCTTGGAAGGTAGAAATAATTTACTTAATAGTGTGCATAATCCTACTGAGAGATAGGAATTAAAATTACAAAGTATCGTTTGGCTGCTGTACCATCCACAAATTTGAGGCTCTATATTACTGGGCTGATGGTGACAGTAGTGGTGTGGAGGGGCTTTCAGAAGGCCCTAGTGTGTTCAAGTATGAGGTGGGCATGTACATGAGTTTTTCTTGGTAGTTGAGCCTCTCTTTCAAGAGTTGTGTAAGTCTATGTCTTGTTTGCATGGGCCGACAGACATGACAGAACCTTCTGGAAGTCTAGAAACTTGGAGGGAGACAAAAATCACAGGAGATGTCAGCCCAAAACCACAAAACTGGAGTGTTGGACAGAGTGTTACACACAGACACACACACACACACACACACACACACACACACACGATTAGCAGAAGAAACAGGATATTTTAGTCAATAATTGCATCCTTGTTTCATTAAAGTATTGCTCTATTTAATACATTCTGAAAAATGAGAAATAGGTATAATCTAATAAAAGCACATGTATATATATATATATGTAAAGTTCAAATTTAGAGTTAAAATTTATGTTTTAATGTTTTTAATATTCAGGTAATATTGCTTTTATTTTAGAAGACAGACCATTGTTCCCTTTTTTATTATATTTCAAACTATGTATAAAATTACCAGGTTTTGGCAAATGAATATTTCTTAAGAAAAATCAATACTTAAATATAAATAAATTCCCCTATTTATGGCATCTAGCTAATATAAGAGGAAGTTTGTGCTCAAATTTTATTTTGAACAGACAATAATATTTTCTCTAGTTTATAAAAATTTTTCTTATGAGGCTGGAGCAATGGCAAAATGGTAGGGCATTTGCCTTGCAAGTTCTGACCTTGGATGGACCATGGTTTGATCCTCAGCATCCCATATAGTCCCCCAAGCCAGGAACAATTTTTAAGGGCAAAGCCAGGAATAACCCCTGAGCATCACCAGATGTGGCCCAAAAAAACAAAGTAAACAAAATTAAAAAATTACCTTAATATTTCTCATTAAAGTTTGAGATAGTATTTTATATAGATAATTATATATCTGATATATAGTTTAAGGGCACCATTTAAGATCTGTTCAAAATATAAATAATTATACTCTTCAGTTATTACATGCCCTCCTTAATCTCTCTGGATTTTTTTATCACATTTTTTATCACATTTTTGTGATAAATCTAAGACAAAATAAAAATACATATTAATGTTCACTTTCCTTCTCTTTTCAAATACTGCATCTCTAAACTGGAATATAAAAATTTTGAAGAAATGACAATTTACCAAAAATTTGTTATTTCATGACAGGTCCATCTAACTCTGATTCTAATTGTAATTTACCAAATGGGTTTGAAGGCATTTCAAGGAAGTCTAGGAGCAATGGTTTGCCTTCCTGATAGATTCATCCAAGTACTTGATAGTCCATTAGAAGAATGATTCATCTGAAAGCCAGCAGAACAATATCCACACAGAATCCAGACACAACCAATTTGCAAAGCAATCTGACAGCTGTTACTTTACTCTTAGTCTGGCTGTGACCATGCAAGTAATGCTTCACTGTTCTACTTCTAACAAGATTATACTTGCTACTTGGAAAAAAAAACCCTGTTATTTTATTTTGAATAGATGAATGATACCTAACTTGTTATTAGACTGCAGTTAAAAACTGCACAAGTTGTTAAAAAGTATTATAAAGGAAGAAAGGAAAATTTCTGACAACCAGGAATATTTAAACTAATGAATCAAAATGTTCAATGTATCTTGGTATGTTTCTTACATTACAGTATTTTGAAACCTGTTTCCTTTTTCTTCATGCTTTTAAAAAAATTTTCATTATGACAATTCAAACTTACAATTTTATAGTATTTTGTCATCACATTCATAATCAGGTTATTCTGATAGTATGATTATTTGTATTAGCTAAAATAATTACCCCACTTCAATGTAAATATTATTTATATTAACTAAATAATTATACATTCTCAATGTAAATAAATTATAAAAAAGACTATTTGAACATTTCAAATTTAACTTTCATCTTTCAGATTACAATTTTGAATAAAATTTCCTGGCATTGAATTTTAGGAAATTTAAGATCAATATGTGACGTAAAGAAATTACTCTGTTAGCAGCTCAAAGCAATTCCAAATCATGAATGTTGGAATTTCCTTAAATTTAAGGAAGAACTGATATCTGAGAGGAATCTAGAGTCAGCAGGGCCATTCCCGAGAAGACTGAACTCAGCAGAGGAAGACTCAGTAGACAAAAAAGGCCACAATCAGAACACAAAACATGTCAAAGTTCTTTTTCTCTTGACAGAAGAGCATATTCTTACCTCTACATAAAGTACCAAGGAAGATCTTGAAAGAGCTTACTACTAAGAAATAAATTGTTTAGAAGTAATGTTTTTATCAGGTTAGAAGAGTTAAAAGCAATTCAAGAAGCTTCTAAATTAGTATTCTTTGACTATTTAGAGATGTAGAATGCAATAAATTCACTGAGTAACTGGTGAAAGTTTATTTATTTTGAAAATATCTGAAATCCAATATACAAGTATATAGATACAGGTATATATATATATATATATATATATATATATATATACACGAACAAGTATAGATTAGATATCTTCTTATGTTTTTGTTTTGGAGCCTTATATAGTAAAGTGCTGGGAGGTGGGGTGCTATTCATTTTAGTTAAACTCAGAGGTGCCAGTATCTAAATTTGGACCACTCAATGTAAATAGTTTGCTCAGTCCTTTAAGCTATATCTGCTGCCCTATGAAACTATAATTTTTTATTTTATAAAAATATTTTGGAGTTTGGAATATGAAAAATGAAGACTTCAGAGCATAGATGAATCAAAAATGTTAGAGAAATCTCTACTGTAGTTTGTGTTTCTTTTTGTTGTTCGTTTGGTTTTGGAAGAGAGTGTTAGGCGACTCTTAGTAGTTCTCAGGATTTAATCCTGATACTTGCTGAAAGAAAATCATCCTATAACTCTGTATTTTTGTGTATCATAACTGGAAAAGAATTAGATGCATTTAATTTTCCACTTTTTATTTGATTGTCAAAAACTCAGGAAGGAATCGTTCTTGTCTGCTGAGTTAAAGATATAAAGTTCAAGATTACAAATTGCTTAAATTCTTCTGTGAAGACTTGTAATAAAGATAACCATAAAACAATGATTTTCTTGGGCTGCATTTCCTTCTGAAAATGAGGATCAAAGTAAAAATAGAAGGGGTTATATCATACAAAATGTAAATATTCATTTTCATAAGGATTCATTATTTCTTAAGGAAGGCATCTGTAGTTGTGATTGATATAAAGCATTCTGTTGCCCAGAGTTAGTTTTCTGTGCTTATTCAGCACATAATCAGGCTGTTGTACACTGATACTTGTATAATTATGATATGCATGCAGCTGGCATAAACAATTAGTAAATTCCTTCAGAGAAATCTAATGTTACTATGGGTATTAACGAGTATGAAATCTTGATGGCAGTTTGGCAAATGGGAGAGTTGGGAGAAAACTGTTGCTGTCTCAAATTAAAAGGCAAATCATATGTACAATTATTTTTCTAATGTGTAGGGTATGTGAGAGGGGTTCAGATATTTTAGAAGGCTTTAACTGAATGGTTGAGACCCTTGCAGATAATTCAAATGATAATTCAAATGAACAATGTTATTCAAAGTGTAATTGTTAAAATGTGCATCTCAATTAAATGATAATAATAAACTTCACAACAATCTTTTCGACTGATGCTTGAGTAAACATCTAAGCACTGTTAGTTTACCAAGTTAATATATAGTATTAACTATGACCTTAATAAAATAAGCCAATTAGATTTCTTTTAATCTCAGTCATGGAGATGAATTGAATAGGTGTATTTGCATTTAAAGAAAATTCGTACATTCTTCTGTTAATAACAAATATTTAGGAAGCAAACCTTATATTAAATTTAGTTCCATCCATGCAATCGTGCTCTCTCTATTCATAAAACTCGAAATACTTCAACTTAGTAAGGGATCATACAGGTAACTTAAAAATAATGGACAAAGATATTCAAGGCAAATCTGTAAGCAATTCCTATATATTCTCTTTAGATATTCTTTTCTAGTTCCAATTTCCCTGCTTATTGGTTTCCATTTTTATCCAATTTAGTCATCTGTATACACCATCCTTTCCCTTGCATTCTTATTAAAATGTGACTTTAAAATTTTCACTTAACCTAAAATTAATTATTATAAAGCCTTAGAGGATATGTCGTTTTTAAGTTGTGATTATTATAGTCATAAGCTCAAGAAATTAGTTTTTGAAAATAACTCATTAAATGAACAGTTCTACTTTTTGTAATTTTTCAAAAAAAATACTTGTACAATATGCCCATTTTGGCCCAATCAATGAAGCATAGTTTCTCTGTCTGTCTCTTAATGAAAAAGAATTGTGAGTTAAATTATTTTTATAAATGTATGTTAATCCCACATTTGTTATTTAATTTTTGCTTCTTTAGTACAGCCACAAATTACTTAAAATATCAAGTACAGTAGTTGATGCTTAATTTTAATCAAATTGGTTTCAACTTTACTTCTTAGTAAAATAGATAATGCTAATCTTTAATTTATATTTTCAAAAGCTATCACCAAATTTTGCATAGCCTAAAATCATTTCAAGTTAATCTAGAGCAAAATTAAGTTATAACATATTGACTTGGAATACCAATATATATTTTAAGTATTTTGTTGTGAATTTAGAACTCATGAACAATTTCTTTTGGTACCATAATGTGTTATCCCACTCTATGTTAGTACTTTCTTTTTCCAAATATTCAGTGGATATAATACCATATTATCTTCCCATGAACATAATTATTTTATTTCTTATAATTTTAGGCCACATATGGAGTGATGGTTAGATATCACACCTGGCAGAGCTCAGGGGATCATATTTGGCGCTGGGGGTTCAACCCATATAAAGCACATGCAAGGCAAACACCTTACTTGCTATACTACCTCTAGTTCCAGGAAAGGAAATATTTATTCATAGTATGATACATCTTTACTGGAAAAGAACGCCTACCTCTACATAAAGAAACCATGAGAAATATATTAAACTAAACCATCTAGAATATACTGTCTCTTTAAAATAATGCATGTTTTTATTCCATAATATTTATATGGGTGACTTCAAAAGAAATGAAATAATGTTTCCTCATAAAAGGTAAATGTATTCATATATTTATTTTAAACTTAAAAATATCCAAGAGCTAGAAAGCTAGAAAGAGACAAAAGTGCTTATTTTGCATGTAGCTTTTTGTACCAGTTGAATATGCTAAGAGATTAGTAGTTCTGCACTGCAATTATTGGAAACATGGAAGATCACACTCATCCAAAAATCACAGATGGTTTCTGGGTTTTATAATTATTTTTAAATTTTAGTTTGGTTTATGTTGAGAGTTTTTTTGTGTTTTCAAATATATATCATATACATGTAGCATAAAATTACATAAATTTTTGTTTATTTTTAGGTGTTTTCTCTACTCTTGTTTTTTAGGTTGTACCTTCCAAACTCCACTTTGATACTTGGGGGACCAGTGCTATTGATACTTAGTGGTACAAACATTTGATTTCATTGAAATATCTCCTTGGACTCGGAATATATTCTTGCACACAATGCAATTTATTTTCTGCTTTTATTTACCAATAGAATAATATAACTATTTTGTCTCATATTGGTCTACTAACTATGCATCTTTATTAATACATTGATGAACTAGAATTAACATGCATTTTTATCTAATCAATACCAAATTAAATTTTAATCATCTCTTACATGTCCTGAAAAAATAAAAAAAAATTTTGTTAATTATGTATATGCCTTATATAATCATTATTTCTCAATTATTTGCTATCATTTATGTAGAAATCAATTATAGTAGATATAGGTAAAGTTTTTGGGCCACACCCGTTTGACGCTCAGGGGTTACTCCTGGCTATGCGCTCAGAAATCGCCTCTGGCTTGGGGGGACTATACGAGATGCAGGGGGATCGAACCGCGGTCCATCCTATGCTAGCCCTTGCAAGGCAGAGACCTTACCTCTAGCGCCACCTTCCCGGCCCTAGAGTTTTAAAATATATTTATGTTCATCTTTTTATCTGTGAGCCTCTTCTGGAGACAGTTATAACTTTCTCTTCTGTACTTTTGAATAAATAAACATATATTTGTTCATAATTTCTTAGAATGAAATATTTTCACTTTCTTTTTCTCTTTGTAATATATATCTGTAACAGCAGAATTCTTGTTGGCATCTATATTGAATTTTTCACATTACATTAGTGATTATTTTCTTGTTTGGTCCATCTATGACAGCACAAATCTGGTCTCAAAATCTATTAATTTTTTTCTAATTTTCAAACATTCATAGCCAAAATATTATGTGATGTTTCTTTCATATTTAACTTTTTTTACTTAGCCACAAGTTGCATTTATTTTCTTAAGAAAAATGGCAATACATTATTTTTAATTAATAATAGTACATAGTATATATAACACATTTTAACCCAGAATTTGTATGTAGGCATATGCAAATTATATCTTGGCAATTATAAATGAATAATTTTGATGAGAACAAGGTGATATAGATATCTTTTTCAGTTACTCTGTCAGTTTCATTAAGAGGAAGACCTGGACAATGTTCAACCAGAGAACATGATAGTAATTTTTAAAATTTTAAAGAAACCCTACTTTGTTTTTCATTACAGTTGTCATCAATATATACTGCTGTCAACATAAAACAGTGGTATTCTTTTATGTCTGCATAAATAAATCTTTATGAATAATTGTTATTTTTCTATCTTTTTTTTTTGATGTCTGTGTTGTGTATATTTGTATGTGTGTTTGTGTGTGGCTTTTGGCTACACCCAGTGATGTTTTGGCAATCTTGTTCATTAATTCCATTATCCGTTATTTTTGCAGCTGTTTCTCTTTTCTTTATCTTTTCCCATTTTTGTTTACATTTCTTTTCATTTCTGATCCTGGTTTCTCATATGTTAAAATTTTATTTATTTTTATTTATTTTGGAATGTATCGACTATTTAAGAGTGTTAGGAGTTTGAGCTTTATAATGAACGAGCTTACACTTTATTTGCAGACATTCTCTGCAGGATTATTTTTTGTATGTACCAATTTACCTTTCAAATTGGTATAGGGTAAAAAGCTGTCTACTAATATTCTCAACATTTTATATCTTTTATTCTTTTATGAATTAGAAACAAAAACTACTTTCAGTTTCTTTATACTGTAAATTATGAATTTCAACCTAAACCATTAGGCACTTACCTAGAAATTGCCTATTTATAATAAATTGGTTGGAATTGTTTATTTTTCTCTTACAGGTATGATAGTACAGACACATTTGTTTCTCAATGTCTTAAATTGACAGTTTTATATATTCTTTTGTTTTGTTTTGTTTTGTTTTGGGGTCACACCCAGCAATGCTCAGGTGTTACTCCTGGCTCTACACTCTGAAATCACTCCTGACAGGCTCGGGGGACCATAGGGAATGCTGGGATTTGAACCACTGTCCTTCTGCATGTAAGGCAAAGGCCCTAACTCCATGCTATCTCTTCGGCCCCTAATTTTATATATTCTTTTGCAATTTCAGTTCTCATATATGTTAATTTCTAATATCATTAGAGTACTTTTGAAGGTTGCTTTTTGTGTAAAATTCTTGTGGACTCCACCAACTGGTGCTCAGAATTTATTCCTGATTCTGTGTTCACAGATCATTCCTGTATGACCACGTGCAAGGCAAGCACTCTACTTCTTACACTACCACTATATTTCACTCCTATGGATCTAAAGGCTTTATGGTCAAGGAGAAACTGTAACATGAAATTGGTCATGAATTAACTAGATTTGAAACTTGAAATCTATTTGTTGAAACAATTGAGTTTATGATGTAAATTTTATCTAACACATTATTTTAAAAATAAGCTCTGTGTATTAAAGGTTTATATATAAAATATTAAACAGCAAAATTAATGAGATGACATAGGATTACATTCTTTGGCTTATTAGGCCATGAAATAGATATATTTATTCAAATTTGTACCAAAGACAACAGAAGCAAAAATAATTAAGTGTACAATATAAAATTATAGTTTTCATTCAGAAAAGGAAAGTATTGGTATGAAATAGCAGCCTAGTGAATAGAAGAAAATATTTTCAAATCATATATCTGATATGAGTTAAGATCCCAAATTACAAAAATAAATTTTATATTTTATTAACTAACAGACAATAATTCTAATTTAGAAATTAACAAAGGTACTAAAATGTATGACTTGTATATAAATAACAATTGCATTAAAAATTCTTGATATCACTAAGAATCTGTGAGAAACAAATCAAAATCAATGAGATATCCCTCCTCATATCTAAAAATGATTGTACAAAAATTGTTAGTTATTATACATACTTTGAGGGTCTAGATAAGAAGGGTTTCTGTGTAATTTTGAAGGGAATTTAACCTGGTGTATAGTCATTATAGAAAGCAATTTAGAGGCTCATCAAATTTTTAAAATTTTTTAAAACAAAATTTTTTTAGAAATTTTTAAAAACAAAAATGTGTATTGTAAATAACGCTGTGATGAACGTAGGAGCTCAGAGGGCATTTTTGTATTGTGTATTGCATTTTTTGGGTCTATCCCTACAAGTACAAACCAGTGTTCAAGAGAGAAGAGAGAGAGAAACAATTTTCCCTGCCCAAGAGACAGGTGGTGGTGAGTGGGAGGGAAACTGGACACATTCTATGAATAAATCCAGCCCATGAACAATTTTGTGGCCACAGTGCTTAAATAAAACAATTAATTAAAAATAAAAACAGAACTGCGATGTTATCCAGCAATCTCATATTTGCTGTTATCTAGTAATCTTATATTTGCTACGTATATAATGTAAAGAAATCATTATCTCTCGGGGATGGAGAGATAGCATGGAGGTAAGGCGTTTGCCTTTCATGCAGAAAGTCAGTGGTTTGAATCCCGGAATCCCATATGGTCCCCTGTGCCTGCCAGGGGCGATTTCTGAGCATTGAGCCAGAAGTAACCCCTGAGCACTGTCAGGTGTGACCCCAAAACCAAAAATAATAATAATAAAAAAAGAAATCATTATCTCAACGAAGTCAGTGGGCTTCTCAGCTTACAGCACTAAAAGCAGGGGAAAAAAGAGTAAATAGGCAATGACAGAAAAAGAGTCTTCTCTCTCTAACATTACAAATTGCTGACTTCAGGTACTTTTCATACACCAGCAGTTCCCAGTGCTAAAAGATTCTACACTGACAGCTCCCCACTTTAAAGTACAAGCAGAGAAACCTTAGAGTGGATCCTGACCCTCCCCTAGAGAATTCTAGAACTGCAAATAAGAATTCTCCAGGAGTAAAGCCTCATGGGCAGCTTGTTAGCAGATTTTCCACAGTTAAGTCTTCGTGACTTGATATACGCTCTTTCTCATTGGTCGGGTCTGGTATAGAATAAAACTCCTAAAAGCACAGCCTAATTGCATATGAACAAATTGAGAAAACTTTGACAAATATTATGTAATAACATTAAACATTATATATAATTGTAATGTATGATCTGCAAATTATGTGTACACATATAACTGAATTATTTCTCTTTTAAAACAGAAGTTCTGTAATTTGTAATAACATCTATCTGTGAAACTGAAGAATATAATCTACAAACCAAAGAAAGACAAATACCTCTTGTCATCAATTAACTATATAATATATATAGTAAAAATTAAATTTATGAAAATAAAGAAAAATGTTGCCTGATGCTGGGGTCAAGAAAATAGTAAGAAGAGTTGTAAAGGTACAAACTTTAAGACACAGATAAAATATGGTTTAAGAAAAGAAAGAACAAGATGAAGATCATAGTTGATAAATATAGAATGTATAGTTAAAGTTTACTCAATAGAATTTAAGTCTCTGGAAGAATATGAACAAATATTACAAATAGTAAATAATTCAATAAGGATAATTTACAACGTTCTACATGTCAAGTCAATTAATTGCATGCTTTAAATAGTCCACAATTTTACTTGTCAAATATATATTAATAAACCTGAAAATATATTTATGTTTGTTATTTGTATAAGAAGTTAAAAAGGAAGAATTTTCTTTAGTATTACATATTGATGTCAAATTAACTAGCTCAACACACTAATCTCTTTAGTCAAATAAATTAGTTTGTGTATTTACAGTTTATCATTCACAAATACTAGAGTGCATTTCCTCTGATTTTTAGCAAAGAAAATTAGCAACATTAATACTGCAATCATATTCAAAGTCTTAAATCATTCAATAAATGTCAAAATTTATTATTAGATATCTATTGTATGCCAAATCTCATGATAATTTCTTTGCCATTGATAAATATTACTAACGATTTTCTTGTAGTGCCATCAAGTAAATAGAAATTTAGGTTTGAGCAAATCCTTTACAAGAGGCAATCTGAGGTTTGGTCTCTGACACTCCATAGTCCTTGAGTGCCACAAGTGACCTGTGAGCTCTGAACTTTGTGTGAGGAACTCTGCAAAATGCTACAACTAATACACATACTCACACACAGAGGCACACAAATATACAAACTAATAGAAGTAGATTCACAGTTCAATAAGTCTGTTTTGTAATATAAACTAATTACTGACATTTCCTGGTGGGATGAAATTGACAGTTATAGTCTTGAGACAATGGAATTGGTTTTCTGAATTTAATTTCTTTCATTTTCATACACAATTTCAAAATATTATAGTGTCAAAAGATAACCTGTCTACTGCAGGAGACATGTTAACATCTTAAATATCAGGTTTAAATTAATTAGGATAACTTGTGACTTAATGTGTCTATCTGAATGGAACGACATTGTTTATTTATAATTAAAGATAAAGCAAAAGATCTGAGAGAAGTAGCCATCTTGAAAGATTCCCCTTGACCACAATAAATATTATGACCACATCTTATTTAAAGAAGCCATTTCTACCTTTGCATATTGTTTAATTAGCATTATAAATTTTATATAATTAAATCTTTGATTTTTTTTCACTGTTAACAAACTTCACTTATTCCTCAGTGGAGTCTGCAATATTTTTTAGCCTCTGGCAACAATTCTATATTCATTTTAATGATATCTCATTGAATCTTAAATATCTCTCATATGTTTCTTTCTCTAAAATTGCAACTGTAACATTATGCTAATTAAACTTTTATAAACATATAATCCATTCTAATTTTTTTCTCAGAGTCTACCTGTCATTTTTTGTTTCTATTCTCTTCATTTTGAAAGCATTACCCATCATTACTCTTATGGCATATTGTTCTTTTATCATAAAGCTTGAGGATTACTGGCAGGTGTTCTGAAATTACATCTATAAATTAATTTGACATTGTAGAATAAATTCTGTGGGCTGTATCTTAATGTCACTTAAATAATTACACATGTGCCTATACTTTTCTTACCCAACTTTATGTATTTTGCATATTCAACTTTTCTAGTTTTTATAACTAAAAAAGAGAAATAAAAGTTGTGGCTTACTTCTATATCTTGTATTTTTAAATACTTTTTATCAAATTATATTTGATTTATTTTAAACATGATTATGACCACTTAATAATCACTACCTCAATATCTTTTTATTCCTTTATGATTTCTCAATGAGTGATACAAACAAATTTTGTAGGTAACATTTCTGTCTCACATGGGGAAAAGTTTTTAGAATTCAAGCAAATTTAAAAATAAATGATTACTCAGACCTCTCAAGTAAAAGACTTCTTGGTTAGTTGATTGCCTTTTTGGATCTAAAATGAGCATAGACAGGTCAATAATATAGGAATCTTTTTGACATTGCCTTATAATTCCATGATATTCTAATATACTCAAAATGATCATATAATTCATTACATATAACACTTCAATGTTTTATTGAAATAGCTAAATGCTATATAGCATTAGTTTTCTGATCCTAGTAATAAAAATATTTTTTCAACTTCAAAAATGTAAAAACAAAAAAGAATAATTAACTTTAATATTAATTATCTTTCTTTACATTTGGAGATTCAAATGTTATTTTGAGATGTTTATTGTATTAAGAAAATATCACAGATATAGCAAATAATAAAACTAGGATACAATTTTCTAAACAAAATATTATTAAAATATTGCAATCTATAGCTATATTTTAATCCTCCAAAAATACATATTTTTATTCCTGTGAAATCATTAAATATATTGCTGCAGTGGCAGTAAAACGGTATTTTTGAAAGCAGTTTATATAAACAAGAATCATTTGTAGTCCATAAATTAAAATAAGGAAATAATTTTAATGATAACAACTCTAAAAATTATTCCCTTTGTAGAGTTTAGACTCAAGACCTACTATTTGAGACATAAAGGATGCAAAAGAAAGGAACATTTGGGGCACAGGTTAAAAAAAAAGGAACATTTATTGCAGCCAAATTCTAGCATGTGGAGGTCAACCACAGGAGGTAGGTTGGAGACTCCTATCTAGGGTTCTCACCTCTTTTAAAGGCAGTTAGGGGATTTCCAGTCAGTGCAAAGTGGGATCTATTCAACCTTTACAATGATTAGTTCCCACTCAACATTTTTTTAATTAATATATTTATTTAAACACCTTAATTACAAGTATGATTGTAGTTGGGTTTCAGTCATATAAAGAACACCCCCCTTCACCAGTGCAACATTTCCATCACCAGTGTCCCAAATCTCCCTCCTCCCCACCCCACCACCACCTGTACTCTAGATAGGCTTTCTAGATCCCTCATTCATTCACATTGTTATGATAGGTCTCATTGTAGTTATTTCTCTAACTGCACTCACCACTCTTTGTGGTGACTTTCATGTCATGACCTGGACCTTCCAGTACCCCTCTCTTTTCTCTGAGAATTATTGCAAAAATATCTTTTATTTTTCTTAAACTCATAGATGAGGAAGACTATTCTACATCTATCTCTCTCTCTATCTTATTTCACTCAACATAGTAGATTCTATATTCATTCATGTATAGGAAAATTTCATGACTTCATTTCTCCTGACTGCTGCATAATATTCCATTGTGGATATGTATCACAGATTCTTTAGCCATTCATATGTTGAAGGGCATCTTGGTTGTTTCCAGAGTCTGGCTATTGTAAATAGCGCTGCAATGAATATAGATGTGAGGAATCAATTTTTGTATTTTTGTGTCCTAGGGTATATTCCTAGGCCCTCTCAACATTTAAATATTAGGCAGCATTATAGTAGGTAAGAGACTTCCCTTGCACAAAACAACCTGAAATATTATGTGTCCCTCCAAACCATGCCTGGAGTAATTGATCTCAGAGCACAGAATCAAGAACAAGTCCTGATCCAAAATGACATTTTCAGAAAACCAACACCCTCCCCCCCCAAAAAAAAAGGTAACTAAATCTATATTTCTATTTACCCAAAATTACATTGCTCATAAAGAGCAAAATTATAACAAAAGTTGTAAGCTACTAAACTATAACAAATGTGTAACATTTAATAATATCATATTGTCTTTTATGTTTTTAAATCACAGAGATGAGTGAGATTATTCTGTGTCTCTCTTTCTCTGATTTATTTCACTCAGCATACTAACTCCTCCCCCAAGAATTTTAAGTGACTCACTAAACTAAAAGTTTAGTAGGGAAGGATGAAAATAAATTTAAATTGTACCTCTCCAGTAAACCTTGAACTTGAGGCACTAGAGCCATCAGTGTCTTTTAACACCATGAAGAGTAATATTTAGAAATAAAGACCTATTTTTTTTAAGATGAGAAGCATCAAATAATAAAGAGAAAAATACTAAAACACGGTGGATTTTTCTTCAAGCGGACCTAAATACATTTCCAATGTTGATTGCAACTTCAAATCCAAACTTTGCATAAGAATCACTGATTTTGACATATTCAGAAGCCATCTCTCTCCTTAATCCCAGGTGTCTGAACAATGGGATGTTTGACTTGACATGTGCAGGCTGTCTCGCCTAGAGCTTCAAGCTCATTCTTTCCAGGTGGGGATTCTTACCCTCAAATTTATATGAGAATCATTTAGACTGGACCTCACGATCCCTTTGCATTCCACTCCTCAAGAAGCCCAGAAGTTGAAACCAGGCTTTCTTCCAGCAGGACCAGTCTGCTTGCCTTATCTTGGTCCCTGGAAAGCTAACTGCTTTGCTCTGCTGCTCTGCATCTCTTCTCACTCTATACAGCAGCAATGTTTATACCACATAGAACTCTGCCTTTTGAGCTGGCTTCCTTAGCATTTCAATTCCTACCTAGAGAACTTTAATTTTCTGAAAACAGAAAGAGGGTTAAGGAAATAGGGTGGTATACTGGCTGGGAATGAAATTACACATACCTTATTTCTGCCCAAACTGTAAATATACCCCCCCAAAGTAACCTGCAGATTTTCACAGTCTTGTCTTCCTTTTGGTGATTTTCACCCTCATTTATTCACATTACGCTTGATGTCTTGCCAGTTATGTTAGTGGTGATTAAGTTGGGAAACTAAGGGTGTAGTCTCAGAAAAGCAGTATTTTAATCACCCTGGGAATAGCAAATTGGTAAGAGCTGGTAAAAAATTACTGTGATCACATGTGGGTCACTTCGGTTTCTCACCCACCTGGGGTCCTCAAACTTTTTAAACAGGGGGCCAGTTCACTGTCCCTCAGACCATTGGAGGGTCTAACTATAGTAAAAACAAAACTTATGAACGAATTCTTATGCACACTGCATATATCTTATTTTGCAATGAAGAAACAAAACAGATACAAATACAATATGTGGCCCGTGGGCCATAGTTTGAGGACCACTGCACCAGCCCAACAAGACAGTTGTCATGCTTTGCCTAAAACACCTTAATCTGCAAGCTAAGGTCACCATTTTAGAGTTCTGACCGAGCAGTGGAATCGGGCTGGAACTACTAATTGCTCTCTTCAGAAAAGGAAAGTCAGTCTTCATGTAAGCAAAGGTATTTCAAGCGGTTTGCCTTCCATGATAGAAAACTATATCAAGAGGAGACAAAGTCATGGCACAAAATAATTTTACTGAAAGAAACTTAAGGAAACATAAGGAGAAAAAGAGAAAAAGGAAAAGAAAGACCAAGAGCTAAAAGAGAGAGAATTGTTCAGGAGAGAACATAGAATTATTTAGAGGGAAAGACACTTTCCTCTGTTCCCTTCTGTTTCAAAAAAGTTGAGCTACTTCATTTCTCACATGCAATTTGATATATCTCAAAACTTGGAATATAATTATGCTTCCCAAATAAGTCATGAATGTACTCTGTAAACATTTCAAATAGCAGGTAATTATTTTATACATAGATTAAACAGTTCACTCCCTTATTCAACCCGAGCAATACACTTAAACTGACAATTGCAATCTTAATTCAGTGATTTAGAATTAATAATGTTCCACTCTCTCTTCTAATTGGTGAAAATCTGTTTACTTCTGCTCTGCCCTTCTTTTATACTTAAATGTTCTGTTGACTCCACCGTGAACTTGAAGGTGAACTTCAGAGGTTCACTGAAAGTTTATTCATTTTGGCAGAAAAAAAAGCTGACTATACATAGCTAAACTATAAACTGCATTCTTTTACCTTGCAAAACCATCAACATTTTCTGAACAATTGGCTACTTTCCACTTTTGATATATTATGAGCCAAAACAATAGTTATTTAAGAAACCAGAATTAGCTTCAACTTTGTAAAAGCATATATATATATATATATATATATATATGTATATATATATTATACGAAAAGTTTGTTTTATTTACCATATCATTTTAACTTCATTTAAAGAAAAAAATTTATTAATTTTGTTTTATCTTTAAGATTTTTGATTCATCAAATGTTCAAAAACTAATTTGCCTACAGTATTGAAAACTATGTATATTTATATATGTATATATATAGAGAGAGAGAAAGAGAGGAGTATGAAAGAAAAAGGATAAATCTGTGATATCTATGAAAAATCTTGAAACACTAAATACTTGCACTGATTTTCTGGTTCTATTTACTAGACCAGGTAAATATAGCCCAAATTTAAAAGTAAAGCAATAAAGCATTATCATTCATTTTATTTACATAGGTTAGCAAAATATGAACTTTTCCCCTGATTATTTGAAATATGATTATTTATATATATCCATGTTTATTCATTGTATATTTCTGACATATATACACTTATGATATAGTATCACCTAACCACATTAAAAAGCGAAGTAGACCAATGTCTCAAATCTCCCTCCTCCCTATCCCATCCCCACCTGTACTCTAGATAGGCTATCTACTTTGCTCATTTATTTACTTTGTTATGATAGTTCTCAATGTAGTTATTTTTCTAACTGCACTCATCACATTTGCACTGGTGAAGGGGGGTATTCTTTACATAACTGAAACCCAACAACAATCATATTTGTATTCAAGTTGTTTGAATAAAGATATTAAATAAAAATAAAAAAATAAAATTAAAATTAAAAAGTACTAAATACAAAAAAAGAGATGTAGACTATAAGAAAATACTATTTGTATTTAATTAAGTTTCTTATATGTAGACAATTTAAGTAATAGGTTGAACACTAGTGCCCAAAATTATGTTGACTATTTATAGATTCTTGTAAAAAGCACCGGAGTCTAAAACTATTAACATGTGACACATTATAACTGGGCATGGCTGTGAAAATTAAATGAAGCCGATCATTGTAATGCTTTTAAATGTTCTGCCATTATTCATTTACATCAGTCACTTGCAATCATTAATCAAGTTGAATGCATAGGTTTGTGTGGATACTTAATATTGATTCTAGCTTAAATTTCACAGCAATCATAACTTAATGATAAGTTATATGTGCAATATTCAAATATAATCTAGTTTAAGCTGTCAAGTGAATGACCACAATGAAAATGGAAAAGTTCTGTGACCTAGAAAGATATTATAAGATGTCATTTTTAGAAATGGAGAAGGAGAGAAGTCAAAGAGCAAGAGGAAATGTACTTCTGTGGACATGTGTTAAACATGATGATTAAATGTGCTCATTCTAAAATGTGCTCAGGAGTGATCTGAGACATAAAAAAAAAAATGAGCCGTCAGCAAAGTAACGAACCTTTGGGGTTAAAAGCTAGTTTTGCCTTCAAATTTTCTGTTAAATATTGAACTTTTATAAAAACAAAACAAAACAAAACAAAGAACAACCACAACCAAAAAATCAGATTACTTAACTTATCTCTTGTTCAAATGTGTTATTTCAGCTTTACTGAATTAGCCAATCAACCAGCTTTGTGCAAAATTCTACTTTTACTGAGTCTAAATTTCATCATCTGAGGGTGAATGCTTCAATAAACTATTTCATCTAAAGCTTAATGAAGACCTAAATCAAGCAGTTTGGCTTGAGAATATATATTTATTTTGATAGATATAAAAATAGTCTAGGTTTGATGCTCACATTGTTACTCACTGATCATCAGTTAGTTAAAAACATAAATTCCTAGGATCTACTTTAAAATTCAAAATTTAATTTAGCAACTCTTGGATAAAACTGGAGAACACCTACTTTTAGGCACGACATAGTTAAAATAGTTATCAATTGCACAATGTTTTATTTCTGAGTTCAAAATTCTACTAAAACCTATGTAGGAACAAATATGACAGAATAAATTAATAGATCAGTTGCAATACCAGTATTCAGAGACTTTATCAA
Organism: Suncus etruscus; assembly: GCF_024139225.1. Lineage (NCBI taxonomy): Eukaryota > Metazoa > Chordata > Mammalia > Eulipotyphla > Soricidae > Suncus > Suncus etruscus. The sequence goes on along the minus strand of NC_064860.1, from coordinate 84,907,552 downwards.
CAAACTATAATGTGAACAATATATAGAATAATAGATATATTCAAAATGATGGCAGTTATAATTTGTCTTACGAATTGCCATATATAATTGAATAGTAAAACTTAAATGTTTGATTTTTCATGGAGTTTAAGAGATAGTACAGTAGTAAGGCATTAGCTTTACATGAATCTGACTCTTGTTTTATCCCCAGCATCCAGTATGGTCCACCAATCACTGCCAGAAATGATTCCTAATTATAATAGCCAGGGTTAAGTCTTGTACGTAGCTTGATATGTCAATTACCACAAATCTTCCCCCAATTAAAAGAAAAAAAATTCAGAAGATATGTAAAAGGTAAACTCTTTATTTTTTTTTTTTTTTTGTGGTTTTTGGGTCACACCCGGCAGTGCTCAGGGATTATTCCTGGCTCCAGGCTCAGAAATTGTTCCTGGCAGGCACGGGGGACCATATGGGACGCCGGGATTCGAACCGATGACCTCCTGCATGAAAGGCAAACGCCTTACCTCCCATGCTATCTCTCCGGCCCATACTCTTACTAGAAGTAGGACTGATGAAGATATTAATGGAAGTTTATGCAAATAACATTTAAAAACTGAGAAAGAGATGGTCACTCCAGTTTGCAACCAAAAACAGCTGTGTAGCAGTCTGAAAATACTAATGATAAACTACCAGATTTTTTTTCAAACACTTTTTTATTTTGCCTTGCATGCAAACAACCTAGGTTTGATCTCCAACAATGCATATGGTCCTTCAAATTCTTTTCGAATCAATCCTTGATTGTAGAGTTTATGTGGCCCAAACCTGAAACCAAACATTTTTATCTGCACCATAAATTACAATACTATTACTAATAAATTTTCAGGCATTCAATGTTCCTACACCATATCCACCAATGAAATTTTCACCCATGTCACAAATTCTCCATCTATTATTTACTTATTCCAATGTCTTTGTAAACTCAGTTTTGTAGGCCAACTCTTATTTTTTATTCTATTAGTCATTTGTTATTTCATTACTCTATTGATTTATGTTCCATATATGAATGAGATCATTCTTCATTTGTATTTCTCCTATGGCAGCCTTCACTTATGGCAATACCCTCTATCTTCTACATAGAACAGAAAATTACATGATTTCATTTTTTATAGCTGAGTAGTATTTAATTATATATCTCACAGTATCTTTATAGAATTACTTGTTCTTGGGTACTTGAGCTATTTTTATTAATTGGCTACAGTGAATAAAACTGAAATGAACATACAGATGACTAATAATTATATGAATAATGTTCATCATTTGCCATAAAGAAAATGTAAATTAAACAATAATGAGCTATCATCTTACACTAGTGAAATACACATAACATATAAATATAATTTGTGCTAGTAGGATATGAAGAAAAAGGAAGATTTTCATCAGATTTAACAGCTCTGAAAATAATTTGAATATTTTATTTCTTACACTGTGTCAAAGGCCCCAAAAATACTATACTTAAAAGATGCCTGTATTTTTAAATGCTCTTCACAATAGGTAAAATATGTTTCAAGTAGTACTAGACAACAAGGAAAGAAGAGATAAATATATTTCCATCTGAGAGAAAGTATTTCCAATGTGAATTGAATATATAATCTTCTTTATCATTAAGTACATATTCATGCTACTTTCATATTTGTTCATTAAACAGATATTATGAAATCATTAAGAACCAGCTATAGTGTAAAGGCCATCAATACTTCTACCAATGATATCTAATTAATTTTATTTATCTCTATTTTATATCTATTAATATTCTATTATTCTTATATTTTAGTATATTTGCATATGCATAAGAAAGGAAAAAATCACACTCAAACACAAACATCAATATAACAATTCAAAGATGAGTACACTTTTAGATAAAAAGCTCAGGGAAGAATTAACACTTATCAAATCTTATACATTTGAAATATATATAAAATATGTAAATATTTTAAAGTATATATTTAAATTTCTGTTTATAATATAAATAGCATCTTAAATCTATATATAAAAGGTTAAATAAAGGCAAATAATAAATAAAATATCATATATTCCCAGCAATATAACAAATGACTCTCTACAAAGATAGAAAAAAATAATATAAATTCAAGTAAAAGAAAAATAGAATTAAAGAAGTAAGAAGAGGGACCAGAGCATTATAATACTTAAACTACATCAGTAGGGCTTTTCCTTTGCACACAGTGAATCCAGGACAGATGGTGGTTCGAAAGCCAACTTCCTAAACGGTCCACCAAGCCAGGAGCAATTTCTGAGTGCATAGCCAGGAATAACCCCTGAGTGTCACAAACAAACAAAAAGAAGAAAATATAAAGGATAATAATAAAGTTATTAGCATATACAATAACATTGAGCTATAAAAAGTATAGCCTAACACAATTAATATAAACTTTTCAAATTTTAGCTAAAATGCTAACTTTACAGGAAGATTATGACACTTAATAATAGCACAGTGTCATAATAAAATTAGTTCGATGTTTTCCCTAGCAGACATCTCTCCATTCTGCTTCTACCATTATTGAAGATGATACAATTAGCTTTTTACCTTCTTTTACATGGCAAAAATATTATGAAAAATAGGTGATATTTATTGTTTTGAGAAGACAATAATAAAATAGATAGACAAATATCAGAACATTTATAACCATCTACCATCTACCATCTTCTAATGAGTTAATTTTAATAACATTATTTAAGATCTTATATATATTTCTGGAATTCATTGTCTTCTCATTTTTTTTTTTTTGTGGTTTTTCGGTCACACCCGGCAGTGCTCAGGGGTTATTCCTGGCTCCAGGCTCAGAAATTGCTCCTGGCAGGCACGGGGGATCATATGGGACGCTGGGATTCGAACCAATGACCTCCTGCATGAAAGGCAAACGCCTTACCTCCATGCTATCTCTCTGGCCCCTGTCTTCTCATTTTTTAATACATTTATATATTCTTTGTCTTTATAAAATACTTTGAAAACTATTTCTTTTACCATGTTTTAATATGTGGTGTACAAATTTTAATTCACAGCTTGCTTTCTATATTTGATAATATCTTAAAAAAAGTACTAACTTTCTAGATAATCAACGTTTGTTGTAACCGTCTTTGAAATCTTAGGTTTACTCCTTCCAGAGGGAAGTTTCTTTATTTGAAGTTTCTTGAAATTCTTAATTCTATCACTGTTTTCTTTTGTTCATATATTTTGTAAATTTTACTGTTTGAAGTCATATATATTTGTTGTTGTAGAGAACGCAAATTTTTATAAAATAGCACAATTAAATTATGCTAACTAGCTTGGTGCATTTTAAAAAGTTGAATAATTTTATAATAGTATTACACTTGTCTTTTTCATATTTGAAAGATTATACCTCTTAATAATTCACAATAAGCTGTTTTTTACATATACATATTTATTATTTATTTGTCATAAGATATTTAGCACATACTTTTATTTTTAGACAAAATCATGAAGATACAGTAGTTTTCTAAGTATCATTCAAATAAAAAATATTCAGTAATATAGATGTGAAAACTATTTTAAATTACTGAGAGGTAAAATCTAATATAAAGAATACTATTAAAGCTAGAAATTTTGAGTTACTTTGAGTTTGTCAGTTTATTTTCTAAAATAAGAAACCAGGGGCTGGAGAGATAGCATGGAGGTAAGGTGTTTGCCTTGCATACAGAAGGTAGATGGTTCGAATCCCGGCATCCCATATGGTTCCCCCAGCCGGCCAGCAGCGATTTCTGAGCATAGAGCCAGGAGTGGCCCCTGAACGCTGCCGGGGTGACCCAAAACAAACAAACAAACAAAAAATTTTATCTAGAGATAAATTTGATATATGAATAGATGATAGATAAATAGATATTAGATAGAAAAATAGATAGATAGATGGTTATGTTTTATATCATATTAGCCCCCCAGTTGTGATCTCTGAGCATAGAACCAAAAATACTCCCTGAGCACTGTCAGGCATGGCCCCAAAACCCAATTCCACAATAAAATAAACTCAGACCAATAAATTAGATAGCAACTCAAATGAATAAATTAAGATACATCAAATCCAATTTTGGAAACTCAATCATAGGAGTCCCTGGAAGAAATATATTATTTCTTTGAATATGATTTATGTCTCAAGATCAAACTTAGTTAGCTCTCAGTGATTCTAAATCCTTTAGGTTAAACACATGTTAGTGGTTTTGTGACAAAAAAGTTGCCTATTAGTAATGCAAGCAAATAAAATAAATTATATTTATGGCTTCATAACATTAACTTTATTTGTAAACTGAGCCTAAGAAGATTTGAATCTTTAATAGATTATATTTCAAACATGTATGGCTGGAGAGGCATATCCAAAGAAGATAAAGCTTAATGAAAGATTAAATGACATTTTTACATTTTTTTCTTAAAATTTACTATTTTATACAATACTTCTAATTCAAATGAAAATATTAATCACAAGTTTGATCTAACTCTCATATAAACATTAAATATGTGGCTAATTTTTATCCTTATTTTATTCTCCAGATAAAAATGCACATGGTCAACCAATTTTATCCATAGCTTACACTGTCAAATGCCTTCTTTAAAACATATTTTTAAATGCTACAGCATCTTAGTTGCAGTCCAAAATCTCATTTTCAAAAAAAGACTGAATAAATTTGAATCAAGTAAGTGAGGAAAAGACAATGCTCAAACACACAAAGTAACTGCTTTAACAAGAACAAAAAGGATTATACAGATTTAGTCTCTGTGCTTGAATCTCCCCAAGTCAATCATATTAGAATAGTTATGTACAATTCAGTCTACATGAAAGTGGTCTAGCTGTGAATATAATATTGTGTTCTTAATTCTTTGTTAATCTAATTCGTTTGCTCATGAGACACAATACCCCGTGTTCACAAATTTACTGTTGAATCAAAGGAAAGAAAAATGCAAATTCCAGAACAGCATGTCTTCTTTCACATCTTGATATTATTCAGTTCTTTGATGAGGCAGCAGCATTGTCCGTAGGGGGCGGGGAGTAGATAACTCACTGGGGAAATTAAAAATATGTGACAGCACTTTTTAATACAAAGGTCCCTGAAGCTATACAAATTAGGATTGGCAGTTATTAACTGCCAATGTTATTAACATTAACTCACTGTTGGGAGCCCATGCCAAAATGTTCTGGGTGATTATTATAGATTTCCTAGTGAGCAGCTTATGTGGCTAAAAGCACAGAAATAAGTATTAAAATATTTTGGAAATTATCAAATATATAAGACAATATGAGATAATATGAATAGTCAGAAAAGATACTGGAGAAAGATATCAAGAAATATTTCTAGTAAAAACAATAAACAGGATAAGGGAGATAGTATTTTTATATTTAAATAGATTAAAATTTCTTTATGTGTTTCTTTTTATGATGGGAGGTTTAAAATTCAGCTACAACTACTCAGGGCTTACTTTTCCGAGTTTTGTGCTTAGAAATAACTCCTTGGGAAGTTCTGGGGACCAAATGTGACCCAGGTTAGCTACTGTAAGGCACTGTAGTATGTCTATGCCCTTTGGACACTTTTGTTCCTTACTACCTAGTCTAGTTTCCTGTGATTAATTAGTACTTCCCCAATCTTATTAAGTGTAAGTTCATTTTTGCTTTGATTTAATTTATTTCAAATCTATTCATATTCTAATATAGACTTAAAGAAGGGTTTATTCTAGAACATATATAATCAATTTTCAAATAAAAGCATAAATACACTGCCCCCTGGAAGATGCCTGTACAATTAAACAAATCCAAAAGCTAGATTTACAATTGTTAAACAATCTGCCTACATTTTACTGTGACTGTGAACTGACTAAATGAATATTATTAAACCGAAACAAAAAAACGACTCATGTTAGCCAGTGACTTCTTAGTATACAAAAAAGAAAAACTTGTATCTTATTATGAGAGAAAATGTAAACAGTAGATTTTTTATTTGAATGATCAGTTTGTTTTCAAATACGAATTAGAGAACCATCTTTACTGTTTGTTCTATGTAGAATGTAATATAGAGGGTTTTTTGTTTGTTTGTTTACTGTAAAGTCTTCATAAAATAGAGGCAGAAAATATTCATCACAATAGGCAGGGTATTTGCCTTGAGTTCAACTGAACCAAATTCCATTCCTGGCACCCTATATGGTCCCCGGAGATTGCAAGGAGTGATTAGGGATCACAATGTGAAGAACTAAGAGTAAGTCCAGAGCATTTCTGTGTAGCCCTAAAACAACAGCAACAACAAAAAATAAAGCACATTTTTATGTAAATTTAATTTTCCATAAGGAAATATATTGCAAACACCGAAAACACTGGTTAACATGACAGTAACTAATATTTCTGAATTAAATTTTATGATTAGTAGATTTCATGGGGTTTAAATATCAAATATGTATTATTAGATATATAATCTCAGATATTATAATCTAATATTATTTTAATCATTTCTATTATTTATTATCTTTAATTTTTAGGTAACACCTGGCCACACTTAGGGATTGCTCCTAACTCTGACCTTAGAAGTAACTCCTGGCAGGCTCAGGGGACCACATGGAATGCTGGGGTTCAAATCGAGTCTCTCCTGTATTGGCCACTTACAAAGCAAATGCCTTACCCTGTGCTTTCACTCCAGCACGTCTTAGTATAGTCTTAGATATTGAGAATGCAACTATAGAGATAAATGTTACCTTTTATACAAGAAAATACAAGGAATACAAGAAGATATAAGAAAACACTGAAAACAAAAAAATATGAATAAAAATACAAAGAATGATATGATGCAAAAAGATTGGAATTGTACAGACAAACTGAATGATTTTATTAAATTTAAAAAATACATCCTAGGTACTCTGAAGTGTGAATAATAAATTATTAATTATTCCCCTTTCAATTAACTAATGCTAATAATTAAATGATATATAAAGATTTAAGATTTCTGTGTGGGTTTTTGCTAGAATATAAGTACATTAAATATTTTATTTGTTTTAAAATCCCATCCTCATTTACATGTCCCAAGTGCTTTCTTCAGTAACCTTAATTCTATTGTTAGCATACACTGACTTTTTCATTTTGTTTTGTATTGTCATCACTGTTTTATCCCTAGATCACATGTATGAATAATTAAATCTACTGTTCTATTTCTCAAAACACTTTGGATTTGTTACACTTTTCATAATCCCCTCAATATTCTGTCATTTTTTTAAAAATGCAAATTTTAACTTTTTAATAATAATATTCTTTCATATAAATTCTCTATATCTTCTTTATACAATGACACTTTGAGGGCAAGATTACTGAGAGCATAGCCAGGAATAAGCCCTCAATCCTTTCAAGTGTGTCCCCCAAACTATTTATCATAATTATCATTTATGATTATAAATGAGTAAATAATAATATTGTTTTCCATGCTAATTTTTATATTAGATAATTAAAATAGCATGCTGTATTATATGGTAGTTCTGGGTAAAAAGGGAAGTTATATTTATATCTAATTTATATCTCTGTATATGGTGGACTCTGGTTTAATTCCGACATCACATATAGTATCAAGAGCATCACCAAGAGATATCCTTGAGTATAGTATAGAGCCAGGAGTAAAGCTTGAGTGCCACTGAGCATGATCAAACATCCCATATGGTCCCCGAAGCCAGGAACGATTTCCGACCAGTGGTCCTCAAAATTTTTAAACAGGGGGCCAGTTCACTGTCCCTCAGACCGTTGAAAGACCGACTATAGTGAAAATAAATCTATGAACAAATTCCTTTGCATACTACATATATCTTATTTTGAAGTGAAGAAACAAAGCAGGAACAAATACAATATGTGGCACACAGACAGTAGTTTGAAGACCCCTGGGTGGTCCAAAATAAAAAAAAATTAAGCAACTGCAACAGCAAAAAACATACTGTATAATAGTCCAGTTTTTCAGTGTTTTCCAAAATGACTACCAATTTACATTCTTAATAATCTTATATTTCCTCTATACACATAAATCTAGGTTATTACTGCTTCCTTTGATTTACACAACTTTTGCAGATATGCAGAAGTATCTCAAAGTGATATTAACTTATATTTGACTAATGTTTAGTTCTGATAAGAATTTTTTAAATTGCCTTTGAACTCTGTATGTTTTCTTTAAAATATGCTTATTCAATATTATTTCTCAATTTTTAGAATGGGGCTGTTATATTTTTGATATTAAATTTTTGAAGTTTTGTTTTTTGTTTTTTTTATATATATATTATTTAAACACCTTGATTACATAAAAAATTGTGTTTGGGTTTCAGTCATGTAAAGAACACCAGCAGCACCAGTGCAACATTCCCATCACCATTGTTCCAAATCTCCCTCCTCCTCACTCAACCCCCGCCTGTACTCTAGACAGGCTTTCTATTTCCCTCATACATTCTCATTATTAGGATAGTTCAAAATGTAGTTATTTCTCTAACTAAACTCATCACTCTTTGTGGTGAGCTTCATGACGTGAACTGTAATTTACAGCCCTTCTCTCTTTTGTGTCTGAAAATTATTACAAGAATGTCTTTCCTTTTTCTTAAAACCCATAGATGAGTGAGACCATTCTGCATTTTTCCCTCTCTATTTGACTTATTTCACTCAGCAGAATAGATTCCATATACATCCATGTATAGAAAAATTTCATGACTTCATCTCTCCTGACAGCTGCATAATATTCCATTGTGTATATGTAGCACTTTTCTTTAGCCATTCATCTGTTGAAGGGTATCTTGGTTGTTTCCATAGTCTTGCTATGGTAAATAGTCCTGCAATAAATATAGGTGTAAGGAAGGAATTTTTTTATTGTATTTTTGTGTTCCTAGGGTGTATTCGTAGGAATGGTATAGCTGGATCATATAGGAGCTCGATTTCCAGTTTTTGGAGGAATCTCCATATTGCTTTTCATAAAGGTTGAAATATACAGCATTCCCACCAGCAGTGGATAAGAGTTCCTTTAACTACATATCCCCGCCAACACTGTTTATTCTCATTCTTTGTGATGTGTGCCAATCTCTATGGTGTGAGGTGGTACCTCATAGTTGTTTTGATTTACATCTCCCTGATGATTAGTGATGAGCATTTTTTCATATGTCTTTTGGCCATTTGTATTTCTTCTTTGTCAAAGTGTCTGTTCATTTCTTCTCCCCATTTTTTGATGGGATTAGATGTTTTTTCCTTGTAAAGTTCTGTCAGTGCCTTGTATATTTTGGAGATTAGCCCCTTATCTGATGGATATTGAGTGAATAGTTTCTCCCACTCAATGGGGGGGTGGGCTCTTGTATCCTGGGCACTATTTCCTTGAGGTGCAGAAGCTCCTCAGCTTTATAAATTCCCAACTGTTAAGTTCTGCTTTTACTTGCTTGGAGAGTGCAGTTTCCTCCTTGATAATGCCTGTAGTCTCAATGTCCTGGATTGTTTTGCCTATGTGTTGTTCTATATATCTTATAGTTTCAAGTCTGATATCAAGGTCTTTAATCCATTTGGATTTTACCTTCATACATGATGTTAACTGGGGTCTAATTTAAATTTTTTGCAAGTGGCTAGTCAGTTGTGCCAACACCACTTGTTGAAGAGGCTTTCTTTGCTCTATTTAGTATTTCCTCCTCCTTTATCAAAAATTAGGTGATAGTATGTCTGGGGAACATTCTCTGAGTATTCAAGCCTATTCCACTGATCTGAGGGCCTGTCACCTTTTTCAAAAACTTACCATTTAGATTAGAGATTTCACCTTAGAATTTTGATGCAATGTGGATGGGGTGGGGTTCAGGGAATCAACATGTATTTCATAGTACAGTGTAATGGGTGGGGTTGAGGGAATCAACATGTATTTCATAGTACAGTGTAATGGGAGAGAACATATCAACAAATTTAATGTTGTGTACTAAAAGCTATATGAGATCCCAAAATAAGTTGGAAGCACACACGACTAAGTTCTTATATTTATCTGAGGTTGTCAAAGTTGTCAACACAGACACCACTGATATTTATTAGAAGCACAGAAGGATGGAGACAATTCTAAGCAAAAGCACAAGAAAATAAATTATAGCATTATAATGGCCTAATATTTCTGTGACAGAAAGTACAAAAGAAAGGGTGGTGAAGTGAAAGGTAATAGTAAGGAAGCTAACTTTTTACAATAATTAAAGACATATGGGTGAAAAATATGGTATGGCATCTAAAGGGACACTTGGAATAATTGGCAACAAAATATGCCTGGAATTTTAGAGTAATTTCCTTTTCACAAGATTCTGCTAGAAAGAAACACAACTGAAGGAAATAGAACCTCAACATAGTTTAAATATAAGATAAGAGAAAAAGACAGAATAAACAAAAGATATAGTTAGTGTATTGATAGTGTTCTGATAGAAATTTAAGGTCTTAAAAATCATAAATATCTCCCTTTTCTCACATAACATGTGTCAGTTGCTCCAAAGATAGCCCCTATTGCCAAGATGATCTATTTTCTAGGTCAAAACATTCATTTCTCAAACTTCAATAGTTGCACTGTTCAAAATGCTTTCAAAACTGAATTTTGTCTTAAATTGAATCATTTATCCCAGGAATATTTAACCATATCATCAAAAAGGATATACTTCAGTTCAAGACTTCCTGACATAGATGAAAGAAATTATCAAATTGGGATAACTTTGTAATTATTTTACCATATTTTTATTTGATCTTATATTAGCTAATTTTTAGTTGAGAAACATTCTTATAAATCTAACATAAAATATGGGAATATGCCGAAACCTTACCCTAAATTTACTCCTAGCCACACCTTACCAAATGAAATAAAGAAGATAAAATAAGGTGAGACAAAAATAAAGGATCATTTTTATTTAATATTGACATTATTCATTTATTAAAAATCAAGCTCATATTATGTTGATTTAATGTCAATTCAAATCATGCCTATATATTGGTATGCTCTGAAACTTTTGATCTTAAAGTTCTGTACTAATATGTTCATGGATCTGATGACTTTAATGTATGCCAACTTAATCATAGTTTATATTTTAATAAAATTTTTGAGTTAGAAGCAAGATCATATTGATATAAAAAGTCACTTAAAAATAAGTGATGGGAGAAGGAGGAGAGGATAAATAAATGTACGAGAGAACAAGGATTCTCCAACCAATGGGCGATAATCACAAGCAGAGACAGAGACATGAAGCAAAATATGTATCCAAGGGAGAACATTGGGTTTGAAGAGCAAGCCCCAGTCTGTTATAAATTCTATCAGTATGGTCCTGTGCAATTTTTTTTTTTGGTTGTCTTTTGTTTTCTGGTCAACCCAGCGGTGCTCATGTGTTACGCCTACCTTTGTGCTCAGAAATCACCCCTGGAGGCTGAGGGGATCATATAGGATATTGGGATTCGAACCACCTTCCTGAGTCAGCTGCATGCAAGGCAAATGCCCTACAGCTGTGTTATCACTCTGTCCCAAGTATGCAAGTTTTTTCTGTTTGTTTGTTTTGTTTTTGTTTCTAGGTCTTGTAGAAGTCAGCTCAAAATGCTAAACGTAGATAGATATTGTGGCTTTTTGTTGTTGATGTCCGAGGTGATTTTTGAGACACACCCTGTGCTGCTCCAGGGTTACTCCTGGCTATGCACTCAGAAATTGCTCCTGGCTTGGGAGGACCAGATGGGATGCTGGGGGTCAAACCATGTTCTGTCCTAGGTCAGCCGCATGCAATGTAAATGCCCTTCAGCTATGAAACTACTTGGGCCCCAGATACATGTGGCTTAAGCCATTGATACTTCATTATCACATGTTGGTGAAAGTAAAGGAATTGGATGCTTTTGTGTCTTTTAAAGGTTATTTTTCTAATGTCTAAGTGTGTTTTGGAATGACCCCCCCAAATTCTCCTTTTTAAACTTTTCTTATAATCTCATGGTGTAAGATCCATGTGCATAATTTTATCTAATTCGAAATGGCTAGTAAAGGCCCCATTTTCAAAGTGACCTCAAAATTTAGACTTTCAGCACAAAAGTATTAGTAAAACACAATTCAGTCTCTTGTATATCTCACTGAATTTATTTGAAGATGTAACACCCAGGATTGATTTTTCTTGAACTATGCATTCTCTTGTGCTAATTCATTTTAACATTATTTAGTACTAGCTCTTTTAGTCACCACATTATAAGAGTTTTGAAGCCATGCAAATAAAATTTGTAGATTAAAATATATTGAGACCTGTAATTATACAAATAAAATTCAGATTCTTTGTTGATTTACTTAACTTTTAGGGTCACATTACATGTTTTTAGGACTTCTTTTGGGCTCTTTGATCAGGAATCTCTCCCTTTGTTTCGCAGTAGATTATATATTGTGCTGGTTCTGCTACATGCCATGCAAGCACTTTATTCCCTTTAGTATTTCTCCAACACCCAGTTCATGTATGTAAATGAAAATAAATATCATGTGTTCAATAAAAGGTGGTGTTTAGAAATAAAGAAAACAGAAAATAATGGGCAATCAACTTTTTAAGTGTTTAATGGATAAGCCTTTGTTCTTCAATCACACTGCTTAAGTGTAAATTTCGGCACCAGCACAATAACTGTGGCAGAAGCAGATTATTTATCTTCTTTCTATTTCAGGTCTTTATCACTGAAATTAAGATAGTAAATCTTCATTTTAAGATCTCAAGTATTGAGAATACATTTAGAACAGTGTTTGGTATAGAGCATGCAGTCAATAATTATTAGAGACACATCTTAACTGCTAGGTGTCTATTTATATCAACAGAGTAGAAACGGTGAAGTTTAATAAATAAAGTCAAGATCATTTAATCATGGAAGAGTTGTACCACCAGAGACTTATTTCCCCCTTGACAAATGATAAAGTCTACTTTCAACAAATTTATATATATTGGAAGTCTGAAACTCAAGCTAGGGTTTTTATTTTTGTATTTACCTCCAAAGATGTTAGGCAATTTTTTTCTTTTAAAATTTAATTTTTTTAAAAAATATAACATCCGTATAAAATTTATGGGGTCAGATGTTATTTATATAGTACCTGGGAAAGAAATATGGGGTAACCTATTTGACCTGAGAAACTCCCAAGAATAAATTATAGTGGTTATGGACCATTTTTTTTCAACATGTTTTTGAGGTTAACACTAGGAATGCCATAAAAAAATAAATCTTGGATGCAGATGAAGAAAACATCTAAAATAAATGTTGGGAATTTTTATCATTGCTTTATCATGGGAAAGTATAATTAGTTTTTCTGTAATTATAGATAGTATATGCTAGGTTAATGATAGAGAATATTTAAAACTTTATGACAGATTAGTAAAATAATTCTATTGATTAATTAGAGAGATTAGAGCAACAGTCCTTTATCAAGTGGGCAATAAAGTGAGAAAAAATTTTGAAATCCCTATTCAACATATAATTATAAAGTTTAATGAAGTACTAACGAAATAAACAAAATAAATAATATTTTGTATCATATAATGAAACAATTATTATTTTAATGAATCTAAAAGTTGAATTACAATGACTACTCTAATATTTCTGGGTATAGATAAACTATAAAGATGACAGTCCTATATTTTACAGAAATTATCATGCTGTTGTTAGGTAGATTTTTTTTAGTCTTGAAAAAAATTGTGATTTAAATAAATCTATTGTTATGATCATGAGAATGTATTTGCAGACTATGCTTGACAGAGAATAAATAAACTGATGGATTTAGCTGCTTTGCTTTACAATCTATTATTTCTAAGGCAATGACTCTCAAAAACTAATTTTACCTAATTGTATAGATTAAATGAAGTTCATATTCTTGTGGGAGAGGCAAGACCAAACTGAATAATACCTGTGACTCATGAACAGTCCAGATACTTGCCATTTATTTCAGATCACTTACTAACAACTGTGATGCTAGCTACATCCAAGTCCATTTTACTTCTTTATTTGTATCAAATTTTCATCTCAATAAGCTAATCTATCTGTGCTTATGTTTTTTTCCTAGACAGGTTTACAAGAATCTTAAGAGGTTACCTTTTAAAGAGGAAATACTGAGAGATGCCAATGGAAGGAAATACTACTACTATTGCATTTTTATATCTAGCTTTGACTTGGTTTTTCCTCCCCCTGCTATCCAGTCTTAATTCCTTTTGCTTTTAAGTATGACTTCCAGCTTAATTATTTAAACCACAGCTAAGGAAAATTTAGCTCATGCAATCATGAATCTGACTCTGGTACATGACAGGTCAGACACTTGTGCTTCTCACTGGCTTCCTGTAGCCCATCTGTCTGTAATATTTTGGCCCCAGAATGTTATCATCATTCAAATGGTTCTTGTCAGAAAAATATTTACCTACTTTTGTTTTAGCTGTCACCATTTCAAATCTTGTTGACTTGTAATCCAAAGTCTTATTCCTAAAGTAATAAAATACTTGATAGATATACTTTTCTCAGCTCATGACTGTTTCACATAGACACTGTTACAATGGATCAGTGTAGAATCAAGAGGCACCCATATGGATCACTTTGGTTACACAAATATTTCTCCCAGTCTATCTTGTGTAAAACAAGCTTACTAAAGTCAATTACCACTGTCCATATGGTGATTTCTGTCTTAATAATTATTTCAATTTTAGGCACCTGTGATTTGCAATACTATTAATGATAGCTATCATGTAGACATATAATGTCCTAACACTACAGCCTCTACCAGAAAGCACTCCAAAAGTATCCTTATTTCTTGTCTAAGACAACCAGAGGTATCAGATAATATAAATAGATTAATTAGTTTCAGAGAAATTATAATGATTATTTAATATCTCCCCCAAAACGATATTTTTGACCAAGATGGGTCTATTAACTGGTTCTTCAAAATCTTTAAAGAGGATTTATACCAAATAAGTTTATTTCTCAGTTATTCTATGAAACAGGAACTGTAAAAATCAATTTCTTATAAACATATATTACTCTATTAACAAAAGTGGCATAAACTACTAACTAAAAAAGCTTTTAGTCATTAAATTTCAGATACTTAACAAAATATTTGCAAACTAAATATAAGATATCAAGTTAATATACCATTACCTGGTAGGACTTAGTTTAATGTAGCAAATATACTTTTACTATTCACAAGTCAATTGATGTAATAAACCATCTCAATACAAAACCAATTTTGATAGCATTTTCTTGGTTATACATTTTCTCTCAAGTGTCTATTTAGTAGGTATTACAGTCTCAGATGCCATATCATATTTTCAAAATGCTTTCCTCTGACTGGCATTCTAAAGATACATTCATTCTACATTTATTTGTATCTTCACAAAGGTTTTCATCATTCCTGACACTGCTAGGATATCTTAAAATTATAGGGTTGGTAGATTCAATTTACTTGGGCCTGTTATCTCATCTGCTTTACTACCAAATAGATCCCATGATGGATCTTGTATTCCATTACATGACTATAGATCAGATACTCTGTAAATTCTAGATATCTGGTGATAGATAATAGTGCACACCCAAAACAAATATCTACCAGTTTAAGGACATCCAGTGAATTATTTTTCAGTAAGAAAATAATTAAACATAAACAAAACAATAGGTATTTCCCTTTATTTTGCCCTTCTAATTTATAATGCCATATTGGTAGTTTAGCTCTGATGTCTTTTCTTCTGGGTTCTATATTTAGAAGGATCCATAGATACAATTATTTTCTAAGTGGGTCCATGATAGTATATCCATATGTTATCTCAATCAGTGCTATCAGATCAATCTATTTATGTGCCCATAGGCATAAAAAAAAAGAAAAGCTTGGCATAAATCCACTGGCTGAGAACATTTGTCAACTTTCTTGGTCAGTCTCTTCTTTATAATTAATAGTTTCTTATTGACATTAGCATATGATAAAAATTCTTCATACTGTCTCCACGATGGCATGTCTCTTTTTATTCTTTTTTCATACACTTGGAATAGGGGAAAAACACATTATAGAAAAATAATAACCAGACTTAGTAATACATTCATTTGCATTTAAAAGCAAGGTTAATGCAAACACTGTGTTTATATCCAAGTTCTACAAAGTTTGAAAGAGCAGTGTACAGATAGAAACAGTTATTAATACAAATTTGATATAATTTGGGGAATTAATTCTTTTTGTAAAATTTGAAAAATAAAGAAGCAAAGACAGATGTACAATTTTTTTTTTTTTTTGGTTTTTGGGTCATACCCGATGATATTCAAGGGTTACTCTTGCTATGCACTTAGAAATCGCTCCTGTCTTGAAGGACCATAAAGGACACCAGGGGATTGAAACATGGTCTGTCTTAGATCAGCGCATGTAAGGCAAGTGCCCTACCGCTTGTGCCACCACTTGGCCCAGACAGATATACGTTTTTATGTACTCTAGAATAAGAAAATGAATCTCAAAATATGACTAGATATTTGACTGGGGATATTTTAGAAATTTACAAAAAAGTTGCATTAAATATCATTGAGGAGGACAATGGATAGTACAAGGTTTAAATACTTGTTTCACACATAGAAGACCCTGGTTGACTCCTGGCACTGCAGTGCATAAGGTCCCCCAGGTATTGCTTATGTGACCTCACCCATAACGCACAGCTCCAAGTATATCCTGTGCATTGCTATAAGTGGACAAATACTCTCCCCTAAATTATTAAAGGAAGACACAGCTCTCCACAACAGCTCTAAGAACCAAACCCCCTCTGGGACTTCCTTAATACTACTCTGGCACCAACATGTGCCAATTTTGATATGATAACCTGACAATGAGGAAATGGCAACAACTTGATCTAAGAGTAGGTTGTCTTACCTCACCATATAATGATAAGACAAAATCAGAAGACTTGTCATCCTTTGATCTGTGCAAAAACCAAGATTGCTATCTATAGATGAGTGGCTGTGACAACCTTGAGTGGGCAGTATGTATCTTGGGATACATAGATAGATACATAGATACATACATAAAAAAGGTAGGGTTCAGCCTACGATCTGTACAACAACCAAGAACTCTAATTCCAGAGGTCTGACTGAGACAACTGCAACTGAAAAGGTCTTCTGGAAACATAACAAAATACTATCTCCAGGCTTCATCCTAAAATCAGCATAATGGCCAAGACCAACAACTACAGAAGACTGATTAAAACGACAGTGAAGGAACAGAACTTCTAGAACCTTAAAGAAAGACTTCTTTATAAGCTCCATTCCTTGACCTGTGCGGATACCAAGACCTCTAGATACAGAGATCTGATATTATCACCCATGACAGAGCAGATATCTTCCATACACCACAAAAAGACCTAGGGGAGAATAAATGAACATGAAAGGAGTTTGTAGTTATTCCCTTGACAGTATACTTCAAGGGCGGAGAAACCCTGTATCTCTTAGGCCAAGTGAATTCCCTCTAATTTCCGCAATATTTACTGTGCCTATGTGGAAAAAAAAACAAACAAAAAGAAGCTGCACAAAATAATTATTTATTTATTTAATTTATTTTTGGTTTTTGGTCTTGTTATTGTTGTTGTTTTCATTTTTTGTGCTCTGTTTTGTTTTTATTTCAGGACCCTGGTTATTATGTGGTGCTTGTCTTTATTGCTGTAGTGCTCACTGGACTTTTTGTTTTATTTTTCTTTTTGTATTTTGTGGTGTTTCTCTTCCTTTTTTAATATAACATCTTTATTTAAACATCTTGATTACAAATATAATAGTGATTAGGTTTCAGTCATGTAAAGAACACTCCCTTCACCAGTGCAACATTCCCACCACCAATGTCCCAAATCTCCCTCCATCCCACCACACCCTCACCTGTACTCTAGACAAGCTTTCCAGTTTCCTCTTTCATTTACATGGTTATGGTAGTTTTCAGTGTAGTTATTTCTATAACCTCACTCATCACTCTCTTCCTTTTTCCCTTTCTTCTCTCAAACTGATGTTGAGAACCTCTAAGGACTTCGCCCATTTGCGACTTGATTTTTCACTCCATAATAATGCTTTTCTTTTCTTCAAACAGAACCACATAACTTGAACTATCTTGTTCTGCCTCTCAAATTGAGGGGGAAATAATGGAGGGTACTAAGACCAAACAGTTGTATGATCACTAAGTACTAGTAAAAATGATCTGACTTAAACACCAAATCCATAACCAATGACAAAAGAATTGATACCCAATCTAGACAAACTAGACACAGAGGGGACCGCTTATACTAGCAGCATGGGGGATAAGGGATGAGGATTTAGGATGCTAGCTGGGAACAGGGTGGAAAGAGGAGAACTTTGATAATGGGGATTCCCTGATTCAATATTAATATGTACCTAAAATATTACTGTGAAAGATATGTAATCCACTTTGGTCAAAAATTATTATTATAAAAATGATTAAAGAAATAAAGTTTTGGGACACCACTATACTCTCTGTTTAATCTTTCTGTCATATTAAAACGGCCTTAAAATGTCATAAAAATGACCTTAACACACTCCATTAAAAAAGATGTTTACTTATTGCAACATGCTCTTTCTCATTACATAAAATATTTTATCCAGTGAGATAACATACTATCATTTTCCTTTCCACTCAGAGGTCACAAGTCATCATGTGAAAAATATCTAGGCTTAAGCTGTGTTATTGTCATTGCATTTACCCTGCACTAGTGAAATTAATTGTATCAATGGCTTTCAAACTCTTGAACATTCTCTTCTGGGAAAAAATGTTTTATCTTCTATTGGTTTCTATGTAAATTTGCCTTAGAAAATTCTCCCTTCTTTAAAAGTATTTGCTCTTTAAATTTTCTCTTTACACCAAAGTTTAGAATACAATTTTTGATGTAGACTCATTTAACATTGTACGCTTAGCTCCTTCATAAGAAATTCATATTAATTTTATTTTTACTTATTTGCTATGCACAGATGATTCATTAATTTATATCTTCAGAACAGATGCCTCTTTGAGTCTCAGATTTAAATGTCCTCTAGATATTCTTACTGGAATGACTCAAAATCAACCACAAATCAACATGTTCAAAATCAAATCATGGTCTTTTTCATCTTTAAATCTTGTCTTCTCTAATATTGCCAAATTCAGACAATGTAATTTTCACTTGCAGTGAATTTATATAACTACACAAACCTTGTAATGGAAGTCGACTCTCAGGGAATCTATAAAATTATACAGGGCTGTAATATTACATTCTTAACTTGTGTTTCACCTTCTAGCTCAAAATTACATGAATGTTATAATTTTTATTTAAATATATTTAACTGTGTTCTTTTCTCTTTAATAGTAACACTGATATATTGATTGAGGTTATCTTCATATAAATTTTGTTAATAAAATCTACATGGTTTTCTAACCAGTGGGACAGCAGCTAAAATGTCCCTTTTCTTAGTGATTTATAACTATTTAGATAAGTGCTCTTTTTAATATATAAAGAACTTTAGAACATATACCTAGTTATATTTGATAAATATTTTCCATTGCTTATGAATAACTACAGATGATTTAACCCTAACAATCTCATCTTACCATGCTCTATTATATGGTTCCCCAGAAAATACCAAGGGTCCATGGGTAAAAATATTTCCATATATGGGAGACTATAGAACAAGACTATGGGAACATAAATATTCTTATAGTTATCAATGACTTCCTGGCATTTTATTAAGAAAGACTTATAAATGGTTTCTTCTCTCAAGCTATAATATAGTCATCCTTAATATTTCATTTGTATTACTCTAAAGAAATATTCCAAGGTCAACAGAATGCTTGTTATGTGCAAGGCATTATTTCTATATCTGGACATTACAAAAATAAAATTAAAAATAATAATAATTTTAATAATAAATAAATAATAAATAAATTAAATAAAACAAATAAAAAGAGAAAAAATTTTCAGAGCTTCCAAATTTGCTTTAATATCTATTAACTACTCTTATAATTATTATTTTATAGATTCCCCTGGCTACTTATTTTTCACAGTATATCCAAATGGAAACACTAAAAATTTTTTTTTTATTTTTAGTGCTTTTACCATTCAATCTCTGAGTGTATTCCACAATCCCTACCATCTGAGACACGGTGCATATTGTTTATAATATAAATTTATGGTAATCATATTTTATAAAAGTTTATATAAAACACTAGTATTCAATGTATTCAAGAAGATGGAGTTGAAGATAGTTTATCTAACTTTTAAAATTCTCCATCTCCAGAAGAATGGGGTTCTTAGAATCTAGCAAAATATGTTAGTACTTTTGTACAGAAGCACAATACAAGGAATATACTCTGTAAGATAAATGTGTTATCTACCTATTTGCCTAATAGTTGTGATTGATCATAAATGTTGGCTTTCATTTTTGGTTATCTTATTAAGGTTTTAAATGTATTTTCTGCACAAATATCAAGTTGCTTAGGCATGATTTGCTGATCTGTTATACTTTAGGTAAATAGAAGTCTAGTGTTCCAAAATATGCGATTGAATCAATTTGGCAGACTGCTAAAAGAATACTTAACACATGTTCTCCAACCCAAGGGTACCCATTTGGAAGCGTTAGCATCAGCAAAATTGAATTTTGAGTGAAAATCACAGGGGAAGCTCATTCTATATTGGATAGATAGACATTAAAAGCAAGCCTTTAGAAAAGCAAGAATGAAAAAGAATGCTAGCATTAAGACATGGACAGTGTGTACATGCCTATATGGCTAGTATGCTTCATAGTTTTTTAGTACAAAAATAAGTAAACTTATAATTTTACAAGTTTTGGGTTTTATTTGGGGGCTAAACACATTGGTAATCAAAGGTTACTCCTGCCTTGAACTCAGAAATAGAAATCATATCCAGTCAACTTGAGGGAACATACTGTATTTGCCGGCGTATAATTGTCTTATGCATAACATGTCTCAATTGTGAAAAAATTATTTAAAATGTTCAAAAGAGTGTTCAAAAAATCCTTTAAATCTTCTTTACTTATTGTTTTATTTCAAGTAGGCATATCCTGGCATTCAAAGCCTGCAGAGTAAAATTATCTAATATAACTTAACCTGAAACACTTGTAAGGTTGATACATTTTTATACCATATGAACTAAATTATGTTTTATTTGGGTAGTGTAAGACAATTACAATAGAAAGTATTATATTTTCCTGGAAATTAGGCTTAAATAAGAAAGTGGCAGAGTAAGTCAGTAGACAGGTCTCGAACTAAAGGATATTGTGTTTTCACAGGAAGACTAAACAGTGTGGAATAAATGAAATTCAACTTTCATAATTTCTATACTTTTTTTGAGTTTTTATTGTGGCCAAAGTGAATTATAAATCTTTCAGAGTAATATTTAAGGTACATAGTGACAAGGAATTAGGGGCATTCCCACCACCAGTGATGTCCTCTCTCCACCCCTGTTCCCAGCATGCATCCCATATCTCTCTTATTTATCCCCTAGAATACTAGTGTAACTGATCTCCACTTATACAGCTTTCTGTGAATTAGGTATAGATTCTGTTGGCATTTACTTTGGGTTTGATGATCAGGTCTGATCATTTTTATTTCCACTACTTGTTCATATGAATGTCTGGACCTGGTACCATCCACTACCCCCCCCCTTAATTTATGAGGCTGAAGAAGATAATTCAAGCAATGTGGTTTTGTTGGAGATATCGAAAAAGGAATACACTTTTGTTAGGCTCTAGGATTTAAAAGCTTTACTATTTACCTAGCATCTGATCTTTTTTTTTTTTTTTTTTGGCCTTTTTGAGCCACACTTATTAATGCTCAGGGGTTACTCCTGGCTGTGCACTCAGAAATTGCTCCTGGACTGGGGTACCATATGGGATGGCAGGGGATAAAGTCTGTCTGAACGTGGACCTCCTAGATTAGCAGAGCTTGCAAGGCAGACGTCTTACCTCTAGCGCTACTGCTCTGGCCCCTGGCTTCTGATCTTGAGGGACTAAAGTAGGAGATAGTGCTCAGGAGTATGAAAGTCCATGAAAACCACAATCAGAAAGTTTTCTGATGTATAGGGTTCATTCAGACTGGTTGGCTTGTACATGAGTAGCATATATTCAACAAATCTATTTACATCTCCAGGAATTAATTATTTTTAGGAAGCACGGCCTTCCCAAGGTCATTAAATTCCTAAGAGCCAAAACATCACAATAAAATGACGTGGTTAATATATCTAATTCGATGAGAAATTGGTTAAGAAAAAATAATCAGTAATGAATTAAACTAGTGCACATGAAAATAATTTTAAGTGGTTATTACTCACATAATCAAGGAAAGAGGGCTGAAAATATTCCATTTTAGATTATAATGCCTAAGTAATGTCAAGAAAGCAAATTTTCCTTTCTCCAAGCTTTGTAATTTTAGTATATTATATCTAAGATTATATTAGATCTGAAAATATATCTAACTGAACTAATACCATTGATTTAATACATCAATATTTCATGTTAGTGATGAAGTTTTTGTTCAGGAAGAAAGTTTAAGGCTAACCTTTGTCTTAAATGAGAAGACTCTAAATAGTGTTGAGGCTCTGGGGAGCTTGGAATGCTATAACATTCTAAGAAAGAATTGTGCTGATTCAAAAGAAGTACAATTTTGATGCCAAAAAAGTGACTCAGTGTTAAAATACGTGTCTAGTCTGTAGAGGACCTGAATGCAGTGTGGCCCAGAAAAAAAAATTAATTCTTTATAGACTTCTACCCATTGGAGTCTGGTGAAACTCTAAGTAAATAAAATAAAATATAAACAATAGTCAAAAGTAAATCACTAAAACGTATTTACAAATGTATATTTTATTACCCTTTTTATGACTTTTCTCAACATAAACATTATTGTTACTAAATACATTCTTGATTCATGTGACCTGCAAGATAACTAGGTTTATTTATAAATAATCAAACAACATTTCATCTTTATTAAGAAAGAATACTTATTTTTTCTCTTGGATTTAGAAGTTAAGTTGTGTGTTTCTTCGTGTGATCATGCACACATAAATCTCTGTAATGGTAGATGACGCAAACTTAAGACAACTGCCTAGATTTATATTTTTAGTTCTTACTGAAGGGAAATATGCTAAACTAATTTGTTGACCATTTCTAATATTACAAAAATAATGCGAGTGGAAGCTTGCAGGGAAGAATTGTAGGCCCACACAGTTGGAAATGTTTAAACATTCAACACAATAAAGTTCACAATGGAAAATATGACAAACCTTTATATTAGTGATAATGTGAGCCTCCACCGAAATTCCAAATAGGCAGAAAGTGCCATAATAAAAGCAATTTCTATAAACTGTGGATAGAAACCCTTTAAATATTCTCAGGGAATTTTTTTTTAATTGTGATTTTCTAACTAAAAGGAAAACCTAATTGTTACAATATATTCCTCTATTGTAGTCTGTTCATTTACCTTTAAATAAGTCACTTTGGGCTAACGTGTTTAAAGGTTGATATGTTTTTTTTGTTGTTGTTACAAAATGAAATGCAAAAAAATAAGTGCCTTTTCAGAAATTTAGGTTTCATATCTTTGAGAAAGATGGTCAATGATGAATTTAAGAAATATTTTCACTGATAGTGAGTGACCTAAAAAAATCAAGTAACAAATTGGCTACCCATGATGAAAAGGAAGAAAAAACCAAATAAACGCAAGCTGTTTTGGTTATTTTAGCTTCATATAAGCATGCAAATTTGCAAAAAGCAATAATAATAACAAAGGTACCATAGCAAGCAAAGTTGATGTTTTAAGTTGAATAGGAGAGCATTCAGGAAGCAAAACTTACTTTTAAAGTATAAAATCATTATACAATAGGTCTGAAAACATCTCCTCAAAACCAGTGCAACTCATATTCATTAATTAGTTACAACAAAAAATTTTGGAGGATCGCTATACAACATATTCTATTCTGAGGTAATAGTGAATAAAAATTAAAGATATCATCGATATTATTTATTTGAAGGTATTTCTCTGACTCCTTTTGTTAAAAATTAATCAGCTCTATAACCAGGCAACTTTGTAATGTAATTATTTCTGTTTTATTCTTTCTTGACTTTGCTGTGTATATACATATATCTATATTGCTATACTTACTGGGCAACACAAATAGTTTAATGACTATAAAACTACACATAACTAAAAGATAAAGAGTTGTAGTTAAAGATAAAATTTATAACAAGTTAGATCTGTTTTCAGTAAAAAGACAGATTTGTCTTCCTCTATAGCAATCTAGTTGATACTCTTCACCTTGATTTTTATATGTGTGTGTGTTCTATATATAAGTAGAAAATAGATTTTCCCAAAACTTTGATCACACACTCATATCTCTTGAAAAGAAATAACACTTAGAAAACCCCTGATGTCAACTCTGTTTAAGCAAACAAACAGAAGGCCACAATTGTATGTCAAAAGCTACTAAAGACCACTTACTCCCCATCACCCCATGCCCCTCTTCGGGACAGTATAGCTGACTTTGTCAAAGCTTGTAAAATAGTACTATACATTGTAAATACCTGAAAAATCACATGAATAAAATTTATTTGACTGATATGTTAGGTTTTCCTAAAGAAATATTAGAATCTACAGAGGTGTTCTGCTTCTATGGAAGCAATACTTCTCTAGAAGCAATAAGACAGAGAATGTATGTGTCTATGTGTATGGATAGGTATATTATAAGAAATTATGATTTATTTGATTTCTATAATTTAAGTTACAAAATGTATAAAATTAATTTCTATAAATTTGAGGTTTTAAAGTTCCAAATGTATAGACTGAAAACATCAGTCCTATCACTTCTTACAATTCTGCTGGCCTGAAAATCAGCAGAAGCAAGTGTAAAATCCCAAATAAAGGCAAATAAAAGAGAACTGTTTTTATAGCTCAAGCAATCAAGCAAACGGGAAAAGAAGGAATTCTTCTCTTTCTGCTTTAGGCCTTCAAAAGTGCTCACCCATGTTCAGAGAGATCTCTGGTTTTACTTTCTCATTTATAAAAATGATGCTCGTATCAACACTCAATGGTGGTCAAGGTTCACTCTAGCTATGCCACAAGGATCACTCCTCAACTCCTAACAGGAGCCAGGAAATCATCTGGGGTTCTGGAAACTGGCATGAACATAGGTTGGTTGTGTGCAAGATATATATATTTTTTTTTACTGATTACGCTATCTTTTTAAATCAAATAATGTTATTTTATGTTTTGGTTTACTGAAGGCCAAGTGACAGTTTTAATTGATAGGACAGGTTTAAAAGTGTCCATTTAGCTCCTACTAGCAGAAGCACTTAATTTAAAATATAAATGAGTTCCTTTGTTATTCCTTTGCAAGCAGGAATAAATAACCAGGTGCTGGTGTCACAGACAATGTACCTGATTACTCAGTGCCAGCTTTTGTGTTTGGCTTTCAGGTAACTTCCAATCTTCGCCAGGTATACTGACCACCTGTGAAATATTTGATGAATCTGTTGATCCAGCTGCAGCTTTTCAGTCTTTTGAATTCCAGCTTTCCTATTGGATGAAAAGTTTGTCTCCTGACAAAGCCATCTGCTGAGTGCCAACTCAGAAAAAAACAGTTGACCTAGACCTGGTTGACACAAAAAATTGTTTTCTTCAATTTTCTCTACAAGCAAAGAATATGTCTCTATATTACTTTAATACATCAGTGTAATACTCTTGTTTTGACATGGCATCCAGTCACAATGCTGGGCTAATTGATGTCTTACCCTTTTAAACCGTCATGCGCTTGTCTGCTATAGGAGTGCTTGTCTGTGGAAATTGACCATAAATGCTTTTGTCCAGTATAGACCATGTGACTTCTCATTTGATTCACAAATTGTAAGGGGGGAAAATTATCAACCAAAAATAACATATTAATATGTTTTTAGATAAATTCAGAAAATAGCCACACTGAAAAATACAGAAATTCAGAATTACAGTGAAGAAAATTATCAGAAACTCCAAAAGACCTAAGGACTTTGTTACTCCTTTGATAATCAAAATTATCAGGAGGGTATAAAAATAGACATAACAAGGTCAATTTGAAGACTTTTCTTGGGTGGTGATAGAACATAATATTAGCAATATTGATTATTTTTTCTTTAAAATCTTATTTCCTGTTATACTTCTACCATGCTGGGATCCACAGACTTAATCAACATTCTGTATAACAAATGTGTTTAAATTAAACATTTATAAAAGCACATTTAGTTTGTGAAATTATTAATAAATAAAAATAATAAATTTCAGTTAATAGAAATTTTGAATTAAGACTTTTATTCTACATCTGTTTTAGCCACTTGACTAGCTGCTATGTTAGCTTTATAATTTTATTGTTTTAAGTCAGATTTTTTGTGGTATTTCCAAAAATTTCAATAATTTATATGATCATTATAGATATAAAATTAAAGAAATATCAAAATACTTTTAAATAATAAAGTTAAATATACATATATTTCTTTTTAACATGATTATCAGTACTATTGACTAGTTTACTAATTTTGAATGACGAAATACACATTACCTTTTGGGATATTAAAATAAGTCAATTTTTAAGATCTTGGTGTTGGACAGTGATCAGGCACACTACATAAAGTAAAATAATATATAGAAGAACTTGGGTAATAAAATATGATATATAAAAAGGTGTGACCATTTGTTAATTTTGCAAATATTTGCATATTGAATTCCTCTTACGTTGTTCATGCCTACAAAAATTACAATGTGGTGCTTTTTGAGGGCAGAGACAAGAATTTTCTAATAACAAATACTGAGAAAAATATTGTCTGGAACCTAAACCAGCCCAAGAGCACTTAGACATTTGAGACACAGACCCCTTATAGGAGCTAAGAAACCTCTGAATTGAAAATTCCTGGCCCAAAGCATAGCTGAATCCCGGGGAGGAGACAATTCATCTCTGCAACAAAGACAAGTGAAGCTCAAGGAAATCTGGGAAACCAAATGAGCAATAGTGTTGATTTGGGAAACTGTATAAACTAAAGTGGCAGAGGAAAATGTGCATATTTACCAGCATATTCTCTTGAGAAGAGTACTTTTATTTTACAGGGCACATTTCAGTTTTTCTTATCTGGAGATAGCATTTTTCTCCCTTGAACACATATCTTTCTTCCTCTCCCTTTATTTCTCAAATTGCTTTATTCATTAGTAAAATACATACAAAAGCTTTATTGCCTTTTATTACACCTCTTCAGGGTTCATCTACTACTATAAATCACTTTCTCTGAAGATAGATAATGAATTAGGAAAGTTTGAGTAAGATTTAGGTGTGATTTACTTTTTCTGAAAATAGTCATTTCTTACTCCAGCCTAGATTTCATAGTTTGCAGAGAAATTGGATCGTGAAAGGACATTTTCCAAATGATCCAAAGGACCAAATAGGTATAACCTGAGTTATTTTGAGTACCTTCTAGGGTGGTTGTTGAGATGTGAGATCTATATCACTATAGGTGTTCATGGTAGATTTCCATCAGTCTTAGATTTCCTAGGCACTTATTTGGATTAACAAGAAGGCAGAGGAATTTGGTAAATTCTTCCTTTTAGGCAACCACCTTACTCCTCCTGACTTCACATAACCCACTAAAAAAATTATGTCTTAGCTGGTGAGAGGGAGTCTATGTCTTACGCAGGGAACAGTGAAAAATCAATTTTGACATCTCCCATTTCTAAGGAGAAAAAAACTAGATTAAAAAAACTAGATTAAATATCTCTGTTGGCTTTATAATTTTGGATGAAAAATTTTAAAATAATTTTATTGGTAATAATGAATTTTACATTCTGAACTTTTTCTTAAAACTAAGATCTCACAGAGAAATCTTATGCTCAAATCACAGAGATGATGTTTGCCCTATGAAAATAAACTTTTATTAATGCAGATTATATTGTTATAAAATAAGATTTTATTAATTTCCTTGCAAAGAGGTATCAGAAGCTGAGGTTTAAGTTCTCAAAAGAAATTTATTAATATAAAATGCCATTGAAATTTGAGAGATCCTGAAATTTTCTTTCTGAATTCTGCTGATGAGAGATGGCAATCCAAGACAACTCATGCCTACACTCAAGACAAGTAAAAATTTGTCACTGAAAATTTGTCACTGAACTATTTTTTCTAGTCTGCTTTTATCCTCATATATTGCTATGTATAGATATTTGAGAAAATATGGTATTCTTTAATATTGTATGCTCCTGAAATATTTTATCTTTTCCTGTAATTATTTATCCTCTCATTTACCTTTTATCATGTATCTTTACAGATAGTAATAGAATAAATTTCATGTCCTAAAGAACATTTTTTATTTATTTTTATTTTTAATTATGAGAACAAAGTTGCAAAGAAAAAGGACAAAGTAAAGTTACAGTGGAAGTACAATCACCCGTAAACAGAAATCTTAGAAGTCCCATTGCTGATATCTTAACTTTGAACGTTCAGCCAAAGAACTTTAAGAAAAATAAAACAGAACCCATGTAAAATTACTTTGTCCCTCAAGTCCCCAAATTATAATACATAATATTCCTTAGTAGCACACAAAGCAATCTAAAGCCACAAAACTTATGTAACTTCTGAAACATTGATGGCATAGTACTTTTTTAAATTTTCATGCACATGCATATTAGTTTAAGTTAACCTCAAAAGTTTAAGTGGGTTGTTTTCCTTAAGGATTAGAGTCAAAGGAGCACAGTAAAAATGGTGTTAGAGTGTCAATTATTGTTTGCATAGGTCCACCAAAATATGAGGAACCTGGAAAGGAAAAACCTTGGCCTAAATACAAGGAGACCCTACCCCTGAAGTTTCCTGGCATAAGACCAACTCAAGGCTTCAGGCAAACTAGTTAGTCCAATCCAAGTCATTGTCTGTAGTGCCAACACACTTTTATTTTTCACACAGTCTCTGTTGTTGGTATCATGTTTCTGTATTAAAGATCCTGGAATCTGGGAAGTCGCTGCACGTCATGCTGGCGCCATGTTTCTTTCCCTTCTCTGCGCCTACACGAGGGGAAGAAGTGGGAAGAAGGTGCCTCCCTGCCTCTGTCCTGGCGCTGGGGCCCTGGAGGACAAGTTTCTCCCGCTGACCGCTTGTCAAGGGCCCCTCAGAGTGCCCCAGTCCTGGCGACTTGGGCCTTGCTGCTGCTCTTTAGCAGAAACCTGGCTGGAAACGATGGGGTCCCACCCCCTGATGCCCTGTGCCCAAGGCTTGGTGACTTTCCCTGATGTGACTGTGAGCTTCTCCCCAGAGGAGTGGATGTACCTGGATGTCTCTTAAAGGAAGCTCTACAGAGATGTGATGCTGGAAACCTACGAGCACTGCAGGCAGTAGCAGGATATTTTGGGGTAAAGCTGTGCTAATCTCCCAGTTAGAAGGAGGAGTCTTGGGGAGGCTGCAATGAAGCCTGTTTGCCAAATTCAAGCCAGAAATCCATCCTTGTCTCTTCTGTTTTGTCACCTTCTCCAGTCAGAACTTCCTCAATCGTCACATGAAACGAAGTCATCCCTTTTGGATCCTCCTGGGAACATCTGAAAGAAGGTACCTTCAATCAAAGAATTCTTATCCATGTGATGAGAACTAATGGCAGGAACATTCTGATCTATATAATGACAAAACAAAGAATGACATACTGGAAAGTCAAAAGCACCAAGAAAGCTCCATACATTTGGCTAATAGGAGGCATGAAAAAATTTCAGCAGCCTTTTCTAAACTATTTAGCAGTCAAATTGATAGCTCTAGTAAACAGATGACAGTAGAGGAAGACATTAACACAGACCTGAAAGAAAATCCAAAGGACACAGGTGGAGTAGTTCCAGGGATACACTTGCCAATAATTTTAAGAGACAAGTATGTAAGACTTGAGCAAGGCTTCAGTAAAGGATCGAATCTCATCACACATCATATGGCTCACACAGGGGAGAAACCCCATGTTTGCAAGGACTGTGGGCGTGGCTACAGTCACAGGTCAAGTCTCATCACACACCAGAGGACACACACAGGGGAGAAGCCTTATTTTGCAAGGAGTGTGGGCATAGCTTCAGTCACAGGATAAGTCTCATTGTACACCAGATGACACACACAGGGGTAAAGCCCATGTTTGCAAGGATCGTGGGCATGGCCTCAGTCTGAGGTCAGGTCTCATCACACACCAGAGGACACACACAGGGGAGAAGCCTTATGTTTGCAAGGAGTGTGGATGAGGCTATGCTCAGAGGTCACATCTTATTGAACACCAGTACACACACACAGAGGAGAAGCCCTATGTTTGCAAGGAGTGTGGGCGTGGCTTTAGTCTGAGGAAATATCTTAGTGCACACCAGAGCACACACACAGGGGAGAAGCCCCATGTTTGCAAGGAGTGTGGACAAGGCTTTGTTCGGAGATAATATCTTATTGCACATCAGAAGACACACACAGGGGAGTATCCCTATGTTTGCAAGGAGTGTGGGCGTGGCTTCCTTCAGAGGTCAATCCTAATCACACACCAGAGGACACACACAGGAGTGAAGCCCTATGTTTGCAAGGAGTGTGGGTGTGGCTTTGCTCTGAGGAAATATCTTATTACACACCAGAGGACACATACAGGGGAGAAGCCCCATATTTGCAAGGATTGTGGGTGTGGCTTCAGTCAGATGTCAGATCTCATCACACACCAGAGGACACACAGGGGAGAAGCTCCATGTTTGTAAGGAGTGTGGGCTTAGGTTCAGGTCAGTTCAAGGTCAGTCTTATCACACACCAGATGACACACAAGGGGAGAGACCAAACCCCATGCTTACAGAGAATGTGGGGAAGTCTTCAGGGGTCTCATCAGACACCGGATGACACACACATGGGAGAAGCTCTGTGTTTGCAAGTTGTGTAGTCAAGGCTTCAATGGGTAGTCAAGGTTCATAACAAATCAGATGACATTAGGAAAAAAGCCCCATATTGAAAGGTATTTTGGGCAATGCTTTACTCAGATTGTTTCATCACACACCAGAGGATACACACAGGGGAGAAGCCCTAAGTTTGCAGTGTGACCGAGGGTTCATTTGAAGACAAATCACACCACAGTATACACACGGGAGAAGCCCTATGTTTGCAGGCAGTGGACGAGACTTTAGTCAGAGTTCAAGTGTCATCACACATCAGAAGACATGGGAGAAACTCCATGCTTCCATAGAGTATTTGCGAGGCTTCTGCTAGATTTTGCATCTCATCACATGACAGAAGACACACATTAGAATGCTGAAGTTTGAAAGAGGTGATTAATGAAAAGTCACTTTATAGCATCCACGGAGAACAAATGCAGCCAACATAAATCTACAGTATATCTAGGAAGATGGCTGGGGCAAAAATCTGAAATAAAAAAACTTAGTTTTCTGCAATAAAAAAAATCCTGGAATCTGCATAACTTACATTGAAGTCAGGATGTGGAGTGTCCTCTAGTTTCACCTCACAATTAAAGGCCAATGCAGAGAGCCCTGTCCTGTAAGCAGGTCGTTGATGTTATCAAGTCTTCTTAGTATAAGGGAAGTCTCTTTTGGGCAGGTCAATGTCAGAGCAGCAGTAGGGTCTTCCCTGGTAGAGAGTTGCTTCCAGGTGTTGTTATAAAAAAAAATCCTTGGATGTTTTGTAGATAGCTTCCCTGGTTCAGGGGTGAATGGAGAAAGCCCATTCTTCTGAGACCTGTGCCAGGTCATTATGTCAATGTTCAGGGTGTAAGGTCCCATTGCACTACAAGATTTGTATGTTCCAATCTCTATAAGATATTTTCAGTGGCCTCTTGGCCTCTTCCTGCCTTCATTGTGTAACTGTGGTTGCTAACATACTAAGTTTCAGATTAGTTCCCACTCAAATGCATTTCCCGATATGGAACTGCGGAGCTTTTCAATAAGAAATTTCGGTGAAAGAATCCCTCAGTTTAATGCTTATGATTGAACCATGTTATGGGGATTGCTGTACTTGTTCTTACAGCCCCCATTTGCACCAATAACACCACATGGCATTGTTCCTTGTTTGCACAGGCACATTAAAATGGGAAAATACTATACATACAAATAAGTTCCTAAAGATCATTTTAAAAAACTTTGAAAGACTTTAAAAATCATATAAATTTAATAAAAAATTAAGAACTCATATAAATATGAATAAGAATATAAATATGCTTATAATAATCAAAGAATATATTACGGTGAAAGAATTAGAGTTGTATCTTGAAGAAAGTAGACTTCATAGGTGAATGAAGAACAAACCATTCAGCTCTGAAGAAATGGGTGAATATAGCCACAGAACCACAATTATCTCCTCTTGTAATCATAAATTGAAAGATAAGACTTCCACATAATCATCTGTCTGTACTATGTGCTTCTTTCTATTCTTTGAATAGAACAGGAACTCAATAAATTATGTGAGAAAGAACATGGGAAAGGAAAGCAAAAAAGAATCTTATGGCTAAATATTACATTGTACATGTTGTAATAGTGAACTGGGTATTCCCAAGGATGAGTTATGAAAATAAAATATGTTTAAATGTAAACAACTATTTTCTTCATTAATCAAAGAAGAAAAGGTGAAGTTATGTGATATGATTTTTGAGGTCAGCATTATGAACATGTGGGGCCTGAAGCCAAAGAGTAACAGGGAGTCTAGAGATAAGACCTGCAGGTGTATTTATTTTTATACTCAAAATAACCTTGCAGTGATAGTACTCAGGATAAAGAGTAATGCCAAGAGAAGATAAGGTCTTATTAAAAACAAGGCAAACAAGTAACAGGGATATAGATCCTGAAAGACGATGGATGAATGATGCCAATAGATACATTTTGGTAGGATGACAGTATAGTGTCTCTGGGACAAATAAAAATTTAAAAGAAACAATTCAACTGAGGCCTATATTCTGAGAATTTTGTTGTATATATGTAAAGATTGTGATTATAGCAACCAGAGAACATTTCACTTTGAAAGAATTTGAGTTCCAACTTGAAGAAGGCATAATGTCTTCATAGGTAAATGAAGGATACATAAACCTTTCAGCACTGAAGAAATTTGTGAACACAGCCACAAAACCATGTGATATCTGTTGTGTAATATGAATTATATGTATATATACATACACCATCAGTGTGCTGCAAAAATGTGGACTTTTATTGTTTTAAAAAGATGCTTACAAACATTGAGATTTTTATTATTAGTTTTGGCTTAACTATTTACTTTGGCTAATAGCAGTTTTATTATTTTTCATATAAGTTCATTCTCCCAATCAATGACTATTTCACATCTCTCTATGCCTCAGAGTGTTAAAATATTCTTTTCCGGGTCTGGGAAGTTGGCGCTAGAGGTAAGGTGTCTGCCTTGCAAGCACTAGCATAGGACAGACCGCTGTTCGATCACCCGGAGTCCCATATGGTCCCCCCCAAGACAAGGGCGATTTCTGAGCGCATAGCCAGGAGTAACCCCTGAGTGTCAAATGGGTGTGGCCCAAAAACCAAAAAATATATATATTCTTTTCTAACTCAAATTGATATTCTGATTTCTTATTTTAATAAGGAAATAAAAATATCTAAACTGAAATTGAACTTGCTTCCACTTACAACTTCTGATATATTTTTTTTTTTTTTTTTTTTTTGGTTTTTGGGCCACACCCGGTAACGCTCAGGGGTTACTCCTGGCTATGCGCTCAGAAGTCGCTCCTGGCTTGGGGGACCATATGGGACGCCGGGGGATCGAACCGCGGTCCGTCTCCTAGGCTAGCGCAGGTAAGGCAGGCACCTTACCTCCAGCGCCACCGCCCGGCAACTTCTGATATTTTTATGTGAATAACTAATCTATTTCAGTCTAATTCTAACTTAATTTCAAATTTAATATTAACATTTAAACTTAAGGGGAATTTATCCCCTTTTTCTTTTAAGAAATGTTGCTAATTGTTATCCATATATTAATTTAGTTCATTTTACTTCTATATTTTATAATTTAATGAAACACTCTTAAAAATTATGTATCTTGGATATTTATCTTCTAGGTTAAACTTCACTTTACTTCTACACTTTGGAACAAGATTTATTGAAAGTTTATCCAATCTGTATGGTTTCATTTGCTATTGAAACCATCTCAGAAACTTTTGTTGGTGTGGTTTTGAAAAATACACCTGGCATTGCTTATAACTTATTCCTGACTTTGCACTCAGGATTCACAAATCACTCTTAATATGTTCAGGAAACCATATAAGTAGCAGACTATTTAACCCAGGTAAGCCATGTACAACAGAAATTACTAGCTGTGGCTCCTCAATCAAAAATTTACTCTATTGAATCTACTAACAGTCACTTGTGATCTCTGTGTGACAAAAAGATAGCCATGATCAACTCTTATTCAACCCTCGTATTAAATGCAGATTTAATACTTTGAGTAACTCTGAAGCTTTTTATTCAATGAGGTTCTACAACTCTACTTTTATCCAGTTTCTTTGTTTTATTGATTACTACATTTATGTATTTAAAGCTTTGTCATTTTCTAAAATCTGTCATATAAAGTCTTTTGCAAATAAGTGGGGCTCAATTCTTAAACTTTCTATATTCTCAATTTAAATTCATTATTTAAGCAATATTATTTTATAATGACCTGAAAACCATATGTATATTGATGTATTCCAAAAATATGTATCAAGGTTCCTCTTATCGTACAATTCATCTGCTTTCAAGACTTTAAGAATTAACCCACTCATCACTATTTTCTTAAAATAAAATAGAAAACTATTTAGCATGTCTCCCTCTAAACCAATTTTAGTCCTGGTCTACTCACTCTTATAATTTTACCAATTGTCTTAAGATATTTTTATCACAATCATATATGTTCTCTCACGATTTGATACTAAAAATAAATTTAACTTCTGATTGCATGGAAATGCATGCGTATTTTAGAGTTAGTGATAAATGTACTTATGCATGTTATATTTTAAAGTTTATCAGCTTTGATTGTTTAAAAAGAGTCTACTATTTCCATATGAAGGTCTTTAGACTAGAGAGAAAGTCAACTGACTGATCACTTGACTTTTATATAGAAGCTGGCATGCTTGGACCTCAGACACAAACAGCAATAACCCTGATCATAAAGCTTGAAGTAATACCCCCAAAAATCTTGGTGACACTCATAGAAATACAAAACCCCAAATCTTAAAAGCAAAAATGTAAATAATTATCATCTGACACCAAAATTATAATCCTAATTTTGTAGCAGACATTAAATATATAAATAAATGCAAAAATATGTTCATTAGGGGCCTGAGCAGTGGCGCAAGCAGTAAGGCATCTGCCTTGCTCTCTATAGTCTAGGACAGACCGAGGTTCTATCCCCCAGCATCCTGTATGGTCCCTCAATCCAGGATCGTTTTCTGAGCACATAGATAGGAGTAACCCCTGAGCATCACTGGGTGTGGCTCAAAACAAAACAAAACATAAAAGTTCATTAAATATTTTATTATCTGAAGTTGTCTATATTTCCAGCAATAGATGAATAAATAAAGTGTGTAAACAAATTAGTATCTTTCATAGCATACCATCCTCCATTTATTCCTTTATGTTTCCTATTTCTTACTACACTTGATTAATTATTATAAAGTTAATTTACCAATAACCTCACTCTAAACATCCTCAAATTATCACAAAGAAAATAATATAACAATACTATACTTTCTTTTATCATTATGAAAATTGCTCTTCAAACATATGTTTTTTTCCCACAAGCCATTTTATACCATAGGGATTGGATTCTATTTACCCACAATTCTAACTAACCCTATAATATATTTTATGATTATTTTCATTATGGTCTCACTTTTCTATATGCTTAACAGTACGTTTTTGTTTTTTTCTCCTTCGTGTCCTCAGTGCAGTCAAATGTTTATCTCTTTGTGACTTTTATGCCTGTTAAACTATATATTTGTTACTTCATTTTCTAAAATTTATATATACTAAAAATAAAGATAAATTGTATCTCTGACTAACCTTACAGTACATGGAAGAACGTCTTGTATAAAGTTGGCCACTGAAACATACTTATTGAATGCACATACATGTAATTAAAACATTTAATCCTAATAATTATTGTCTGAGGCAGGTGCAATAATTATTTCTGTATCCTCGTTGATGAAACCAAGATTTCAAAAGATAACTTAATTGCTAAGATGCATAGCATGTGTACAAGCAAATTATAAACTATCTGCCAGACATCAAAGACCACACTTTATATTAGTGGTTAAACTCAACTAAGATAAATGGTCAGACTGAAACATTCCTTAGCCTTCTCAGCTAAACTAGAGGTTAAAACAATAAAGCTTCAAAAATTGGAAAGGCATAGAGACAAAATAGAAACAAGTTAATTTAGTCTTCTGAAATCTGAATCCTTGTAATTTTTATTTCTGTATTTAAATGGCTCTCATACTCATGGATAATTAGGGTGGCTGCTTTTGTCAATGGTAAATAAACTCTATAATATCTTATTTTAACAATTTAAGGGTCATATCCACTTGTATTTGCATAGCTTGCATTGATTATTAGGTTTTTAACATCAGAATAAAGCAATGTGGTCTTTATATTTCTTTTTCCAACTTCTAGGAAAATTATGTATAGATCTAACAAGAGAAGCATCTAGCAAAATTCTCAAATAGTGACCAAACAAAAGAATGACCAATATAGGAGAGTCTTGATTTGTTAGTTTTTCATTGTGAACTTGAATGTTAATAAAATGAAATGCCATAGCATTCTAAAACACTAAGGCAGAAATACAATAGGGAAAAATTATGAACACATAATATCTTCTGTTTATTTTTCTTATTTTCTTCAACTTTTACTTACCCAATTAATTCATTTTGCAAGTGGCATTAAATTTTGATGTCAGTTGTCTCCCAGAGCAAATTATTTTATTGTATGTCAGACTAATTGAAAATTAACCAACTTTTTAAAAACATATTTAATAATAATAGTGTTTTAAAAAATTATTTTTGTTATTGTTTTAATGTAATATGTTTTTATCCTGCATAAAGATTCAAAGAATGAATAAAATGCTCATCATGAAAACTTAAAGTAGAAATATGATACTCACAAACACCAGCAGTGGAGCAAGTGAAAGATAAACAGGAAGGAAAGTATTAAGAGGCAGCAAACAGAATCAGTTATATGACTCAAACATTTTTCCAGAGAATTACTCTTTCATAGTTGATGATATCAGAACTTTGCTACATTATCAAAGGAAAATCTTACTAACTGCATATTTTCACAGAAAATATAAAACAGAAATTTGATATAATACTTGTTTTGTCCTCTGTTTGACTGTGATGAGAAAAGTTAAGAAAATACCAATTTTGTCAGTGATAGAAAGCGTTTCTTAAGTTCAAACACAGCATTCCTTTTGTTGATTTGAACTTCTTTAAAATGCAGTACTAATTTTCATTTATCATTGTATCTCTGACATTTAGAAAAGTTAGATGATTGAGTATATAAATTAACTCATGATATCTATCTTAAGGAGTCCTCTTAGTTGAAGGACTTTTTTGCTCACAATAATGTATGCTAGTCTATTTTCTTTCATATCTGCTCTCAGGGTGAGAAATGAATAGCATTTTGTCATTTCTAATAGCTGGAACTCCACATTGATGGTGTCAGTATATGCTATATTCCAGCCAAATTCCTTATAATGATAAATCAGGGATTTCCTTTGATCTGAGTAAATCCAAGGCTATCTGGAAAATACAAATCAGAAAAGCTGAGTGAATGTATCTTAGGTCCCCAGTTATATATATAAATTTTCAAATAACTATTGACTTAAGGTAAGCAAAATTAGTCTCAAGAAAAGATGTTATTTTATTTACCACTGAATTTTGTGCATTGTTAAAATATGAAGATTCAGTTATCATATGCTGGGGAATTTGCCCTAAACATCTTTTCACAGTCAATTAGAAACTTTAGCTCCAAAATATATGTATATATTATGGATGTATTTATAGTATTATGCATCAGAATGCATATATACTATCAGTACATAACTTACTATGTTGCTACTGTTTCACTAGATTTGGGGTTCAAATTCTGTAACTAAAAACAATAGTAAACTCTTCACCAAACTATCTCCACCAAATAACTCATACTTTCTTTAATAATTTATTATTTATTTATTACTTGATTAATTAGTTTTGGGGCCATCCCAGTGGTGCTCAGGGGTTACTCCTGGCTCTGTGCTCATAAATCGCCTCTGGCAAACTAGGTCCATATGGGATGCTCATAATAGAACCCAGACCCTACCGGGTTGGCTGCAAACACTCCACAACTGTTATCTTTCCGGCCACTCATAATTCATTCCTAATATCATTTTTTTCTATCTTTGAGGAATAGCAAAATATATGTAAATAAATAAAAAGCAGGAAAAGGGAAAACTGCCAATTTTTTTTGTCCTAATACAAATAATTATTTTAGTTCTCTATATATATCTAAATGCACTTCCACATTAGAAGGGTTAGGATTCCACTTAAAAATCCTGTCATTA
Organism: Suncus etruscus; assembly: GCF_024139225.1. Lineage (NCBI taxonomy): Eukaryota > Metazoa > Chordata > Mammalia > Eulipotyphla > Soricidae > Suncus > Suncus etruscus. Next base: position 84,868,998 of record NC_064860.1, on the reverse strand, counting down.
GTTAAGAAATAATATGTTATTTTATCGAGTAACTAAGAACTCTTAAGGCCAGAAAAGATCCTGGTTAAAAGACTATTCATTATAGTAGAGTTACATAAATACGTTTGATTTTAAATATTCAAACAGAATTAAATATAACATCAGGCAATTACAGTTACACAAAGAACTTATGGCTTTGGGATTTTTAAAATAACATGCATGACCCTTGTTAACAAATATTTTATTTTTGATCATTGGGAACATAGTTGAAAATTATTTGTTTTTTAAAATAAGTGTGATGATAATTTATTTCTATAGAAAAATGAAGAATTTTTACTTTAATATTTCAAATATGCTCTGTTTATGAAAGATAAGGCCAAGCTTGTATTTAAATTTTTTCTCTACTCTGAGTCTTTCATTTTTTTTCATTGACTGTACTTTCTACAACTTCGTATTTCCTTCACAATCACTAAGTAATTATTTAACATAGAGCACAATTTTATTTTATCATTTTCATGCAATGTACTTTAATGGACATATATTAATCTCCAGGAGGCATCCTCAGTGGTATGATCAACCTCTCTTATACTTCTCTCTCTCTAGTTCTCTCTCTCAATTTCTCTTTCTCTCTCTCATTTTATTATTTTTCTTTGGGACAGTGTTGAAAGATGTCAGATAAGGTTGAAATATCTCTGTGATCAGGAGTCACTCTTTATAGTTCTTATATTTGTATATTTTATATATTTTGTATATAATATTTATTTATATATTTTATATATTTTTCTTAAAATGACCAAAATAAAGATTAAGTATATTCTCTTTGACAAATTTCAAGGTTTAAATAGGAAAAATTTGTGATTTTTCATTTATCTTCTATAAAACTAATATGTTTAGAAAAGTTCTGATATTGTCTGCAAATGACACACACATAAAATAACTAAACAATAAGTAGAAATTATTTCTATGTCTCGAATTTAATAAAAGTCTTGTTTTAAAACTTGTCAGGATGTAGTGTGTGTATATAATCATAAACATAATTATATCGGATTCAAAAAATGTTAGTTTATGCAGAATAATTTTTTGATAAGCAAGAATACTAATTATAATTCTTCATTTATCTAATATATATATATATATATACACTATCTAAAATGTTCCTGGACTTTTTCACTTTAGGTAAAAGGTGTTATCCAAATCTTTTAGAGTGCTTGTTTATAATTATTGAGTTTGTTTGTTGGAGAGATAATTGCATAGCTGTTGCTTGTTTCATTCACAAGAAAAAAATAGATCAAAATCATACTAAGTTGCTAGCCTGATAAAATTAGAGTATAGCCAATGGCAGAAAACTGAAATCAAAATCCAGAAAGTGACATGTCACCATCACCCAAGTTTCTTATTTTACTGAGGAAGAGATTGAAAATGTCTTTCATTGTCTATGACAAATGAATTTGCCTGTAGCTGCTTTTCAGCTGGACTTATAACCCTTGTCAAAAGTCAGAAAATTTTTATAAGATGGGATCACCAGAAGGAAAAAAAAATGTACTGATCTACTCTCTCTAAGGGCTATAATAATAAATCCCCCAAATATTGATCTATTTCAGATTGAAAAATAAGCTTCATATTGTATTAAACATCGTTGCCTTGTGGAACTATGTTTAGATTCTTTGAGGTGATACATTAAAGAAATATTTAAGTATTTTGTTCTTATGAGTCCCTCTTTGTCGTTTCTCTCTTCTATTATGTATATATTTGGGGCATTATCTTCTTTGTCATGGGAAATATTAGTGACGAAAGAACAGCTGAATAAGAAATGATGCTACTCTGTGAGGGGAGAAGCTTAAACTGCAGAGAGTGTAAGTATTTAATCAGTACTCTGCTATCTTTAGTGCATCTTATTTAGTTAAGGAATTGTAGTATGCCAATTAGGACGATAAAATTTTGCTCTGGCTTTTATATATGGAAAAATGATTCACTGCTTGTTGTTCTTCAGTGTATGAACTATATAACATATAAAACAAGTCACTGCCAAATTTCTATAGGAAGAAAAAGAAACAGGTTGAAAAAGGTGGGTGCCCTTTTTTTTTTTTTTTTCAACCTGTTTCTTTTTCTTCCTATAGAAATTTGGCAGTGACTTGTTTTATATGTTATATAGTTGATGGGAATGTTGCACTGGTGATGGGTGGTGTTCCTTTTATGACTGAAACCCAAACACAATCATGTATGTAATCAAGGTGTTTAAATAAAAAAAAAATTAATAAAAAAAAAATAAAAAAAAAAATAAAAAAAAAAAAAGAAAAAAAAAAAAAAAAAAAAAAAGAAAAAGGTGGGTGCATAGAGTGGGTGGCAACTGATAAGTAAGCTGTGTGTGTCCTGTACCCAAGAAACCCAAGAACAGGTTTTGTGAGTTCCAACACTCGTTAATGAGTCTGTTCTCTGAAAGAAGTTGGGTTCTCTGTGTGGAGAAAACAAACATTTAAAACTGAAACACATGAGAGGATAAAAGAGTCAAAACAGTCTTACCATTTCACTTTGTGGGGTGGATAGACGGATTTGTTGCCTGACAGGTGCAGTTATGAGTAACCTGGACAACAGCCAGAAGCTCCTGTAAAAACAGACCAAGAAGACCACACCTGTTGACTGAAAACAATTCTCTCTAACATGACAGGTGAAGTTATACAAAGAGAATAGCCTCTGTTTCCCACCTTTCACACACTCTTATTTTAATTTAAGGATGGCTGATACTAATATACAACTTCAAACCATGCCTCTTCCACTACATACAAAACATACCAACTTTGAATATTTTGAAGCATTAAAATATCTAGTTTACTTCCGTCCCAGTGATTCTCAATAATACCTCAATATGCCCTTCTTAGGACATTTATTTAGTTATTTCCTTGAGTTCAACTAATTTGCTTTTGATTTTCCACAGCTAAAAGCATTAAGGCTGTAGCTAAAGTCGCAAGTCATGTTATAAGCTTAGGTGGTAAATGAAATGAATCTTGTGAAGAGGGAAATTCTTAGAACAAGTTTCACTCTACAATATTCAATAAAAGGGGGGAAAGTGAATGTTTGATAGCTCAGCATGTAGAACTCTTGTCTTGCATGCAGCTGACTAAGTAAGGTTCAATCTATGGTACCCCATATAGTCTCTCAAGCACTTTTAAGTATGATTTCTGAGCACAGAATCAGGAGTAAGCCCCATATATCCTGTATCAATTAAACACAATAAAAGAAACGTGTATAATTGCTGGCTTCATTAAAAGGAGGAAGAATACACCTCACTTATTTTTGTTCAATTCTTTACATCAATTACATTTTCTTTAATTGTTATACATGTAAGACTGCAATATATAAAACTTACCTTTATAGAAAAATTAAGAATGAAAATAATAACTTCAAATTGCCTATTCTCAAAGTGTCATCCCTTTTAAATTATTAGTATATGAATTTTTGTCTCCAATTGATAAACCTTGCCAAGAATTATAAGTTTTGGATCCTTATGTGTTATTTTTAATGACAATCCACATCACATAAACGGGTTAATAAAGAAGTTCAAACCTCCAGAAAAAGATGTCTTTATATTTCCTCTTTTACTTAGTAGATTATTTATAATCTATTCATTAAGTTTGTTCCTATTAGTGATATTGTTATGTTATCACAAGAACGTCATCTACTCTAAGCAGCTTAGAAGAATCCTGACTTTCAGTTCCCAGATGTATGTTTTAGACAAAAAATAATGATAGTTTTATATAAAAATGGATTCTTGACAACATATGCACTAATGACTCATATTCACATATGCTTATGAAAAATATTTCTATAATTTACAATTAATCATTACCTCATGTCACACTTGTGTCCCATTTATTCTGAACCTGTTTGCCACTCTACAAATTTGAGGTCCAAGAATTCAGAATAAAAGATTTTAATTTACTGTATATGATGGGAAGATAAGTTAACTTTAGTCTCCCTCCCTATGGGAAAAATGAGATAAACCATTATTATGTACAAAGCATCTGCTAAGAGAGCAGCTAGAGGCATTCAAACTGAGATTATGTGTCTTCTGTAATTAAATCCCCTTCTTCCTTTTCTTTTTCCTCTCTAGGTTTATTCCAGATGAGACCTCAGGTCCCATGAGGACAATTTACACATCATTTTCTATAGCAGCCTCAAGAGAAGCAGAAAGAGTAATTAGAAACCTCAACTCAAGGGGATTTCTCATAATAAGCATTTTAGAAGTACTGTTTTATTTTTTTATTCAAGGGTCATTAAATAATTTGAGCTACTATTGCTCTCAGGATTCTGTCTATTATGCTTCAGAATAGATTTCGACCCAAATCATCTTTGGCTTCAAACAGGCCAGCAGACCCCAGCAAGATACTGTGCATCCTCTCTTCCCTTCCACTCCACTTCAACATACATACATGACATCAGTGTCTCTTTATAATTGCTGTACAAAAGCTCTAGGATTTTCTGGGTTCTATGTGAAAGATAAAGTCTGATAAGTCAGAAAAATGAATACTCAATTTGAGTTTCCTACTGTTTAAAGAATCACTATGATTCCTGTTATATTCACATACGTATATATCAATTTACCTAAGGTAACATTTTCTAAATGAATACATATTAAATTCCAAATAATAAAAAAAAAACAAGTTAGAACAGAAAATATCAGAGACAAAAATGCTCCCCATATCTCTGTCCTTTAACAGAGTGCCAGATACAGACTGATTTATAAAGCCCTCAAAATATTATATATATGTATATATATTCATATATATTAATGCTAATGGCTCAAGTTATCATATATTTTCACACAACATTAGAGAGAGGAAGCCGAATGATAAAAACTTTCCTAATATGGAAACATTGGCATTTCTATCTGTGCAGGCCAGCTGGCTGTTATTTTTGCTCCCTATCTTCTCAGCATTTTCTTTGACTTGTGGAGATTAAGTGACCTAACTCCACCTGCTGGATGACTAAGAATTATACAGCTTTGTTTAGAAAGGCAAACTGGCTTCATAAAATGAATATTAACTTAAAGGCTTAGTCCGACTTAAGTTCTGAGCATCGCCACTTCCTATGCAAAACAACCACCTCTTAAAAAAAAAAAGACTGAAGACTTTTTTCATCATCTGTAAAAGGAAAAATAAAAAACACAACAATTTGAGCTTGTGTTCTTTTTATTCTTTTCTTTCCCTTCCTTTCCTTTTCTTTTCTTCTCTTTGATTGTTTTGTTTTGTATTTTTTAGGACTACACCCACCCAGTGGCGCTCTGGGGATACTCCTTGCTCAGAAATCACTCCTGGCAGACTGGGGGATCATATGGGATGACAGGGATTGAACTTGGGTTAGCTGCATGCAAGGCAAATATCTTATCTACTGTAATATTGCCAGCCCCAGAGCTTATTTTTTAATGATTCTACACTCTTAAATCTGTTATTCAAATTTAATGTGAATCAGGAAATCTATATGACAAACTTTTATTCACCTTGGCTATGCTAGGGCATAGAGTATTCTGATTTTGGTTGATTGCTAGTGAGAAAACTCATAAACCACAAATTTTGCTTCTGCTCAGCCTGACTGTAATCCTCATCAGATGAATATCATTAAAATCTGGAATTTGACTCCATTCATTATTATGTTCCTATATCTGAGATGAAAATACCTGTTTCAGAACATCCCCACATTTTAAATCACCATTTAGAATAGTAAAGGTTTTGTTTCGATGATCAGTGGTACCTAGGTTCTAGGTATGCTAGATGAATAACAGAGTCAGAACTACTTGAGAGTTTGCTTATATTAATTAGAGCCCGCAATTTGAACCAATGTTGTGAATATTACAGTTCAGTTAAAGAGCTACTTTCAATAACCATAATAAAATAATATGCACAATAAGATCTTTATGGTATAACAAGCTGTTTCTTATTTCAACATATTATAATACTCTCCTGAGATAACTATTTTTCATACCATAAAAATTCAAATCACACGAAAAACACCAACAATGTATATACACACATTTACTTATGCATATATGCATACATACACATATGTAAATATACATATACACATATGTACAGTATACATATATGTATGTATACATAAATATACACTTATATACACACAGAAAACCGCCTACTTTGATGTTTAGGCTTTCATACCTTAATATTTATTTTGCCTCTGAAAATTTAGTTTTTCTCTATGGCCAATATCCATAGGAAACACTGAAAACTTAATAGAATTATGTGTAACGAATTCTTAATATGAAGAATAGTGTTTGCATTGTTCTTTTTTCTCCAAGATCAGCTAAAAATCAAATCTACACAGATCTTCACTATGTAGCAACGAAAATGGCAAAGACTAAGCATCATATTTATATTGGTTGCTTAATGGGTTGGTACTATTAAGGAAAACAAGGTGAAAACATTATCTCAGAGGGCATTTGACCTTAGGTCCCTAAAACATATAAATTGATTCTAGAAAGTGCTCTTTAATTCAGCTTAATTAGTGTTAGAACACTCATGAATTTCTTATTTTTATACCTTTGTTTGTTTGAAAAATGTACTTATATTTTTTGATAATTCTGACCTTTCCAATTTATTTTTCTGCCTCTTCTTATTTTATCTTCTTATTTCATGTCATCACCTTTATGTTCGTTTTTAGGAACTATATAATCTAGTATTAATTATTTACATTGTAAATTCAAACTATATTTACATAAATTTAAATAAAGTATATCATTTCTTAAATTAAATGTATAAAAATAGTGTTTTTATTAAAAAGGCAGTGATATCATAGACATTTCCATTATTTGCTACTGTGTTCTCATTTATAAATAACAGGGTATTTTAAAAATATTAATTACCCACTCTGAAAATGAAATAAAATGTTATGGGTCTCTGAAAGAAGAAAATAATAATTGAATAGTGTACATTTTAGTCAACTTCTAAATAAATATTTCATAAGTGTTTGAAGACATTTTCTTTATATGTGCATAATAGCTCAGTAAGATTCCTCTACTCTAAAACCACCAATATTTTCTGACATAGTTTTCTAAGCTTTATTTCTAAGCATTTCTTGAAAACCAGTTAAAATAGTGTCCCTGTGTAAGTAGTTCAACCTCCATACTATCTAAAATATAGCTTTATGTAAGTCATTGAATTGAGGATATAGTCTCTTAATTATTATTTTCAGGATATGCTCTAACTACAGCTCCTATTCCTCATTATAAAGTATAAAACACATGTCAGTCTTAGATTTCTATTTAACATTGAAATAAAATAATATAGTATCTTTTTAAATACCTGTTCTCTTTAAAATAACAGTTATTTTACTGATCACAAATAATACAATAATCATAAAATAGTCAAAAATCTATTGGCACTGATGCACTGTATCCGTTGTGCTTCATTTGCATAAATGTTCAATGTAATATTTTTATTACAGAGAAAGAAAAACTATTTTATAAACTTTCATTGCACACCTTTCTCTCTCAATGTGATATCATAAAAATCACTGTAAAGGAATTAATTTGCTTCAATTCCATCCATTGGTATACTATGTGATTTATAAATACATGGTCCTTTATTCAATTTCTCTTACTTTAATTTCTGTAATCCTGTATATGTTGCTAACATAATCCATCTCCATAACTTAACTGATTATTGTATGCATAAAATTTCAAATGAAGTAATGCTGAGTTGGACCATTTTGCATTTTCAATGACTATTAATGTTAATATATTGCTCTCTAATACTGGTACACTTCCAATAGAGTGTGCAGGTATTTATTTCTTTATGCCCTCATCAAAGTTATTAGATTCATTATTAGATAGCGGTTGCTAATGCTGCTAGTTAGTGTCATGTTTACTATCTAATAAGGGTCTTAGGCTTCTAAATATTTTGCATTATATGAAATACTTTGACAAGCTAGTAAGCAAAAATAAAGTAACATTTATTCTATAATGATAGTGCTCATAACATAATTTCTTTTCTTATATTTTTATAAATACTCATTTTGTAGTTTAATAGTTATGTACAGGCCAGTATTAATAAAATAATTTAGTCACACTCTAACAAATAAAAAATATTATATGAATTTATCACAATAAATTTTCTTTTTTAATTAAATTTAATTTTATGAAAATAGTGGTTTGCTAAATACTTCAAAGTTGGGTTTCAGACATACAATAAATCAGGGACAATTCCACCACTAGTACCGACTTCTCTCCACCAATGTTCCCCAAATAGATTTTTTATCACCCCCTGCTCCCTAGCCTGTCAGTATAATAGACCCATATTAAGTTTAGATTGTTAAAAAGTTATAAAGTTTATATTGTATATAAAGTTTGTTATTTATTGTTATAAAGTTTAGAGTGAATATCTTGATTCCATTGCTGTTGACTTGGGCTTAGATACTTAGTTTGTCCTTTTTATTTTTTTAATAATTTATTTAAGCACCATGATTACAAACAAGGTCATAGTTGGGTTTCAGTCATAAAATGTACATCCTTCTTTCACCAGTGCAAATTTCTCACCATGTCTCACATTTCCCTCCTTCCCTATCCCCTGCCTGTCTTCAAGACAGGAATTCATTTTGTCTCTCTTACTATCATTATCATGGTAATTACTAGTGTAATTATTTATCTATCTGGGCTCTCCACTCCTTGCAGTAAACTTATATCATGGGCTGGATCTTCTAGCCCTCACCTCTATTGTCTCTGGGTATAATTACCATATTATCTTTTATTTGTCTTAAATCCCACAGATGAGACTGTGGCTTAGTTCTGTTCTTTTGTTAACACCACAATTGCACTTGAGATAACTTGGCCCCTGGCACCATCACTTTATATCCTACTTCACTCAATTTCTTTCTTTTTCCTTACTATATTCTGTGTCCCAGGGTGATCAAGACTACTCTTATTTAAACCATGATTTCTTCTAGTAGTTAATCTAAATACCACATAAAAGTAATATGTATTTATACTTCATTTAACATAGTATCTTCAGTTTCATACATGTTGCAGCAAATTGCATTATTGTATCATTTTCTTATACTGTGTAGTATTCAATTGTATAAACATACCACCTAATCATGATTTGTCTGTTGTTGGACTACTAGGTTGATTCCAACTCTTAGCTATTGTACTGAGTGCTGCAATGAACAGTGGTGTGCATACAATATTTTGGGTGGAAATGTTTTCTGTCCTGGGATAAATACCTAAAAGTGGTGTTGCTAAATCATATGGAAGCTCAATTTTGAGGTTAATGAGAACTCTAAGCCATTTTCCATATGGTTTGAACCAGGAAGCATCCTTACTACCCATGAATGAGAACTTCTTTCTCAGCACAGCTCCACCAACAGAAATCATTCCAAGTATTTTATAATATGTGCCATCTTTGCTGGTGAAAGACGATTATCTCATTGTTGTCTTGATTTGCATTTTCCTAATAATAAGTGATGATAAGTATTTTTTCATGTTGGCCATCAGTTGATCTTCCTCAGAGAAGTGCCTATTCATTTATTCTCCCCATTTTTGGTGGGGTTTTCAGATTTTGTGGAGTTAACCTTTGGGAGTACTTTGTATATCCTATATATCAAACCTTTATCTGATGTGCTGAGTGCAAATAAATTTTTTTCACTTAGTTGTCTTCTGGTCTTATGATTTTTGTTTAATTGTTTGTTTTTGCTTTTTTGCTTTTATGGGGCACACCCTGTGACGCTCAGGGGATACTCCTGGATATGTGCTCAGAAAACACTCCTGGCTCGAGGACCACATGGGATGCCGAGGGATTGAACCAAGGTCCGTCCTACATCGCCAACATGCAAGGCAAATGCCCCACTGATCTGGCCCGTCTTCTGTTTTTAGCATATGATGTACTCCCATTTACTCAGGTTTGATTATATAGCCCTTGCCATTTTATCTTATCATATAAGACTTTTTTGAGTTCTAAGTCTTGGAATGTTCTTCTTTTCTTCAATGAGATTTACGGATTCCAGTCAATTCTCAAGGTCTTAATTCACTTTGAATTAATTTTTGTGTAAGGTATGATACAGATAAACTTTAATTTCGTACACGTTGTTATCAAATTTTCCCAACATCATTTGTTGAATAGACTGTGTTTATTCCATTTCAAGTTCTTGGCTTTTTTATCGTCTTCAGGATTCCGAAACCTACTGGAGATATAACCTTAGGATACCTGATAGGATATAACTTAATTATGAGGAGAAGATGGTTTTAATCTTATATATATAATCAGTGATATTTAAAAACTTAAGTATTTGTTTTGGTTTGGTACAGTGTTTAGGGATTGCTCCTGCTCAGGCTCAGGCTTCTCAACTGGTGGTACTCAGGGAAAAAAATGAGGTGTTGGAAACAAACCTACATCTACCTTTTGTGCTTTCACTGTAGCACCATGGAATTAATTTTAAATTAAATGGTAAGTAGCTTGTGTGGTGTGTTGTTGTTGTTGTTGTGATTGCTGTTAGTGGTTATGTGTACTTATTGTATGTGTGATACATAAGAGAAAAGAAAGAGAGAAAGGGAAAGAAGGAATGGAAAGAAAGAAAAGAAAGAGAAAGAAAGAATAAAGAAAGAAAGAAAGAAGAAAGAAAGAAGAAAGAGAAAGAAAGAAGAAAGAAAAGGAAAGAGGAGAGAAGGATAAAAAGTCACTCAGATTTTTAATTTCATTGTTTTTGTTTGGGGCCAAACCTGGTGGTACTCTCAGTAAATATTCCTGACATGGTGCTCAGATCTCTGGGAACTATGTTTGGTGCTGGGGATTGAATCCAGGCATTGTGGAAGAAAAGCATACCAGCAGACAAATATATTCCCCCATTCACATACTTTCATGGAACTTGAAAACTTTTTTTTTTCAGGGGAGAGCGCGAACGCAGTCCCCCACTACCACAAATTATGCAGTCAAGTTTCCCACATTTGGGGAAATCGCAGGGGTCAGCACATCCGGAGTGCAATGGATAAGCCTAACCCTGGGAAAACCACCTTCGTGATCATGGTATCTCCCCTGCCAGGTAAGTATAAGGGACTTGAAAACTTTTAATCTTGAATAAATTCCCTAACCTTTATCAAACTCAATCTTCCTCCCATTTTATTAGGTTTTTTTTTTTCAGTGTTTATTTTTTAAATCAAATTTGTTCTTGTTACTAGTGAGAATGTTCAATTTTTGGCTGTACCACTTTTGTATATTGCAAGGAGAGAGGGCTTTATCAACTAATGGAAGGCCCAATTTTTTATTTAATCAAGAGAATAGGATATTATGTTATGCAGCATAAGTGTAGTAACATTTTAAAATTCCAGTGTATATGGACTTTCTTCAAATGGCTGTATCATTTATTACATCTTCTCTTGAGAGTTTTTTTTTACTATATCCTTATGATTGAAGTTGTTTTGTCGAGCCAGAACTATAGTACAGTGGTAGGGCGTTTGCCTTGCATGCGGCCGAACTGGGATGAACCTGGGCTCAATTCCCAGCATCCCATGTAGTTCCCTGAACTGCCAGGGACCATTTCTGAGAGGAGAGCCAGGAGTAACCTCTGAGTGCTGCTAAGTTTATCCTATCCTCCCCCCATAAATTATTTTTGGATAAGAATTTCATCATACTATGTTCTCAGTCACCTGCCCCTTGATTAACACCTTTCTTCATTAATTTATGCAGTTGTTATATGCAAATATTTCATGCAATTTATAGGGAACAAAACATATTACAAGATAAATTCTATAAAACTTCATAACCCACTCTCACTATTCCTGTATCCAGCATTTGGACACAAATTAAACCAGTTAAAATAAATAATTCAAATATCATTTAACCCTATTGAGCTTTAATCTTATGATAACTTGTTGTTAAATGTCCTTATATTAAATACATTTCCTTGGCAACCGGTCTCATAAATGTTTAATTATATTTTATAGTATTGCTTTTAAAAATATAAAAATCGAACACATAGTTTTTAATAATTTACTTCGTTTGATGCAAATAAAATTTGCATTTGTTAGTGATACATATGATCATATTTCACCTCTATTTACTAGATTACAATGATCAAAATGTGGCTTCGTTCTTTTGATTAGTTGTTTTAAAAATTCCATGCATATTCAGTGGTAATATATTTCATTTTTATTTGCTTATTTCAGTTCCAAGACTTACAAATCAAAGAGAAAATTATTTGTCATCTTGAAATATTTTTTTGAAGACAGAGCAATAGATCCCAGGAAGATATAGAAATTATAGCATTTAGCAATTTTTTTATTACTCTTATACCTAATCACAGAAAATTTCTTTCTTTGGCCAAATTCTGTGATACTCAAGAGTTACTCCTGGCTATGTGCTTAGAAATCACTCCAGGCTTGGGAAACTGGGGATTGAAATAAGGTCCATCCTGGATTGCCATGTGCAAGGCAAATGCCCTATTGCTGTGCTATTGCGCCTGTCCTGAACTTGGTTTCTTAAAATATGGACACATGTACTAATTTTATTGATATATTTTCACCAATTTATGTTGATGTTTAATAACAGGAAATATATATATGTAACATACTACATTTTTTTGACTATTTCTATTGATGTTTAAGGCTTTCTTTTCAAGTTGTGCTTAGAATCACTTCTGTGATGCTTTGTGGTGCTATATGTGATACATATGATAGAACCTGGGTTAGCTGCATACAAAGAAATATCCTTAACTCTGGCACTATTTGCTACTGATAGATAATATATTAAAAATTCTCAAATAATAAGAGAGTGCAGTTAGGACAGATGAGGAACTATTATGACAATGATGTTTGGAAGTGTGATCTAGCCAAGAACTAGGTTCTGAAAAAACTTAAGTGATATGCATGATACTCCTTTAGTAATAATATTGAAATTGTTTAAAATGTGTCTAACGGCTAAAAAAAAGAAGAGAAAGAGAAAAGAAAAATGTCACCAGAGACAGGAAGGACAGAGAACAGAGGGGAGGATTGGAGTGAACCTGGGACTTTGGTGAAAGGAAATTTGCCCTGGTGAATGGTGTTGTACATTGTATAACTGAAACTAAACATCAACATCAAAAATGCTGTAAGTGTATATCACAGGGTGATTAAATTAAATAATTTATAAGATGAAATTATTGTGTGTTACTACAGTAAGACTTACCTTGAATGTGCATGACTTGGGTTTAAACCCAGAATCATACATGACCTCTCAGTAGTATCAGAAATGTGAAAACAAAGTTTTCATAGTATAGTTCCATAGTATTGTGAGATTTTTTTGTTGAATATATTTTGTAGGTTCCTAGCATTTCCTTAATCCATCATCACTTATTTTAATTTTAATATACCTGGAGATATAGTACAGATATTTGAGTGTTTCCCTGCACACCTTACTAGACTCAGTTTATCCTGGTAACTCCCCATGGCTTACTTAGACTACCCCACTGAAAAATCCACACAAGGTAATAAAGAAAGCCAGAATTCAATAATAAATAAACAATAATCTGATATGTTGACCAGCATGCTGATTCACCACTGAGAGCTTCTGAAATTTGAATCTCCAAGTTTACCACACATTAAATAGAAGAACTAAGAAGAATCCAAGAAAATCAGCATGTGAACCACAAAAGGATAGAAATCCAAGGGAGTTCTCAAGGTGATCAGATATCATTCAAGGAGGATCCCAGAGCAATAGACTTCATGATGGTAGACATAATTGAAGGAAGCACAGCACTGGAAGTAAAATTTAATAAATTTTCAAAAAATGCTGGAAATATTAAGAAATTTATTAAAATGGGATAGAATAATATAACATGATTCAGAAAAAAATCAGAGCAATAGAATTCAACATGCTGAGAAAGTGAAGCTATGATCGCAAATAAAAAATACAAACCATTGGGCCGGAGAGATAGCATGGAGGTAGGTAGAAAAGAAGGTAGGTAGAAAGAAGGAAGGTGGTTGGAATTCTGGCATCCAATATGGTTCCAAGAGCCTGCCAGGAATTATTTATGAGCATAGAGCCAGGAAGAACCCCTGAGCACTGCAGTGTGTGACCCAAAAAACAAACAAACAAAAATACAAACTATTGCCAAAAAAGAGGCAATGGAAAATAAGATGCAATAAAAAGGGAAGATGTTGGATATTTTCTGGATAATATTAAATGGTACCATCTCAGAATGAGAGGAATACCAGAGGGAGAGAAAAATAAAAAATAGGTAAGATAACTAATGGAAGAGATAATAGCTAAACATTCCCCCAATTAATGACAGAGTGACCAATGCTCAAGGAGTAAAAATAAAGGAGGTCCAAAGAGTACCAAAAATAAACCAAAATACAACAACTGGACACACTGGAATAAAATATTAAGAACCTAACAGAAACAAACTACTTAAGGCTGAAAAATATAATTAAACCGTAAATACACTGGAACATTAACAAACTCTCAACGTATTTTTGCCTATGAAGCCATATAATCAATAAGGGTATGGAAGAATATAAAAAATACTACATGACAAAAACATCTTCAATGAAAATTTCTCCAACATAGAAGAATGTTTGTTATTTAGATTTGAGGGAGACTAAGTTTTTTCAAACAAGAGCTTGAAACACTTGCTACAGCTAACACACATAAGGAGGGCATTTTGAAAGACATCCTGCTATAGAAAAAAAGCAACACATTTATTTATGTATGTTTTTTCTGCATATCAATGAACCAAAATTTCCCATTGAAAGGGAAAAAAGGGGTAGATGAATCAGGAAAGAAATTCCAACTCTTTCATGCTTATTGGAAATATTTGGATTTATAAGATTAACACAGATATAGAATGAAAGAATGGAAATAATAACCTACAAGCCAATGGTACAGAAAGTAAAAGTAAAGCTCCCTGGTCTGAAGTCCACTTCTGTGTAGGTTCATCTGGCAGGCTGGGGAACCCAATCTCTTCCTCTGAGCCTCCCACACCACCAAGAATTGGCCAGACCTGACATCTATCTACCCTTTAAAAATAAAAATTATGAAAATATTGTTATATACAACTCCAATTTGGTGGCAGTTGGGAAGTGGCGCTCCCATTCTGAGACATTGTACAATATTAAAACTCACTTAACTCATTGTAGTAACTAGTTGCTAAATTTTCCTGTTTTCTCTGATAATACTACATGGTAAAGAAAATAATATTGAAAATTGAAATATTATTAGTTGGCATTTTTGTTATAAATAATTCAAGTTTTCAAGTTACTGGGAATCTAAAACTCTACTACTAACATCCACAAAGCTTGTAAAAACATGGAACCTCAGGTTCTCAAATATTATAGGAAATGGGAACAGAAAACTAGACAAGCCCACAAGACAATCAAAATGCTTGAACCTGGTAGAGGATCAGTGCACTGACAAAATAAATTAGGGAAGTTATTCCAAAATCTTCCATCAAAAAGTACAGAGTGAAGATGAATACAAGCCAACGAAAAAAAAAACAACAAAACAAACAAAAAAGCTGGAGCAATCATACTTATAGCATTTATATGACCAAATGCATTCTATCTAAGGAAACTAATTAGAGACAAGGATGGACATTACTTATTGATAGGGAAAGATAGACCAAATACTAATTTTATTTACATATATGTCCCAGATATTGGATCAGCAAAGCTTGTAAGGCCTGTTCTCAAATACTTAGAGAAACTCATAGATAGAAATATATAATTTGTGTTAGATTTCAACTCATTATCACCACTTGATAGATTCATTAGAACAGGGGTCTTCAAACTACGGCCCGCAGGCCACATATTGTATTTATTCCCATTTTGTTTCTTCACTTCTAAATAAGATATATGCAGTGTGCATAGAAATTTGTTCATAATTTTTGTTTTTACTATAATCTGGCCCTCCAACAGTCTGAAGGACAGTGAACTGGCCCCCTGTATAAAAATTTTGAGGACCCCTGCATTAGAAGATACATAAAAATAGAGGAATCTAAAGAAAAAAATGATAGAACTGATGGATTTATACAAGGCCTACATTCTCAAAAAGCTGAAGTTCTTATCTAGTGATACAGCATCCTCCAGAATAGGTCATATTTCAGGGCATAAGTCCAAGTTACATACACTAGAAAACATAAGAATAATACCAATCATTCTATTGGACAATGATGCTACAGAGATAGAAATTAGCCATAAAAAAACAAGTTTTTAAAAAAATTTAACACCTGGAGACTGAATAATGTGATTCTAACAGCTGGGTTAAAAAGAAAATCAATAAAGATATAAAAAGATTTCTGAAACTAATTATAATGAATAAACAACTATTCAAAATATGTGAGGCATAAAAAGGGTGTTTTATGGGGAAATACATAAAATTACAGGACCACATAATAAAAGATATTTAAAATCAATTAACTGAACAAACACCTTTACTATCTGGAGAAACCTACAACAAGTAATGCTGAAAACTTGTAGAAAAAAAGAAAAAATAGAGCAGAAATAAATTATATTAAAGAAACAATAAAAAGAGTAAGTTAAACCAGTTGTTGGTTTTTTAAAAAAATATATAAAACATACAAATTATTGGCTAGATTCATGAGAATAAAAAGAGAATGTGCTCAAATAAATTGAATGAGGAATGGAAGAGAAAAAATTACATCACAATCTCCAGAAATACAAGTTGTCATAAGAGTTTACTATGGACAATTCTATTCTGCTAAGAAAAGAAACTAAAAGAAATGGACTTATTCTTAGAAACAAGTCATCTCCTAAACTGAGTGAGAGATTTTAAATGCTGAGTAGGCCAATCACAAGCATCAAAAATGAAAGAGTAATTAAGCATCTTACAAAAATTATAAAGTACTGGTCCAGATGAGTTTACAGGTGAGTTTAACCAAATCTTTAAAATATCATTACAACTATTTATCCTTAAGGTGTTCATATATATAAAAAAAAAAAAACAGGAATCCTCCCAAAACCTCCCAGAAAGCTAACATTATACTGATACCAAAGCTAAGATATATACTACATAAAAATTCAGATTAATTATCTCAATGAACATAGATGCAAATATCAGCAAAATCTTAGCAAATGGAACTAAAAGCTTATAAAATATACATAATGATCAAATGGAATTCAACCCAGGAAGTAAGGGTGGTTTGTTCAATATGTAAAATAAATTATCATAATATACCATATCATAAAACAAAAAGATAAAATTCTTATGATCATATCAATTGATGCAGAGCAAGCTTTCACAAAATCCAAAACGCATTGCAGGAAAACCCCTCAATAAAATATTGTGCAATGAACCTATATACAGAGAGTAACAACTATATATCAAAAGACCATAATTAAAATTACTTTAATATTTTTAAATGCTTTATTTAATTAAAGTACTGAGTTTTACAAAATATTTTATAGTTGAGTTGATAGTTGAGTATAATATTTCAAATTGATTTGAAACACCAGTTTTAACACCTTCCACTACTGTTCCCAGGTTCCATCATCACCAAGTTCAACCCCAATATTATTTCAGACTTTAAACCTTTCTGCTGAAATTAGGAAAAGGACAAAAATGTTCACTGTCTCTATTATTTTATTAACATTGAATCAGAAATCCTAGCTATAGTGATGAGATAAGAAAAGGGAATCAAAGGATTGTGAATTTTAACAGAAGTAGCCAAATTACCTCTATTTTTAGATTACATAAAGAATTGAGTACACGCACACACACACACACACACACACACACAGAGTTTCTCAGAAACTACATACCAATAGAGCAAAATGATTGGATTCAAAGAAAATACATTAAAATTAATTGCATTCTTATAAACAATGTATTAAAGGAGAAAGATCAAAGTGTATTTACTATTTTAAATAGTATGCAAAAATATCAAGTATCTATGAATTAACCTAACAAAAGAAGGTGAGCGACATATACTAAAAAAATTTCAACACAGTTACAAAATATTTTAAAGAAGACTTTAAAAAATAGCAAAACATTCTACAGTCATGGATTTGAAGAATCAGTAATGTCAAACTGAACATTATAACTAAACTTTAAAGCTATAGATATTTCTACATACAGATATATAAATAAACTGATATATTTAGTGCACTTCCAATACAAATTCAGATTAAAGTCATCAAGGAGTTAAAAAAAAACATTTATAAAGTTTGTGTGGGATCACACGAGTCCCTGTTTGAGGAAATTACACTGAAACAAGAAACTGGGAGGCACCTATCTCTTCACCTAATTTGAAACTATCCTATAAAGTCAACAAACTTAAATGTATGGTATTAGAATAAAGTCTTTGTGATCAGTGTAGCATAATAGGATATTCATTGATAATTCCCCCATTTATATATTCAGCTGATTTTTACATAGGAGCATTAAATGGAATAAGAGAGTCTCTTCAAAATGATATTGGGAAAATTGAATAATCAAGTGTGAGAAATTAAGGCTGGGTTCATATTTTACACCTTACATAAAAGTCAACTCAAAGTGAATAAAGGACTTTGACATCAGACCTGAATCTATAAAACATGTTGAAGAAAATATAGATAGAATGTTCCAAGCATAGACTTCAATAGAGTCTTCAAAGATAGGCTGACTTTGGCAAAGACTTTAGAATCAAAATGAAACAAGTATAACTGCAACAAGTGAAAAAAAGTGTCTCTTGGCAAAAGAAATATAGACTAAATCTAAAAGCTAACTGAATGAGAGAATAAATTTGTACTCAATACGTTAGATTAAGATTTTGATATTCAGAATACATACATTACAAATATTAACAACAATAACATCAAAATCTAAAACTGCATGCAAATTTGAAGAGGAAATGAATAGATTCCTCTCTGAGGAAGACCAATTTGTGGTCAATAGGGATATGAAGAAAAATTCATTCTTAATTATTATTAGGAAAATACAAATCATGATGACAGTAAGACTCCATTTTATACCAGCAAGAATGGCAAATATAAAATATCTGGGGACACTCTGTTGTCTGAATGTGTTTAAAAAGGTTTTTTAAATATTTTTTTAGTAAAAAAAAAGTTTATATGTTATTTACTCAGACAATGTTGTTGTGTTTCACAGACTGGGATATATTTATTTATGCTTAGCTATGTGCTAAAATATTAGTGCATGCCATTGCAAATAAGACCTACATTGTGAAAGAAAGAAGCTCTATTACTACAGTGGAGTTTATCAAAAATCAAGGGTTAAGCAACATATACTACATTCCCAATGTTCATATATTTGTAGAAAACAATCATTGAAATACGAAAAAAATGAAACTATCCCCAGAATGGTGATACCATAGTTCAAAAGGAAATTCTATCTGACATTGATTGACTGATAAAAAACTGATCAAAATATCATAACCCTTTAAGACTTAAAGTGATCTATATGCCTACATATCTATATCTCTATATGCATTCATTATAAATATATAATTAAATATAAGTATATTTATGGTCATTAGTAATACAGACATATAGAACTTTTTATGTTTTTAATCTAAAATTTAGTAACCATTCGAATATTGCAGTTCTGAAACAAAAATAGGAACAAATTTGCCAAAACTGTAAATATATTTGTCAGTATTTTCAGAAAGGAAGGAGCAGAAATTAACCAGGACCACCATTCTTCCATTGTTTTTGCTTCCCTTTTACATTCAAAGACTTCAGTCAATTTAAGATCTGTTGAAAACTCATCTTTTGCCTAATCCCAGGGCCTACTGTTTTATCTTACGGCTCAATTTCTGTTTGTACCAAACTCCACTTCTTGTTTCCAAAGTACAGAAAATAAATTTTAAATCCTTTCTCCTATTGGTCTAAATACTCTTTGAAACAAAGAGATCCAGTATATTTAAGCAGTATTTTTCTGCTTCCATTCCACTCTAAGCAATAATAAAAGTCTTCCTCTATTTTTAAAATCCTATGTGAATTCCTAATACATCCTGCTATGATTTTATATTAAACTTTTGGATTATTATAGGATAAGAAAACTTATATGGAAGCTCTGGTGAGACAAGCAATATAACAAGCAAAATAAACCAGTGTGTAGGCCACTCTTCTTTGGGGAAATAAGGTGGACAATTCAGTACATTATCTTAATACAAAAAGATTAAAGGAAAAAAGCTAAAGGCTGCTCAATAAATGATGCTTCCCCTTTCAATATATTTTAAGTATATGTAATAATAATAAATCATCTCATTATAAACATGTAAGCTCCTCTAAATTCTGACACGTGTGAAATTTACTTAACTCTAAAGATAAATTTAAAAAAATTCCATTGCCAGTAAGCTGATCAATTTGAAAGATGTAATAGATTTCCGTGCATTTAAATTTTCATTTTTAAAACTGGCTAAGCCAAAAATAGAAAGCAAACAACCTTAAAGACTCGGAGTTATCATTAAAATTAGAAAACACCTAATTAAAGCTTTAATCATCACCACCTTGTGATAATCATTAATAATATTTGAAACCTCCACATATGCAATGACAGTTGGCCCATCGTAGTCATTATCTGGAAAATTCTATTTCTACATCATCATTGCCAAAATTTAGGATGCTCTATGACTAATGCTTTCTCTTATACAAGGTATTTATCATAATTATCATGCTTGTGCCTTTTGATAAGCCTGTGATAATGGCAGAAACTTTGAAGAGAACAGATAAAGTGAATAGTGTCATCAAAAACAATTGCCCTAGATCCTTAATAATTAAGTAGCTGAATGCTCAGAATTTGTGGCTTTCAATCAATATATTGACTACTAAACATATGAAAAATTTACTAAAGTTTACTTTGACTCTGCACATTTAAGATGCCTACGCCCCAAAATAAAGCAAACAGAAGAAGCATTTCTCATTTTAGTTTTGAACCTTCCTGGTGGGGCTCTGGAGCCCCATTTTTGAATATTACCAATGATACTCTGTCTGAACATGATAATAAACTGTTATAGCCAGAGATACAGTGTGGTCAACCTTCAAAACTTAGGGACCGTTAGTGTTGTGTCTGGTAGCATTCAAGTGCAGAAAGAGACTGGTGGATGGAAGGATATGGTGGTATTGGCTTATTGGAGGTGAGTCGACACTGGTGAAAGAATTACTGTTGAAAAATTGTATGCCTGAAACTCAATTATGAATATTTTGTCGTTTCAGGATGACTAAATACTAATAAAAAAGACATGATGTTAGGTTCAAAATCAGAGCCAAGAGAAAATGTAAACCTTATTCTATCATCCCTTGTATTAATTAATTGATATTAATTAAACAATAAATACTAATATAAAATCTATTGAACTAATTTGTTGTCTTGATAACACATATCTTTATACAGACATTCCTTCTTTATTTCCATTTTTTTATTCAATTTTATTAATATAAAAGCTCAATATGTCAGAATTAACAAATGGTTCAGTTGACTTACTTAATTTCTGTTCTTTCCATACTTTTGCTCTTTTTTTCTACTGCCATTGTTCATGTTCAGATGTTTGCAATGTAAATGTTCTCTTTTACTATAATTGAATTATTTTATTATGCAAATGAATAAGAAACATTGCTGAATTCTAATCAAACTTTGTATCTAAGGACATGGCATCATTTGAGTCCAATTTTCCTTGTATTTAATAATGGTTTATTTGAATTTAGGCTACTATTTTTTGTGAAAACACACTGAGATTAATTGCAAAGCATTTCACATTCTATGAAATTTAACATGAAAACTTTCAGAATAAAGAAGGATTCATTAATAAGCATTTTTACTGAAAAATGTTCCATTCATTAGAATTCTAAAGTTTCTCATTCCTATGAGAATTTTTAAAGACTTGCTTTTCTTCATGCCTGAGTGATAGTATAGAAGTTAAGATGTTTGTCTTGTGAACAACTGACCTGGGTTCATTCCAAGATTATTAGATGATCCACTGAGCCCCACCAAATGTGATCCAAAGCATAGGGTCAGAGTCAGAAATAAACCCTGAGCCCCTCTAGGAGTAGCTTCAAAATCAAATAAATTTATATTTCTCTTTCAGCTGAAAATCTTTATATGTTATAGTCCAACTAAGCACTCATTTTGCTATTTGGTTTGCTTTCATATGTAATGTGGTTATTTGATTGCTACATAAGTGTATTTCAATATTCTCAGTAATTTTTATTTAAATAGAACATACATAGAACAAATTAAGAATAATATCGAGAGGCAGAAAAAAAGAATACTGATCGATATTTTTTGCACTTATTTTTACTCACTTATATACAAAGAAACAGGCAAATTGTCCACATAGAGGTGATTAAGGGGAGAAAATGAAAATGTAGCCAAGAAAATTCTGACATCTTTTGAGTATTTTATTAGTAATATTAACTTTTTACTTTCATGGTATATTTTAGTTGCATATAGACATAAGCACTGCTAAGAAATTTAAGGAAAATTTAGTCCTTAATTATACATATAAATATATGCATATATAATTTCAATTTTTCCAGAGAAAATACACAGACAGTAAATATATGGCACTTGAAAAAAATTAAGTTTCATCTGATTCACATAGATTATCTTTCCTTTCACACTCTATATGAGATACACAAATATGTTTTGTTAAGTCACATTCATAATCAAAATAGAAGAAAACATTATTAATGACATTAAATATTAAACTTTCTTAACTGGGGCTAAATAAATTCCAAAGGAATCCAAGACTTTCTGTGGAAGAACTTGCAAACAATTATATAAATGATGAAGAAGGTATTTGAATCTGGGAATCTAAGAGTTAGAATAAGGAGGAAACTGAAAGGATGACAACCTTTGGAAAAGGCCTATTGCCATAAAAGTACAGGTAGACAATGATGTTTGTTTGGAAATATTTACTATGTGTTTGAAAATATTTACTTTAATTTTCCAAAGATATTAAAACAGAGTCTCTTTTTAAAAGTTATGCTAGTTTCAAGATAAATTTTCTTCTCTTTAGAACATGTATATATAAATGTATAGTTGTTATATAGTATTGTAGATTAAAGAAATTTTATTAATTATGTTTGTGAAGTACCTAATTATGAAAGAATCCAAAAATAAAATATGAAGGATTCTTAGGTATGTTGTAATTCACTAATGTCTTAAAAATAGTGACAGTACAAAAATATTTTAACAACTAAAAAATTCATTATTCATTTAGATATAGAGAGAATATTCATAGTTTATTCACTGAGGTAATGAAAATTGATTATCAAGTTTTTAAAGTACTAATGTATTTTTAGACCAATTAAAAAGAAAAATCTAAGAATTCCAAAAAGTGGTCCACTTTGAAGTCTTGTACCAAATACCATAATATTGCATGATTGGAGAAGGTCTTAGTAATAAATTTCTTTAATCCTTTCATACAAGCTAAGCACATGAGGTTTTAATGGTTAAATTTTTTGGCCAAAGTCATACAACTAATAAAAATAAATGATGTGCATACAGTACAAGATATTCTTTTCCATCTGTTCTCTTTATAATAGACTACTTTGAAATATTTAGGTTTACAATAAAGTAAAAAAGACAGTGCTTAAAGTTTTTTTCTGATTTGTTAAACTGGAACAATCATTTTTAGAGATGGAGCGAGTTAAAACTATTGAAAGGTTTATAACTTTTTAAATAACATATAGCCATACAAGCATCAGTTATTATGGTTATTTATTTCAGCTGAAATACATGTAATAAACCATATGAAATACCATACCACATATTAAAAGAAGCAGGTCAAAGAAGTAATTACAAAGTTGATGACTTTTATATTTAAGGAAATAAAAATAATGTAGTCACTGATAAAAGAATATATAATGTATGTATATCTTCTTATATGTAATTCATTTCTTATGTTCCGCTGATTTTTTTAAATCAATACAGCAATAATTTACTGAACTTTGTAAGATGGTATACAGCTACTTGGAAAATATCTTCTTAAATTGCTGATATCTTCTATTAATCTAAATACAAGTATTTAAGCTTGTTCATGAAGCATTTGAACAAAAAATTTGTTTTAGCCTTAACCCAAAAGGTAAAATTAAAAAAAGATTCAAATAGAGTAGTTATTTTCTTACAAATTCCATCTGAGATGTGATTTAAAGTCATTTAAATTTTTCCATTTTAAATTATGTTATTAAAAATTTTAGAATTTTATTTAATTCCAGTTATATATGTCAATTCTATCACAAAAATTAATTAGCTTGATTAAAGTAAATTAGCTTGATTTAACTGAAATTATTAAAACATTCAAGTTGAAACATTCATGAATAATTTCAGAAAGTTTTCTTTTTCATAAACTCACAATATTTTATTCATCTCAGGAAAAAGTAAACCTATAACTTGAGAAAATTTTCTAAAAATATTTACAAACAAAAATGTAGTGTTTCTTGTTTATCTCACCAAGAATTATTAGTAATTGATTTTAGAAATGATGAGGGAACGTCTATTTTACATTTTTCTGCCATGCATTTTATAATAATACCTGATAGTAAATTATTTGATAACAAGAAAAATTATTTACCCTACTATGTGTTTGACAAAACTATCTAAATGAATTATAAAATATATACAACTTCTAGCCAATGAACACACCATAACACGTAGAAAAATCCACACTAAAAATGTTTCAATGCAGAAACAACGCAGGCCAACACCATGCATAGAGAATGAAGATGACCTGAATATGGCCAACCACCTAGTTAGTCTCTCAGATAAGAAGTTTAGAGAAGAAATATGGAGATGTTCATAGAAATCAAAGAAAGCATAGATTGAGTTGAATAAAAAAATATAAAATCAGAAAATTCCAAACAATAGGTCTGAAAAACTGGTATATGAAATGAAAAAAAAAAAAAAACATGGAAAGCCACTCCAACAGAGAAACAGCAGCTGAGGATAGAATCAGTGAACTTGAGGATGTGATGCACACATAACACCTACATACAGCAGAAGAGATTGGATAAGAACCTTAAAGCAAATTATCAGACAATGGACAAATTACTCAAAGCATGTGAACAGATAAAAATAGAAATCTTAAATAAACTCAACAGAAACAACATAAGATTCATTAGAGTCCCAGAGACCCAAAAATAAAGTCTTCAGAAAGAATCAACAGTAAAGGACATCATTGCAGAGTAACTCCCAGAGATAAGGACTACATGCATCCAAATCTTGCATGTCTGAAGAGTACTTGTTATAGCGATTAGGCAAGAAAAAGATGTCAAGGGCATCCAGATTGGAAAGGAAGAAGTCAAGCTCTCACTGTTTGCAGATGACATGATACTGTATTTTGAAAACCCTAAATATTCTATCAAAAAGCTTCTTGAAACAATAGGTTCAAATAGAACTCTGGAAGGCTACAGTATTAACCCACAAAAATCAATGGCTTTCTACTACATCAATACTGATAGAGAAGAAATGGACATTAAAAGACAATCCCATTCACATCAGTGTCACACAAACTCAAATATCTTGAGTCAACTTATCTAAAGATGTGAAGGACCTAAACAAAGTAAACTAACAAAACCTACTTAAAGAAATAAAAGGGGACACAAGAAAATGGAGACACATACTCTGATCGTGGATTGGTACAAGAAACCCAGGCCTGGCATGTTTTTTTTTTGGGGGGGGGAGGGGTTTGGGTCACATCTGGCAGTGTTCAGGGGTTAATCCTGACTCTATGCTCAGAAATCAATCCTGGCAGGCTGGGGGGACCATATGGGATGCCGGGAATTGAACCATCATTCTTCTGCTTTAAGGTAAACGCCCTACCTACATGCTATCTCTCCAAACCCAGGCCTGGCAGTTTTAAGATGCCTGAACAGGATACAGCCTGCTTCTATGAAGTTAACCTAGAGATTATGATTTATATCATTATGTTGGGAAATGTGGCTGATCAAAGAGAACATTTAAGCACCAGTAACCCTGAGAAGAACAAGTTCGCTTGACAATATTCTGTGGGCCTCAGTTATCTATGCAACCAAGTGTTTTAAGGAGTTGCTTACATGAAAAGCTTGCCCACCAATATCTGCTTGACTATCAATTTATCTTTTAATGCTACTCCACTAAAACACAGTATATAATGATTGGTCTTTTTTTTTTTTTTTTTTTTTTTTTTTTTTTTTTTAATTTTTTTTTATTTAACACCTTGATTACATACATGATTGTGTTTGGGTTTCAGTCATAAAAGGAACACCACCCATCACCAGTGCAACATTCCCATCACCCAAGTCCCAAATCACCCTCCTCCCCACCCAACCCCCGCCTGTACCCTAAACAGGCTCTACATTTCCCTCATACATTCTCAATATTAGGACAGTTCAAAATGTAGTTATTTCTCTAACTAAACTCATCACTCTTTGTGGTGAGCTTCCTGAGGTGAGCTGGAACTTCCAGCTCTTTTCTCTTTTGTGTCTGAAAATTATTATTACAAGGGTGTCTTTCATTTTTCTTAAAACCCATAGATGAGTGAGACCATTCTGCGTTTTTCTCTCTCTCTCTGACTTATTTCACTCAGCATAATAGATTCCATTTACATCCATGTATAGGAAAATTTCATGACTTCATCTCTCCTGACAGCTGCATAATATTCCATTGTGTATATGTACCACAGTTTCTTTAGCCATTCATCTGTTGAAGGGCATCTTGGTTGTTTCCAGAGTCTTGCTATGGTAAATAGAGCTGCAATGAATATAGGTGTAAGGAAGGGGTTTTTGTATTGTATTTTTGTGTTCCTAGGGTATATTCCTAGGAGTGGTATAGCTGGATCGTATGGGAGCTCGATTTCCAGTTTTTGGAGGAATCTCCATATCGCTTTCCATAAAGGTTGAACTAGACAGCATTCCCACCAGCAGTGGATAAGAGTTCCTTTCTCTCCACATCCCCGCCAACACTGTTTATTCTCATTCTTTGTGATGTGTGCCATTCTCTGGGGTGTGAGGTGGTATCTCATCGTTGTTTTGATTTGCATCTCCCTGATGATTAGTGATGTGGAACATTTTTTCATGTGTCTTTTGGCCATGCGTATTTCTTCTTTGTCAAAGTGTCTGTTCATTTCTTCTCCCCATTTTTTGATGGGGTTAGATGTTTTTTTCTTGTAAAGTTCTGTCAGTGCCTTGTATATTTTGGAGATTAGCCCCTTATCTGATGGGTATTGGGTGAATAGTTTCTCCCACTCAGTGGGTGGCTCTTGTATCCTGGGCACTATTTCCTTTGAGGTGCAGAAGCTTCTCAGCTTAATATATTCCCATCTGTTAATCTCTGCTTTCACTTGCTTGGAGAGTGCAGTTTCCTCCTTGAAGATGCCTGTAATGTCCTGTAGTGTTTTGCCTATGTGCTGTTCTATATATCTTATGGTTTTGGGTCTGATATCGAGGTCTTTAATCCATTTGGATTTTACCTTTGTACATGATGTTAGCTGGGGGTCTAAGTTTAATTTTTTGCAAGTGGCTATCCAATTGTGCCAACACCACTTGTTGAAGAGGCTTTCCCTGCTCCATTTAGGATTTCCTGCTCCTTTATCAAAAATTAGATGGTTTTATCTCTGGGGAACATTTTCTGAGTATTCAAGCCTATTCCACTGATCTGAGGACCTATCCTTATTCCAATACCATGCTGTTTTGATAACTGTTGCTTTGTAGTACAGTTTAAAGTTGGGAAAAGTAATTCCTCCCATATTCTTTTTCCCAATGATTGCTTTAGCTATTCGAGGGTGTTTATTGTTCCAAATGAATTTCAAAAGTGTCTGATCCACTTCTTTGAAGAATGTCATGGGTATCTTTAGAGGGATGGCATTAAATCTGTATAATGCCTTGGGGAGTATTGACATTTTGATGATGTTAATCCTGCCAATCCATGAGCAGGGTATGTGTTTCCATTTCCGTGTGTCCTCTCTTATTTCTTGGAGCAGAGTTTTATAGTTTTCTTTGTATAGGTCCTTCACATATTTAGTCAAGTTGATTCCAAGATATTTGAGTTTGTGTGGTACTATTGTGAATGGGGTTGTTTTCTTAATGTCCATTTCTTCTTTATTACTGTTGGTGTATAGAAAGGCCATTGATTTTTGTGTGTTAATTTTGTAGCCTGCCACCTTGCTATATGAGTCTATTGTTTCTAGAAGCTTTTTGATAGAGTCTTTAGGGTTTTCTAAGTAGAGTATCATGTCATCTGCAAACAGTGAGAGCTTGACTTCTTCCTTTCCTATCTGGATTCCCTTGATATCCTTTTCTTGCCTAATCGCTATAGCAAGTACTTCCAGTGCTATGTTGAATAGGAGTGGTGAGAGAGGACAGCCTTGTCTTGTGCCAGAATTTAGAGGGAAGGCTTTCAGTTTTTCTCCATTGAGGATAATATTTGCCACTGGCTTGTGGTAGATGGCCTTCACTATATTGAGAAAGGTTCCCTCCATTCCCATCTTGCTGAGAGTTTTGATCAAGAATGGGTGTTGGACCTTATCAAATGCTTTCTCTGCATCTATTGATATGATCATGTGGTTTTTATTTTTCTTGTTATTGATGTTGTGTATTATGTTGATAGATTTACGGATGTTAAACCAGCCTTGCATTCCTGGGATGAAACCTACTTGATCGTAGTGGATGATCTTCTTAACGAGGCATTGAATCCTATTTGCCAGGATTTTGTTGAGGATCTTTGCATCTGCATTCATCAGTGATATTGGTCTGTAATTTTCTTTTTTGGTAGCGTCTCTGTCTGGTTTAGGTATCAAGGTGATGTTGGCTTCATAAAAGCTATTTGGAAGTGTTTCTGTTTGTTCAATTTCATGAAAGAGTCTTGCCAAGATTGGCAGTAGTTCCTCTTGGAAAGTTTGATAGAATTCATTAGTGAATCCATCTGGACCTGGGCTTTTGTTTTTCGGCAGACATTTGATTACTGTTTTAATTTCATCAATGGTGATGGGGGTGTTTAGATATGCTACATCCTCTTCCTTCAACCGTGGAAGATTATAAGAGTCCAAGAATTTATCCATTTCTTCCAGGTTCTCATTTTTAGTGGCGTAGAGTTTTTCAAAGTAGTTTCTGATTACCCTTTGAATCTCTGTCATATCAGTAGTGATCTCTCCTTTTTCATTCCTGATACGAGTTATCAAGTTTCTCTCTCTCTCTTTCTTTGTTAGGTTTGCCTGTGGTCTATCAATCTTGTTTATTTTTTCAAAGAACCAACTTCTGCTTTCGTTGATCTTTCGGATTGTTTTTTGAGTTTCCACTTCGTTGATTTCTGCTCTCAGCTTTGTTATTTCCTTCTGTCTTCCTGTTCTTGGGTCCTTTTGTTGAGCATTTTCTAGTTCTATTAGCTGTGTCATTAAGCTACTCAGGTAAGCTCCTTCTTCCTTCCTGATGTGTGCTTGCAAAGCTATAAATTTTCCTCTCAGTACTGCTTTTGCTGTGTCCCATAAGTTCTGAGAGTTTGTGTCTTTATTGTCATTTGTTTCCAGGAACCTTTTTAATTCCTCCTTGATTTCATCTCGGACCCACTGGTTATTGAGCATGAGGCTGTTTAACTTCCAGGTGTTAAAGTGTTTCTTCTGAGTCCCTTTGGAGTTCACAAATAATTTCAGAGCCTTGTGGTCAGCGAAGGTAATCTGCAAAATTTCTATCCTCTTGATCTTATGGAGGTATGTTTTATGTGCCAGCATGTAGTCTATCCTGGAGAATGTCCCATGTACATTGGAGAAGAATGTGTATCCAGGTTTCTGGGGATGGAGTGTCCTATATATATCCACTAGGCCTCTTTCTTCCATTTCTCTCCTCAGGTCTAGTATATTCTTGTTGGGTTTCAGTCTGGTTGACCTGTCCAGTGTTGACAAAGCCGTGTTTAGGTCCCCCACAATTATTGTGTTGTTGTTGATATTATTTTTCAGATTTGTCAGCAGTTGTATTAAATATTTTGCTGGCCCCTCATTCGGTGCATATATGTTTAGGAGAGTGAATTCTTCCTGCTCTACGTACCCCTTGATTAATATAAAATGTCCGTCTTTGTCCCTTACAACCTTCCTGAGTATAAAGTTTGCATTATCTGATATTAGTATGGCCACTCCAGCTTTTTTATGGGTGTTGTTTGCTTGGATAACTTTTCTCCAGCCTTTTATTTTGAGTCTATGTTTGTTCTGACTATTCAGGTGCGTTTCTTGTAGGCAGCAGAAGGTTGGATTGAGTTTTTTGATCCATTTAGCCACTCTGTGTCTCTTAACTGGTGCATTTAGTCCATTGACGTTGAGAGAAAGAATTGTCCTGGGATTTAACGCCATCTTTATTTCAAAATTTGGTGTGTCTTTTGGGTAGTCTTGTCTTAGATTAGGTCTTTCAGTTTTTCTCTTAAGACTGGTTTTGTGTCTGTGAAGTTTCTGAGCTGTTTTTTGTCTGTGAAACCATGTATTCTTCCATCAAACCGGAAAGTGAGTTTTGCTGGGTATAGTATTCTGGGTGAAGCATTCATTTCATTCAGTCTTGTCACAATATCCCACCACTGCTTTCTGGCATTGAGCGTTTCTGGTGACAGGTCTGCTGTAAATCTCAGGGAAGCTTGCTTAAACATGATTTCCCCTTTTGATCTTGCTGTTTTCAGAATTCTGTCTCTATCTGTGGGATTTGTCATTGTGACTAGGATGTGTCTTGGGGTGGTTTTTCTGGGGTCTCTTTTGGTTGGTACTCTTCGGGCATGCAGGATTTGATCACATATATTCTTTAGCTCTGGAAGTTTCTCTTTAATGATGTTCTTGACCATTGATTCTTCCTGGAAATTTTCTTCCTGGGTCTCTGGGACTCCAATGATTCTTAAGTTGTTTCTGTTGATCTTATCATAGACTTCTATTTTCGTCTGTTCCCATTCTTTGACTAATTTTTCCATTGTCTGCTCATTTGCTTTAAGTTTTTTGTCCAATCTCTCCTGCTGTATGGAATTGTTATGTATCTCATCTTCCACAGCACCAAGTCTATTCTCAGCTTCTGATACCCTGTCCCAGAGCTTATCCATTTTGTCATTCACTTCGTTTACTGAGTTTTTCAGGCCTGTTAGTTGACATGTTATTTCAGTTTGGAGTTTTGTCATTTCTGCCTTCATATTTTCTTGGTTCTTATTAGTGTTCTGTTCAACTCGATCCATGGTTTCTTGGAGTCTGTTGAGCACCTTCCATATTGCTAGTCTAAAGTCCTTATCTGAGAGGTTGATTAGTTGTTCAGTCATTATCTGGTCCTCAGAATTGTCATCTTCATTCTCTATGTCTGATGCTGGCCTGCGCTGTTTCCCCATTGTCACATTTGTATTGTGGGTTTTTCTACGTGTTGTAGTGGTATTCATTGTCTATATGATGTAGGCAGCACACTCCTCTGGCTCCTCCCTTTCTGGATGGGCTGACTTGCCTCTAAGGGAGGGGAGTCCTCCGTGGATGAAGCCTCACAATGGGTCAAATCTTAGGCCCGAGCATGTAACAGAGAAGACAGTCCAGAGAGAAATGTTTGCTTCTGTGATATAGCGCCGTTCTTAGTGTGATTTTTCCTTCTTGTTGCAATGGAGTTCTTTCCTTAGAAAGAGTGCACGGCCGCGTAGCGAAGCGGAGCGGCCGTGCTCCTCTGAGCCTCTTTTTGCCCCACTCGCAAGAGTTTCACGCAAGAGGACAGTAGACAGACATAGACAGGTCACACTCACAGTCTTTCACAGCTGAGCCCCACTGGGCCGGTGTACTTTCGCGGATTTTCCCCGCCTGGTGTCACACACAGGGAGCCAGCTTTTGCAAAGGATAGCCGGTTTTTATGCTCTGAAGTCCCTCCCTGAAAATGGCGTCTGGGCGAGCGAGGTTTCTGGAGGCTCTTTTTGCCCCACTCACAAGAGTTTCACGCAAGAGGACAGTAGACAGACATAGACAGGTCACACTCACAGTCTTTCACAGCTGAGCCCCACTGGGCTGGTGTACTTTCGCGGATTTTCCCCGCCTGGTGTCACACACAGGGAGCCAGCTTTTGCAAAGGATAGCCGGTTTTTATGCTCTGAAGTCCTCCCTGAAAATGGCGTCTGGGCGAGCGAGGTTTCTGGAGGCTCTTTTTGCCCCACTCGCAAGAGTTTCACGCAAGAGGACAGTAGACAGACATAGACAGGTCACACTCACAGTCTTTCACAGCTGAGCCCCACTGGGCCGGTGTACTTTCGCGGATTTTCCCCGCCTGGTGTCACACACAGGGAGCCAGCTTTTGCAAAGGATAGCCGGTTTTTATGCTCTGAAGTCCCTCCCTGAAAATGGCGTCTGGGCGAGCGAGGTTTCTGGAGGCTCTTTTTGCCCCACTCGCAAGAGTTTCACGCAAGAGGACAGTAGACAGACATAGACAGGTCACACTCACAGTCTTTCACAGCTGAGCCCCACTGGGCTGGTGTACTTTCGCGGATTTTCCCCGCCTGGTGTCACACACAGGGAGCCAGCTTTTGCAAAGGATAGCCGGTTTTTATGCTCTGAAGTCCCTCCCTGAAAATGGCGTCTGGGCGGAGCGAGGTTTCTGGGGCTCTTTTTGCCCCACTCGCAAGAGTTTCACGCAAGAGGACAGTAGACAGACATAGACAGGTCACACTCACAGTCTTTCACAGCTGAGCCCCACTGGGCCGGTGTACTTTCGCGGATTTTCCCCGCCTGGTGTCACACACAGGGAGCCAGCTTTTGCAAAGGATAGCCGGTTTTTATGCTCTGAAGTCCCTCCCTGAAAATGGCGTCTGGGCGAGCGAGGTTTCTGGAGGCTCTTTTTGCCCCACTCGCAAGAGTTTCACGCAAGAGGACAGTAGACAGACATAGACAGGTCACACTCACAGTCTTTCACAGCTGAGCCCCACTGGGCTGGTGTACTTTCGCGGATTTTCCCCGCCTGGTGTCACACACAGGGAGCCAGCTTTTGCAAAGGATAGCCGGTTTTTTATGCTCTGAAGTCCCTCCCTGAAAATGGCGTCTGGGCGAGCGAGGTTTCTGGAGCCTCTTTTTGCCCCACTCGCAAGAGTTTCACGCAAGAGGACAGTAGACAGACATAGACAGGTCACACTCACAGTCTTTCACAGCTGAGCCCCACTGGGCCGGTGTACTTTCGCGGATTTTCCCCGCCTGGTGTCACACACAGGGAGCCAGCTTTTGCAAAGGATAGCCGGTTTTTATGCTCTGAAGTCCCTCCCTGAAAATGGCGTCTGGGCGAGCGAGGTTTCTGGAGGCTCTTTTTGCCCCACTCGCAAGAGTTTCACGCAAGAGGACAGTAGACAGACATAGACAGGTCACACTCACAGTCTTTCACAGCTGAGCCCCACTGGGCTGGTGTACTTTCGCGGATTTTCCCCGCCTGGTGTCACACACAGGGAGCCAGCTTTTGCAAAGGATAGCCGGTTTTTATGCTCTGAAGTCCCTTCCTGAAAATGGCGTCTGGGCGAGCGAGGTTTCTGGAGGCTCTTTTTGCCCCACTCGCAAGAGTTTCACGCAAGAGGACAGTAGACAGACATAGACAGGTCACACTCACAGTCTTTCACAGCTGAGCCCCACTGGGCCGGTGTACTTTCGCGGATTTTCCCCGCCTGGTGTCACACACAGGGAGCCAGCTTTTGCAAAGGATAGCCGGTTTTTATGCTCTCAATGATTGGTCTTTTTATAAATAAATGGAGCTTGTCTTTACTTGCTTCCAATCTCTCTCTTTTCTTTCTCACTTGTGCATTCCTTCTGAGAAATACCCAATGTGTAAAGTGTTTCATGGATCAGGAAAGATTTGGCAGGATTAAATTATTAAAATAGAAATAACCCCTAAAGAAATGTACATATTTAATGCAATCTCTCTAAAGATACCCATGACATTCTTCAAAGAAATGGATCAAACTTTCCTGAAATTCATCTCAAAAAATAAACACCCAAAAAGAGCTAAATCAATCCTTGGGAAAAGGAATATGGGAGACATTACTTTCATCAATTTTAAATTGTATTACAAAGCAATAGTTATTAAAACATCACGGTATTTGAATAGACAGATACTCAGATCAGTGGAATAGACTTGAGTTAAGAGAATGTTCCCCCAGACATACAATTACTTTTTGATATAGGGGCAAGAAATTCTAAATGGAACAAAGAAAACCTCTTCAACAAGTGGTGTTGGAACAACTGGCTAGTCACTTGTAAAAAAGCAAACTCAGAACCCCAGCTAACATCATGCACAAAGGTCAAAACCAAATGTATTAAAGACGTTGATATCAGGCCTGAAAACATAAGGTATATAGAACAATATGTACATAAAACACTTCATGACATTGAGACTAAAGGCATTTTCAAGGAGGAAATAGCACTCTCCAAACAATCAGAAACAGAGATAAACAAATTTTGCCTCACATGCAGCTGACCTAAGACAGACCATGGTTTGATCCTCCAGTGTCCCATATGGTCCCCCTTGACAAGAGCGATTTCTGAGAGCAAAGCCATGAGTTACCCTGGAGCATCACTAGGTGTGGCTCAGTAACCAGTCTCTCTCTCTCTCTCTCTCTCTCTCTCTCTCTCTCTCTCTCTCTCTCTCTCTCTCTTATCTATCTATATGTATATATAGATATATATACATATATGCATATGTGTTTATACATATATATACATTTACATATATATACATCTATGTGTATATATATTAGGATAAAAATAAAAACGATATAAGTGAAACTATTTAAATTACACTGAGTCAATGAGTATATTGGATGACAACATACTGGAATATATTAGAGGACAGCTATAAAGATGACTAATCTATTTTTTAGTTATGCAAAATAAAATAAATCAGAATAATTTAATATATCTTGGCATTTAGGTTCTATCCATATATTTTAATAATGACCACTTAAATAAATTTTAAATATATTATTTAATTTATATTACCTATATAGTAATTATTGTCTGTTTTTTCCCGTGGCACACCTGGAGCTTTTCAGAACTTAATCTTAACTCTTCACAGAACCATCACACCTGACAGAACTTAGAGTTCTATACAAAGTGCTAGAAATTAAATTCAGTTTAATTACATGCAACCTATTTCCCATCTACCTTACCCTAAATATGTTTCCTAACAATAAGGCATCTAAAGAAAATGTGATACATTTCAATGTTTTTCCTGTATAAATATATTTGTTTTTAATATATTTTTATTTTAAAGCCAATATAGATCTCCTGAAATTTATATATGTTCCCCTATTAAAATGCACATTTTCCTATAAATTATTTGTATAACTAAAATAACATTAATAAAATGTATTTAAATATGGACTTTTTTTGGCTGGTCCTTCTGATCCTCATGTCAATGAAATATTGTCAAACACCAAAAGGAATTGTTTGTTTGAGTATGCTGAAAAAGGAAACTTCATTAACTGTTGATGGAAATTTCATTTGGTTTTGTCTCTATGGGAAACAATATGATGGTTTGTCAAACACATAAAAATAGAGCTCTTATTTGACCATCACTTTTACTTCATGATATCTAGCCTTAAAATGAGGAAAAATTTGAAAAGATATTTGTATACCTATGTTAATTTTAGCATTAATAATAATCAGGATATGTGAAAAATTTTAAGAACTGCTAAAAAGTTATATATGTATACAATCACATGATATATAGTCATTTGAAAAAAAGAAATCAATGCACTCCAACTTGGATAATAAATAGAATATCATGTTAAATAGAATAAGCCAGAAAGACGATGAATACAATATATCTCACTCACACATAGTCTATTATTATTAGAAGAAAATCAAGGACTTTCTTCTGAGGAAACTGAGGACCTCAAGGGAGCCCTGTCCTATGCTTCTCTGTCTTTTCTGAATCCTTTAAGCTCTCCTCAGAGCCCTGGGAAGTGAACCCCCCAAAAACTGCATTTTGAAGCTACCCAGTGAGCAAGTGAGTAAGAAATGCCTGATTTTACAAGCCCAGAAAGGGGAAGCCGCTGAACTCTGCTGGAACTCAGGTGTCAGCACCCCTATCTGCCTGTCTTCTGTGCTGTGCTCCATTTTTGGCCTGATTTTATCCTATGTGTGGCTCATCTGCAGACGGCTTGCCTTCCCTGGAGCCACCCCTGGAGGTGAGCTTACATGCCCAGAAAGGGGAAGCCACTGAACTCTGCTGGAACTCAGATGCTAGCACCTCTATCTGCCTGTCTTCTGTGCTGTGCTCCATTTTAGGCCTCATTTCATTCTGTGTGTGGCTCATCTGCAGACAGCTCACCTTCCCTGGAACCTTCCCTGGAGGTGAGTTTACAGGCCCAGAAAGGGGAAGTCGCTGAACTCTGCTGGAACTCAGATGCCAGCACCCCTATCTGCCTGTCTTCTGTGCTGTGCTCCATTTTCAGCCTGATTTTATCCTGTGTGTGGCTCATCTATGGACAGCTCACCTTCCCTGGAGCCTTTCCTGGAGGTGAGTTTACAAGCCCAGAAAGGGTGGAGCCTGAGGAGCACGGCCATTATGCTTCGCTTCCCAGCCGTGCACATCATTTAGCCAATGAATACAACCACAACACGTAGAAAAACCCACAATAAAATTGTGACAATGGGGAAACAATGCAGGCCAGCGACAGACACAGAGAATGATGATGGCAATCCTGATGACTTGAACATGACCAACCAACTAGTCAGTCTCTCAGATAAGGAGTTTAGAGTCGCAATATGGAAGATGTTCAAAGAACTCAAAGAAAGTATAGAAGAGAAAACTAATAAGAATCAAGAGAATATGAAGATAGAAACCAGAAAACTCCAAACTGAAATTTCAGGTCAAATAACAGGTCTGAAAAACTCAGTAGATGAATTGAAGAAAAACATGGTTGAGCTTTCCCATGGGTTAACAGCAGCTGAGGATAGAATTAGTACATTGGGAGATGAGATGAATAACAATTCCATATAGCAGAAGAAATTGGAAAAAAGCCTTAAAGCAAATGATCAAACAATGGAAAAATTATTCAAAGAATGGGAACAGATGAAAATAGAAGTCTATGATAAGCTCAACAGAAAAAAGTTAAGTATCATTAGAGTCCCAGAGACCCAGAAAGAAAATCTCCAGGAAGAATCAACAGTCAAGAACATCATTAAAGAGAAACTACCAGAGCTAATGAATACATGCGATCAAATCCTGCATTCCCGAAGAGTACCAACTAAAAGAGACCCCAGAAGAAACACCCCAAGACACATCCTAATCACAATGACAAATCCCAAAGAGAGAGACAGAATTCTGAAAGCAGCAAAATTGAAAAGAGAAATTACATTCAAGGGAACATCCCTGAGATTTATTGCAGACCTGTCACTAGAAACACTCAAGGCCAGAAGGCAGTGGTGAGACATAGTGACAAAACTCAATGAAATAAATGCGTCGCCTAGAATACTGCACCCAGCAAAACTCACTTTCAGGTTTGAAGGAACAATACATGGTTTCACAGACAAACAACAGCTCAGAAACTTTACAGACTCAAAACCATTCTTAAAAGAAAAACTGAACAGCCTACTTTAAGACAAAATTGACCAAGACACACCAAACTTCGATATAAAGATGGCACTAACTCCCAGGACAATTCTTTCTCTCAATATCAATGGACTAAATGCACCATTTAAGAGACACAGATGGCTAAATGGATAAAAAAAAAACTCAATCCAACCTACTGCTGCCTACAAGAAATGCACCTGAATAGTCAGAACAAACATAGACTCAAAATAAAAGGCTGGAGGAAAATCATCCAAGCAAACAACACCCATAGAAAAGCTGGTGTAGCCATACTAATATCAGATGATGCAAACGTTATACTTAGGAAAGTAGTAAGGGACAAA
Organism: Suncus etruscus; assembly: GCF_024139225.1. Lineage (NCBI taxonomy): Eukaryota > Metazoa > Chordata > Mammalia > Eulipotyphla > Soricidae > Suncus > Suncus etruscus. The sequence goes on along the minus strand of NC_064860.1, from coordinate 84,831,240 downwards.
GATGGACATTTTGTATTGATCAAGGGATACATACAACAGGAAGAAATTACTCTCCTAACAATATATGCACTGAATGAGGGCCAGCAAAATATTTAATAAAATTGTTGACAAATCTGAAAAATAATATAATATAAATAAAAACACAATAATTGTGGGAGACCTCAACATGGCATTGTCAACACTTGACTGGTCAATCAGACTGAAACCCAAGAAGAATACAGTAGACCTGAAAAGAGAAATGGAAGAAAGAGGCCTCGTAGATATATACGGGACACACTACCCCCAGAAGCCCAGATAACATTCTTCTCTAATGTACATGGGACATTCTCCAGGATAGAATATATGCTAGTACATAAAACATACCTCCATAATATCAAAAGGATAGAAATTTTGCAGGCTACCTTTGCAGACCACAAGGCCCTAAAATTATATGTGAACCACAAAGGGACACAGAAGAAAAACTTTAATACCTGGAAGTTAAACAGCCTAATACAGAATATCCAGTGGGTCTGAGACAAAATCAAAGAGGAAATCAAAACCTTCCTAGAAACAAATGACAATGGAGACAAAAATTATCAGAACCTATGTGACACAACAAAAGTGGTATAGAGAGGAAAATTTATAGCTTTCCATGCACACATCAGGAAAGAAGGGGCATACATGAATAGCTTAATGATGCAGCTCATAGAATTAGAAAGTACTCAACAAAAGGACCCAAAAAATAGGGAGACAGAAGGAAATAACAAAGCTGGGAGCAGAAATCAATGAAGTGGAAACCCGAAAAACAATTTAAAAGATGAACGAAAGCAGAAGTTGGTTCTTTGAAAAAATAAACAAGATTGATAGATCACTGGCAAAACTAAAAAGAAAAAAAAGAGAGAGAGAAACTTGATAACTCGTATTAAGAATGAAAAAGGAGAGATCACTACTGATATAGTAGAGATCCAAAGGGTAATCAGAAACTATTTTGAGAAACTCTATGCCACTAAAAATTAAAACCTGGAAGAAATGGATAAATTCTTGGACTATTACAATCTACCACGGTTGAATGAAGAGGATGTAGCATATCTAAACACACCCATCACTACTGAGGAAATTAAGACAGTAATCAAATGTCTGCCCAAAAACAAAAGTCCAGGCCCCGATGGATTTACTAATGAATTCTTTCAAACCTTCCAAGAGGAACTTCTACCAATTCTGGCAAGACTCTTTAATGAAATCGGAAAAACAGGAACACTTCCAAATAGCTTTTATGAAGCCAAAATCACCTTGATACCTAAACCAGACAGAGATGCTACAAAAAAGAAAATTACAGACCAATATCGCTGATGAATACAAATGCAAAGATCCTCAGTAAAATCCTGGCAAGTAGGATTTAATGCCTCATTATGAAGATCATCCACTATGAACAAGTAGGTTTCATCACAGGAATGCAAGGCTGGTTTAGCATCTGTAAATCTATCAACATAATACACAACATCAAAAACAAGAAAATTAGAAATCACATTATCATATCAATAGACGCAGAGAAAGCATTTGATAAGGTCCAACACCCATTCTTGATCAAAACTCTCAGCAAGATGGAATGGAAGGAACCTTTCTCAATATAGTAAAGGCCATCTACCACAAACCAGAGGCAAATATTGTCTTCAGTGGAGAAAACTGAAAGCCTTCCCTCTAAATTCTGGCACAAGACAAGGCTGTCCTCTCTCACCACTCCTATTCAACATAGCACTGGAATTACTTTTTAGCGATTAGGCAAGAAAAAGTTATCAAGGGAATCCAGATAGGAAAGGAAGAAGTCAAGCTCTCGCTGTTTGCAGATGACATGATACTCTACTTAGAAAACCCTAAAGTATCTACAAAAAAAGCTTCTAGAAACAATAGACTCATATACCAAGGTGGCAGGCTACAAAATTAACACATAAAATCAATAGCCTTTCTATACACCAATAGTAATAAGGAAGAAATGGACATTAAGAAAACAACCCCATTCACAATAGTGCCACACAAACTCAAATATCTTGGAATCAACTTGAATAAATATGTGAAGGAACTATACAAAGAAAACTATAAAGCTTTGCTCTGAGAAATAAGAGAGGACACACGGAACTGGAAGTACATACCCTGCTCATGGATTGGCAGGATTAACATCATTAAAATGGCAATACTCCCCAAAGCATTGTACAGATTTAATGCGATCCCTCTAAAGATACACATGACATTCTTCAAAGAAGTGGATCAGGCACTTTTGAAATTCATTTGGAACAATAAACACTCTAGAATAGCTAAAGCAATCTTTGGGTAAAAGAATATGGGAGGAATTACTTTCCCCAACTTTAAACTGTACTACAGAGCAATAGTTATCAAAACCGCTTGGTATTGGAATAAAGACTGGCCCTCATATTAGTGGAATAGGCTTGAATACTCAGAGACTGTTCCCCAGACATACAATCATCTAATTTTTGATAAAGGAGCAAGAAATCCTAAATGGAGCAAAGAAAGCCTCTTCAACAAGTGGTTTTGGCACAACTGGCTAGCCACTTGCAAAAAATTGAATTTAGACCCCTAGCTAACATCATGTACGAAGGTTAAATCCAAATGGATGAAAGACCTCGATATCAGACCCAAAATAATAAGATATATAGAACAACACGTAGATAAAACAGTTCAGAACATTGAGACTAAAGGCATCTTCAAAGAGAAACTGCACTCTCCATGCAAGTAAAAACAGAGATTAACAGATGGGAATATATTAAGCTGAGAAGCTTCTGCACCTCAAAGTAAATATTGCCCAGGATACAAGAGCCTCCCACTCAGTGGGAGAAACTATTCACCCAATACACATAAGACAAGGGGCTAATCTCCAAAATATACAAGGCACTGAAAGAAATTTACAAGGAAAAAACATCTAATCCCATCAAAAAATGGGGAGAAGAAATGGACAGACACTTTAACAAAGAAGAAATACAAATGGGCAAAAGACACATGAAAAAATGCTCCACATCACTAGTCATCAGGGAGATGCAAATCAACACAACTATGAGGTACTACCTCACACCCCAGAGATTGGCACACATCACAAAGTATGAGAACAAACAGTGTTGGCGGGGATGTGGAGAGAAAGGAACTCTTATCCACTGCTGGTGTGAGTGCAGTCTAGTTCACCCTTTATGGAAAGCAATATGGAGATACCTCCAAAAACTGGAAATTGAGCTTCCTTATGACCTAGCTATACCACTCCTAGGAATATACCCTAGGAACACAAAAATACAATACAAAAATCCCTTCCTTACACCTATATTCATTGCAGCACTATTTACCATAGCAAGACTCTGGAAACAACCAAGATGCCCTTCAACAGACGAATGGCTAAAGAAACTGTGGTACATATACACAATGGAATATTATGCAGCTGTCAGGAGAGATGAAGTCATGAAATTTTCCTATACATGGATGTACATGGAATCTATTATGCTGAATGAAATAAGTCAGAGAGAGAGAGAGAGAGAGAGAGAGAGAGAGAGAGAGAGAGAGAGAGAGAGAAAGACACCGAATGGTCTCACTCATCTATGGGTTTTAAGAAAAATGAAAGACATACTTGCAATAATAACTTTCAGACACAAAAGAGAAAAGAGCTGGAAGTTACAGCTCACCTCATGAAGCTCACCACAAACAGGGATGAGCTTAGTTAGAGAAATAACTACGTTTTGAACTGTCCTAATAATGAGAATGTACGAGGGAAATAGAAAGCTTGTCTAGAGTACAGGTGGACGTTGGGTAGGATGGAGGGAGATTTGGCACATTGATGATGGATGGTCTTCTTTACATGACTGAAACCCAAACACAATCATGTATGTAATAAATTTGTTTAAATATAAAATAAAAAGAAAAAAATCAAGGAAATAATGTGTAATAAAGACTATTATTAGAAATCCTTGGCATCGGTATACAGTGATAAAAATTTCAATCCAGGGATTGCATGGGGCATAATAAGGAAGTGGCCTAAAAGTAATATAATATTGGTCAAGGATCTTGGGTACTTTTTGGACAGTAAGGTCTGTCGTGATTCCATACATCAAACTATGAATGTTGGGCCAAGAAATAATACTGTTGGTAAGGCACTGTTCTTTCATAACGCTGGCCTGACTTTTATTTCCAAATCACATATGGCACCCATGAGCCCCATCAGGAGTGATCCCTGAGTCAGAGGCAGAAATGAGCACAGTCAGGTATAATCCAAAAGCTAAAAGCCAATAGAAAAAAATACCACTATTTTAAGTATGTTATCTAATATGATATTCTATTATAAATAACACTATATATAGACTTATTATTGATATTAGATATGTATATTATAGATAATGCATGTTTAATTTAGATAAACACTCTAATATAGACCTCAAGACAGCAAAGCTTGGAAAATCTTTCTAATACTAGTTTAGAAGCAGCACATACAACATTTTATTATTTGGTTTTTTTAGAATAAAATTTTCTTGTTTACTTTGGGTATACAACTGTTTCTTTCCCTTATGTTGCACTCTTCATCTTTAAAGTCACCTGAAACTTATGTCTCTGGGTGTATTTAATCTTATCTTTAACATCATGATGCAACTTCATTTAGTATCTGAACATACAGTATGTGATAGACTTCATTTACTGTATGAAATTCTTTCCTCTCTTTGTAGGAAACCCAGATATTCTGGGATGTGTTTTCATGTCTTTCTCATATTTTCTAAGTAAGATTTCTTTTTTTAACTATGCTTTTCTCTTACATGTTTTCTATCTGAATAAAATGAGCCTGGAAAAACATAAATGGAATCAGGACTGACCACTCCATTTGGAAGCTCCTATGGAGTTTGTGAGTTATTACCTGCAAGGCATTTCATCAAAAAGTCTTTGGTAGGCCAAGAATCATGTGGTAGTAAGATATTTTCTCTGGTGACTACATTCTTGCTCTGTGACTCCCCATAACCAATACTAAAGAAAACAAAAAAAAAGAAGAAATAAAAATGATAATTCCTAAGCAATTATATGTCAATGATTTAGTAAACTTAGAAATATTGATTACAACACACACATAACCTAAAAAGACTAACTCAAAATAAAATAAACAAACCTTAACAATTCAAAAGTAGGAGCAATTAATAAAATTTATTGAAATTAAAGGTAAAATGGTAATAATTTTAGCTGTCTCAAACAGAAATCCAAGACTGATTGATTTCTTCAGTGAATCCTATCGTATAACCATATAATTAATATATTCTTCATCAGATCATTCCACTAAATGTTAAAGAAGGCAAAATTCCAAAAACATTCCACTAAGCTATTTTTATCTCTCTCTAAAACTAGAAAAATATGTCAGAAAGAAAAACACAAAACTACTGACACACTGATAATAAAAACATTAAAGAAATGTTCAGCAAGTATTATTAAACTTATTGCAATAGTACAAGAGTACTATATGGTGTAATCATATGAGTTATATTTTTAAAAATTATGATTGATTCAACAAACATGCAAAAACTTTACATATCACATCAATAAATTTGAAGACTAAATTATATGATTTTCTCTATAGACACAGAAAGAGCACATGACAAAACACAAATACCTTTTATGATGAAATAAACTTTCAATGAATGGTTACAGAAGAAATGTACCTTACTTAATCTCATTAATTACTTAATGAAAAACTGGATTTACTGGCTTTTCAGAAGGTGATGTCTGCCACCTGCAGCCTGCTTTCAGACCTCTGCAGTTTGAGGTATTCACCATAATAGTGTTCAGGCTTTTTTAAGATGGATGGGTTGGCAGCGAGGGTATCTGACAAGAAAGAAATATATCTACTCATAATAGAAGGTACAAAAAGGCTCAGGGAACTAGAGCAGCCTCTAGGATCTAAGTGTCTTCTTCTAGCTTGCTGGTCTCTTAGATAAGTTGGGGTGTTGTCATCTGTAAAATTATAGACACCTGTAAAATCACTTTTTACTTTTTCTTCTCTCTGTAGGGTAATTCAAATCAAAATGATAATGAGAGTTTTCCTCACAGTTGTGAAGATAAGTATTATCCAAAAAAGAGGAAAAACATTTTAAATTATGTTTTGAGAAGTGAACCCTAATAAACTGTTGGTGGGAATAAAATTATTATATATTAATTTGGTAAGTTTTGTTTTCGATCAAAAACTTATTAACAATTTCATGCAAACTGGTTAGGTACTTATTGGATGTTCATCCCCTAATTAAATAAAAACTAATTTAAAATGTATTTACAGCATCACATTTAATATAATCTTTTTTTCTAAAAAGCTTCTACAGTAATAAACAAAAAATCCAAAGCTCTTGCTACAATCTGTATGATGATCTGACATGAAATTATTTGAGTAAAATCCACTTTCACTTAGTGCATTCCTTATCACCACCTTCTCAAGCATCTATTATTTCTTACTCTTTATTGTACATACAACTAGAATGATTTTGACTTAAGGATCTAGTAGATTATAATTATCATGCCCACAAAATTTTATATCAAACATTTAAATGGCTTGCATTTTTGCATCATTCAATTCTCAGCTCAAAGAGGACCATAGGATCTTTTACTCTGTACTATTTTGTCTACTAGTTGTTTATTTTTGGGGGATCTGAGGACCACACCTGGAGGAGCTCAGAGGTTACTCCTGTCTTAGCTCAGAAATGGCTCCTGGCAGGCTCAGGGAACTACATAGAATTCCAAAAATCAAACTGGGGTTTGTCCTGGGTTGGCCCAGTGCAAGACAAAAACCCTACTGCGGTGCAATCTCTCTGGCCCCTTACTAGTTGTTTAAATAAGATTGCATGCTATTTGCTTATTACCATTCTCTTAAGCATGAAATTTATTTACACACATTATAAGATCATTTATACATGGTTTCGAAAGTAAAATGAATTTTAATACAAATTAAATAAGTTGACAGGAGATAATAAGTCTTAAGGGCACACGTCTAACATGTGCCTTTATTCTTGATACCACATGGTACTCTGAAAAATGCTGGATGCAACCCTTATGTCTCCAAAGCACCACCAGGTATGGTCCTGTAAGTCCCAACAATAAATATAGGGACCTTGGCAATCCATGGTAACACAGGGTTTAATCAATGTCACATTCAGGCTATTGTAATGAACTACTAGCTCAACTCCTCCTCCTCCCCCCAATACATCTTAGTGAGATAATAAATAAATAAATAAATAAATAAATAAATAAATAAATAAATAAATAATAGTAAATACAAATGCATTTACTCTTAGAAACTTTTAGTAGTTTGTTGTACTAAGCATATGGTAACCAATATCACATGAAGCAATTCATATTACTCTGTAATTTTTTTAGAAGAAAGTACCCATTAATTTCCAAACGTTTCATTATTGATAAAATGTCGGTTGGCATTAGTGACATTTCATTAGAATGATTATATTATATAACTGTTGAATTATCCAGATTTCTTGATCTCATACCAAAGCTTAAAGCAATGGGTAATTTACTACCAATCTAATTTCCCTACACTACAAAAACATTTTTAATAGTGTAGAAATGTTGCTAAGCCATCTGATAATATTTTAGTAACCTACTGTTTATTGATGTTTTTTTATGTTCCTCTTACTAGAATAATCGAAACACAATTTCAAAATCTGGATGATTTAAACTTTAGAAAGTTATTTTATGATTGTTTTGAAGAAAGAAAGTTCAAGGAAAGCTATCATATTTGTTTCTTCTTTTCTTCTTAGGTCTTTATTCTGGTTTGAAAGTCTGCATCAGTGTATTCAAAGAGGACCATTTCTAGCTCTCTGAAACCAGTTTTCTCATCTGGTTATAACAGCAGACACATTGGATAAAGACCACATTTGAACTTAGAAATCTGTTCAAAAGCTACAATTGTTTGGGTAGCTCTTGGGTTCAAGGAAAAAAATTCTTATCTAGATATCAGCCTATGTTAGCTTTATGATAAATATTTTCAGTGATCATGGGAAAGATAAATAGGACTAACTTGAGAACTTATTCAAGCCTTTTTATAATAGGTTCAACTGATAGCAAGAATCAGAAGAAGGAAAACCAAAATGATAGATTTTTGTGTTTTGAAACCAACTTTTTTCCCTCTACCTCTCAGTCACCTTGTCTCCAGATTTTAATTTATTTACCTTTATTCTCTGATAAATAGATTTGGCAGCTTTTAACATTTACTCCCTATACTACACAATAATTAATGTTTTATATATATAGCAAAAATTACTCTGCAAATGTAAATAGGGTTAATAACTGATCAGCTTTCAGATAGGAAGAAATGCTCTAATCATTAGTCAGACTGTATGTAAATCCATACAAGCAGAACATTCCAGCTAAGGACAGAAAAGGACCTAAAAGATACTTAGAGAAGGGGACTTGACCGGAGAGAAATGCGCCAAGAAAAATTGTGAATAAAGAGCAGAAGAAGACTTTTAGATACAAGCAAACAAGTAAAGAGGGCCCTCATTCTATAAAGGAGAAGAAATACATACAGTCTCACTATTTTCGGGAGTTGACTCTTCTCCAGAACTTTTAGAGAAGTACCTAGCCAAGTGACAATAATTACTGTTTTCAGAAAAATTGAGCAGTTAATTCATGCCATACTTTTGAGTGACAAAATTATGAGCTCATAAAACTATGTTGCATTCTCTTGACATCGCTTAAAGAAAAAAAATTAATGTAATGCAATGATACCAAACCAAATAAAATGTATTTAAAATGAGTTAACTCCTGTTTGGTAAGCTTCTACTTTCCTATGAGGCAATGCAAAAAATTTTTTTCTGTGTTTAAAAACTCATATGACAGTAAAAATAATTTTGTTCTCCATTTACTATATTTTAATACTTAACCCTTGAGTCACTTAATTTGTTAATTTTATTATTAACTCAACAAAATATATAACTGTTTTGAGCATGTCATAAAAACTTATAATATGACTGAGTTTTTAAGCCTGGTTCCTGCCTGCATATACTGATATTTCAGTGAGGAACACAGGTATTAAATGAATATTTTTTGTTCCTGTGCCTTTTGTTACTCTGAGTCACATAGCCTGTAATGAGGGATCTCTGCATGTTCAGGAGACCGTATAAATAAAATATGAAATACAAATGATCAATATACCAACACAATGATATAATACAAATAATCAGACAAGAGTTATGTGGATGCCAGGTAAGAGTACTACCTGCTGTATTAACTCTGTGGCCCCTTAAATAAATAATCTCCGATGTAGTGACAACTTTTAAATAGTCCTAAAAGTGAATCAGCCTTCTTGTTTTTATTCCCTTGCACAATATGACCTTTCTGTTCCTTTCAGCAAAAGGCAAATTCCTTCCACGTTCCTGAAACTGAGCTGGTCTTACGACTTTGTAACTTGCATTGTCTCAGAGAATAAAAAAGGTTCCTGTGTTTTATGTTTATTTTTAAGTAACCAAGTTACCAAACTCATTGGCCTACCATCTTCTTTTCAGTATAATAAAAAGAAAAGAAAAGAAAAAGCAAACAATAACACCCAGTACCCGCTTGGAAATTTACTTTCTTTAATAAAACAAACAAAAATCATCCTTCAATAAACCCAAGGCTGTTAATACCCTTTGTAATTATTTTAGGGTCAACAATCTCAAGGTAGATGGGATTCCCAATGTAGTTACATAGCATGCTTCTTTATGAAAATTACTTTACAGTTTACCATCTCTTTTTTTATTACCTAATCAATCTTGCATTTCAACTCCATTGTCCTTAATTTCTACATTTGTATGCCTTGGTTCCTGAATTACAGTCATATTTGCCATATATGCCTTGTAATTCCTCAGTTTTGCAACTTTCACTCCAATAAAATACATTCCAATTCACAAATGAGTATTTTTTTTTATTTTTGATATTTGGGCAACACAGGGTGACACTCAGGAGTTCCTCCTGGCTATGCACTCAGAAATTGCTCCTAGCTAGGTGGACCATATGAGATGCTGCTGTTTGGCCCAAAAAAAAAAAAATCAATGGTAAACTGTACAGTAATTTTAATAAAGAAACATGCTATGCAACAACATTGGGTAAAGGAAATAAGGGTTTTGGCATAATGTCATACAAACCTGGGTAAAAATGTAATTTTCAAATATGGCTGATTATTATTTTTCCTTCCTTTGTCTTTGTTTTCATCTCTCCAGTCTTCATTTAAGCCATCTTTTCTCTCATGATTTCCTCCCTCCTTTCCTACTCCATTCCTCTAGCCTCCCTTCCTTTCTAATTGTTTTTGATATATTTCTAGCTAGATGATCAGGGTCACTCCTATTCAGGGTACCAAAATAAATTCCAACAATTGAATTCAGATCAGACATGTACAAGGCAAGTACCTATTCTGTCATGAACTGGTCATTAACAGCATAATTGACTAGAAAAGTGTTTATAATATTTTATTCTTGTTTATTTACTACAGAAACACCATGAGATGAGAAGCAGAAGGGCAATCTTATTATATTTTATTTATATATATTTCTTTGCTTTGTGGCTAAACCAGGAATTATTTCTGCCTCTTTATTTAAGGATGCCTCTTAAATAATCCGTATCAGTCTCTAAATTGGGGTTGACTGTTTGCAAGACAAGTGACTTAAACTCTGTATTAACACTATGGAACCCTACATTCTTTGTGTCCACACACAGTGACTCTCAGGAGTTACTCCTGGCTATGCGTTTAGAAATCGTTCCTGGCTTGGGGGACCATATGGGGTGCCAAGGCATCTAACTGAGGTCCGTCCT